>NW_027363774.1:0-472930 GCF_046119375.1 Phyllobates terribilis | reverse complement strand
TGTGGGTCTGTGAGGACATTATATTATATGTGGGTCTGTGGGGACATTATATTATATGTGGGTCTGTGAGGACATTATATTATATGTGGGTCTGTGAGGACATTATATTATATGTGGGTCTGTGGAGACATTATATTATATGTGGGTCTGTGAGGACATTATATTATATGTGGGTCTGTGAGGACATTATATTATATGTGGGTCTGTGAGGACATTATATTATATGTGGGTCTGTGAGGACATTATATTATATGTGGGTCTGTGGGGACATTATATTATATGTGGGTCTGTGAGGACATTATATTATATGTGGGTCTGTAAGGACATTATATTATATGTGGGTCTGTGGGGACATTATATTATATGTGGGTCTGTGAGGACATTATATTATATGTGGGTCTGTGAGGACATTATATTATATGTGGGTCTGTGAGGACATTATATTATATGTGGGTCTGTGAGGACATTATATTATATGTGGGTCTGTGAGGACATTATATTATATGTGGGTCTGTGAGGACATTATATTATATGTGGGTCTGTGAGGACATTATATTATATGTGTGTCTGTGAGGACATTATATTATATGTGGGTCTGTGGGGTCATTATATTATATGTGGGTCTGTGGTGACATTATATTATATGTGGGTCTGTGAGGACATTATATTATATGTGTGTCTGTGAGGACATTATATTATATGTGGGTCTGTGGGGACATTATATTATATGTGGGTTTGTGGGGACATTATATTATATGTGGGTCTGTGAGGACATTATATTATATGTGGCTCTGTGGGGACATTATATTATATGTGGGTCTGTGGGGACAATATATTATATGTGGTTCTGTGAGGACATTATATTATATGTGGGTCTGTGGGTACATTATATTATATGTGGGTCTGTGAGGACATTATATTATATGTGGGTCTGTGAGTACATTATATTATATGTGTGTCTGTGAGGACATTATATTATATTTGGGTCTGTGGGGTCATTATATTATATGTGGGTCTGTGGTGACATTATATTATATGTGGGTCTGTGAGGACATTATATTATATGTGGGTCTGTGGGGACATTATATTATATGTGGGTCTGTGAGGACATTATATTATATGTGGGTCTGTGAGGACATTATATTATATGTGGGTCTGTGGGGACATTATATTATATGTGGGTCTGTGAGGACATTATATTATATGTGGGTCTGTGAGGACATTATATTATATGTGGGTCTGTGGGGACATTATATTATATGTGGGTCTGTGAGGACATTATATTATATGTGGGTCTGTGAGGACATTATATTATATGTGGGTCTGTGAGGACATTATATTATATGTGGGTCTGTGAGGACATTATATTATATGTGGGTCTGTGAGGACATTATATTATATGTGGGTCTGTGGTGACATTATATTATATGTGGGTCTGTGGGGACATTATATTATATGTGGGTCTGTGAGGACTTTATATTATATGTGGGTCTGTGAGGACATTATATTATATGTGGGTCTGTGAGGACATTATATTATATGTGGGTCTGTGAGGACATTATATTATATGTGGGTCTGTGAGGATATTATATTATATGTGGGTCTGTGGGGACATAATATTATATGTGGGTCTGTGGGGACATTATATTATATGTGGGTCTGTGGGGACATATTATATGTGGGTCTGTGGGGACATTATATTATATGTGGGTCTGTGGAGACATTATATTATATGTGGGTCTGTGAGGACATTATATTATATGTGGGTCTGTGAGGACATTATATTATATGTGGGTCTGTGAGAACATTATATTATATGTGGGTCTGTGAGGACATTATATTATATGTGGGTCTGTGAGGACATTATATTATATGTGGGTCTGTGGGAACATTATATTATATGTGGGTCTGTGGGGACATTATATTATATGTGGGTCTGTGGGGACATTATATTATATGTGGGTCTGTGAGGACATTATATTATATGTGGGTCTGTGGGGACATTATATTATATGTGGGTCTGTGAGGACATTATATTATATGTGGGTCTGTGAGGACATTATATTATATGTGGGTCTGTGGGGACATTATATTATATGTGGGTCTGTGGGAACATTATATTATATGTGGGTCTGTGAGGACATTATATTATATGTGGGTCTGTGGGGACATTATATTATATGTGGGTCTGTGGGGACATTATATTTTATGTGGGTCTGTGGGAACATTATACTATATGTGGGTCTGTGGGGACATTATATTATATGTGGGTCTGTGGGGACATTATATTATATGTGGGTCTGTGAGGACATTATATTATATGTGGGTCTGTGAGGACATTATATTACATGTGGGTCTGTGGTGACATTATATTATATGTGGGTCTGTGAGGACATTATATTATATGTGGGTCTGTGGGGACATTATATTATATGTGGGTCTGTGAGGACATTATATTATATGTGGGTCTGTGGGGACATTATATTATATGTGGGTCTGTGAGGACATTATATTATATGTGGGTCTGTGAGGACATTATATTATATGTGGGTCTGTGAGGACATTATATTATATGTGGGTCTGTGAGGACATTATATTATATGTGGGTCTGTGGGGACATTATATTATATGTGGGTCTGTGAGGATATTATATTATATGTGGGTCTGTGAGGACATTATATTATATGTGGGTCTGTGGGGACATTATATTATATGTGGGTCTGTGAGGACATTATATTATATGTGGGTCTGTGGGGACATTATATTATATGTGGGTCTGTGAGGACATTATATTATATGTGGGTCTGTGAGGACATTATATTATATGTAGGTCTGTGGGGACATTATATTATATGTGGGTCTGTGAGGACATTATATTATATGTGGGTCTGTGGGGACATTATATTATATGTGGGTCTGTGAGGACATTATATTATATGTGGGTCTGTGAGGACATTATATTATATGTGGGTCTGTGGAGACATTATATTATATGTGGGTCTGTGAGGACATTATATTATATGTGGGTCTGTGAGGACATTATATTATATGTGGGTCTGTGAGGACATTATATTATATGTGGGTCTGTGAGGACATTATATTATATGTGGGTCTGTGGGGACATTATATTATATGTGGGTCTGTGAGGACATTATATTATATGTGGGTCTGTGAGGACATTATATTATATGTGGGTCTGTGAGGACATTATATTATATGTGGGTCTGTGAGGACATTATATTATATGTGGGTCTGTGAGGACATTATATTATATGTGGGTCTGTGAGGACATTATATTATATGTGGGTCTGTGGGGACATTATATTATATGTGGGTCTGTGAGGACATTATATTATATGTGGGTCTGTGAGGACATTATATTATATGTGGGTCTGTGGGGACATTATATTATATGTGGGTCTGTGGGGACATTATATTATATGTGGGTCTGTGAGGACATTATATTATATGTGGGTCTGTGAGGACATTATATTATATGTGGGTCTGTGAGGACATTATATTATATGTGGGTCTGTGGGGACATTATATTATATGTGGGTCTGTGAGGACATTATATTATATGTGGGTCTGTAAGGACATTATATTATATGTGGGTCTGTGGGGACATTATATTATATGTGGGTCTGTGAGGACATTATATTATATGTGGGTCTGTGAGGACATTATATTATATGTGGGTCTGTGAGGACATTATATTATATGTGGGTCTGTGAGGACATTACATTGTATGTGGGTCTGTGAGGACATTATATTATATGTGGGTCTGTGAGGACATTATATTATATGTGGGTCTGTGAGGACATTATATTATATGTGGGTCTGTGAGGACATTATATTATATGTGGGTCTGTGGGGACATTATATTATATGTGGGTTTGTGGGGACATTATATTATATGTGGGTCTGTGAGGACATTATATTATATGTGGCTCTGTGGGGACATTATATTATATGTGGGTCTGTGGGGACAATATATTATATGTGGTTCTGTGAGGACATTATATTATATGTGGGTCTGTGGGTACATTATATTATATGTGGGTCTGTGAGGACATTATATTATATGTGGGTCTGTGAGTACATTATATTATATGTGTGTCTGTGAGGACATTATATTATATGTGGGTCTGTGGGGTCATTATATTATATGTGGGTCTGTGGTGACATTATATTATATGTGGGTCTGTGAGGACATTATATTATATGTGGGTCTGTGGGGACATTATATTATATGTGGGTCTGTGAGGACATTATATTATATGTGGGTCTGTGAGGACATTATATTATATGTGGGTCTGTGGGGACATTATATTATATGTGGGTCTGTGAGGACATTATATTATATGTGGGTCTGTAAGGACATTATATTATATGTGGGTCTGTGGGGACATTATATTATATGTGGGTCTGTGAGGACATGATATTATATGTGGGTCTGTGAGGACATTATATTATATGTGGGTCTGTGAGGACATTATATTATATGTGGGTCTGTGAGGACATTATATTATATGTGGGTCTGTGAGGACATTATATTATATGTGGGTCTGTGAGGACATTATATTATATGTGGGTCTGTGAGGACATTATATTATATGTGTGTCTGTGAGGACATTATATTATATGTGGGTCTGTGGGGTCATTATATTATATGTGGGTCTGTGGTGACATTATATTATATGTGGGTCTGTGAGGACATTATATTATATGTGTGTCTGTGAGGACATTATATTATATGTGGGTCTGTGGGGACATTATATTATATGTGGGTTTGTGGGTACATTATATTATATGTGGGTCTGTGAGGACATTATATTATATGTGGCTCTGTGGGGACATTATATTATATGTGGGTCTGTGGGGACAATATATTATATGTGGTTCTGTGAGGACATTATATTATATGTGGGTCTGTGGGTACATTATATTATATGTGGGTCTGTGAGGACATTATATTATATGTGGGTCTGTGAGTACATTATATTATATGTGTGTCTGTGAGGACATTATATTATATTTGGGTCTGTGGGGTCATTATATTATATGTGGGTCTGTGGTGACATTATATTATATGTGGGTCTGTGAGGACATTATATTATATGTGGGTCTGTGGGGACATTATATTATATGTGGGTCTGTGAGGACATTATATTATATGTGGGTCTGTGAGGACATTATATTATATGTGGGTCTGTGGGGACATTATATTATATGTGGGTCTGTGAGGACATTATATTATATGTGGGTCTGTGAGGACATTATATTATATGTGGGTCTGTGGGGACATTATATTATATGTGGGTCTGTGAGGACATTATATTATATGTGGGTCTGTGAGGACATTATATTATATGTGGGTCTGTGAGGACATTATATTATATGTGGGTCTGTGAGGACATTATATTATATGTGGGTCTGTGAGGACATTATATTATATGTGGGTCTGTGGTGACATTATATTATATGTGGGTCTGTGGGGACATTATATTATATGTGGGTCTGTGAGGACATTATATTATATGTGGGTCTGTGAGGACATTATATTATATGTGGGTCTGTGAGGACATTATATTATATGTGGGTCTGTGAGGACATTATATTATATGTGGGTCTGTAAGGATATTATATTATATGTGGGTCTGTGGGGACATAATATTATATGTGGGTCTGTGGGGACATTATATTATATGTGGGTCTGTGGGGACATATTATATGTGGGTCTGTGGGGACATTATATTATATGTGGGTCTGTGGAGACATTATATTATATGTGGGTCTGTGAGGACATTATATTATATGTGGGTCTGTGAGGACATTATATTATATGTGGGTCTGTGAGAACATTATATTATATGTGGGTCTGTGAGGACATTATATTATATGTGGGTCTGTGAGGACATTATATTATATGTGGGTCTGTGGGAACATTATATTATATGTGGGTCTGTGGGGACATTATATTATATGTGGGTCTGTGGGGACATTATATTATATGTGGGTCTGTGAGGACATTATATTATATGTGGGTCTGTGGGGACATTATATTATATGTGGGTCTGTGAGGACATTATATTATATGTGGGTCTGTGAGGACATTATATTATATGTGGGTCTGTGGGGACATTATATTATATGTGGGTCTGTGGGAACATTATATTATATGTGGGTCTGTGAGGACATTATATTATATGTGGGTCTGTGGGGACATTATATTATATGTGGGTCTGTGGGGACATTATATTTTATGTGGGTCTGTGGGAACATTATACTATATGTGGGTCTGTGGGGACATTATATTATATGTGGGTCTGTGGGGACATTATATTATATGTGGGTCTGTGAGGACATTATATTATATGTGGGTCTGTGAGGACATTATATTACATGTGGGTCTGTGGTGACATTATATTATATGTGGGTCTGTGAGGACATTATATTATATGTGGGTCTGTGGGGACATTATATTATATGTGGCTCTGTGGGGACATTATATTATATGTGGGTCTGTGGGGACAATATATTATATGTGGTTCTGTGAGGACATTATATTATATGTGGGTCTGTGGGGACATTATATTATATGTGGGTCTGTGAGGACATTATATTATATGTGGGTCTGTGAGGACATTATATTATATGTGGGTCTGTGGGGACAATATATTAAATGCTGGTCTGTGGTAACATTATATTATATGTGGGTCTGTGAGGACATTATATTATATGTGGGTCTGTGAGGACATTATATTATATGTGGGTCTGTGGTGACATTATATTATATGTGGGTCTGTGAGGACATTATATTATATGTGGGGCTGTGGGGACATTATATTATATGTGGGTCTGTGGGGACAATATATTAAATGCTGGTCTGTGGTAACATTATATTATATGTGGGTCTGTGAGGACATTATATTATATGTGGGTCTGTGAGGATATTATATGTGGGTCTGTGGATACATTATATTATATGTGGGGCTGTGGGGATATTATATTATATGTGGGTCTGTGAGGACATTATATTATATGTGGGTCTGTGGGGACATTATATTATATGTGGGTCTGTGGGGACATTATATTATATGTGGATCTATGAGGACATTACATTATATGTGGGGCTGTGGGGACATTATATTATATGTGGGTCTGTGGGGACATTATATTATATGTGGATCTATGAGGACATTATATTATATGTGGGTCTGTGGGGACATTATATTATATGTGGGTCTGTGGGGACATTATATTATATGTGGCTCTGTGGGGACATTATATTATATGTGGAGACATTATATTATTTGGCCTCTGACTGGGGGACATTATATTATATGTGGGTTTGTGGGGACATTATATTATATGTGGGTCTGTGAGGACATTATATTATATGTGGCTCTGTGGGGACATTATATTATATGTGGGTCTGTGAGGACATTATATTATATGTGGGTCTGTGGGGACAATATATTATATGTGGTTCTGTGAGGACATTATATTATATGTGGGTCTGTGGGTACATTATATTATATGTGGGTCTGTGAGGACATTATATTATATGTGGGTCTGTGAGGACATTATATTATATGTGGGTCTGTGAGGACATTATATGTGGGTCTGTGGGGACAATATATTAAATGCTGGTCTGTGGTAACATTATATTATATGTGGGTCTGTGAGGACATTATATTATATGTGGGTCTGTGAGGACATTATATTATATGTGGGTCTGTGGTGACATTATATTATATGTGGGTCTGTGAGGACATTATATTATATGTGGGTCTGTGAGGACATTATATTATATGTGGGTCTGTGAGGACATTATATTATATGTGGGTCTGTGAGGACATTATATTATATGTGGGTCTGTGGGGACATTATATTATATGTGGGTCTGTGGGGACATTATATTATATGTGGGTCTGTGGGGACAATATATTAAATGCTGGTCTGTGGTAACATTATATTATATGTGGGTCTGTAGGGACATTATATTATATGTGGGTCTGTGAGGACATTATATTATATGTGGGTCTGTGAGGACATTATATTATATGTGGGTCTGTGGGGACATTATATTATATGTGGATCTGTGAGGATATTATATTATATGTGGGTCTGTGAGGACATTATATTATATGTGGGTCTGTGGGGACATTATATTATATGTGGGTCTGTGAGGACATTATATTATATGTGGATCTGTGAGGATATTATATTATATGTGGGTCTGTGAGGACATTATATTATATGTGGGTCTGTGAGGACATTATATTATATGTGGGTCTGTGAGGACATTATATTATATGTGGGTCTGTGGGGACATTATATTATATGTGGATCTGTGAGGATATTATATTATATGTGGGTCTGTGAGGACATTATATTATATGTGGGTCTGTGGGGACATTATATTATATGTGGGTCTGTGAGGACATTATATTATATGTGGATCTGTGAGGATATTATATTATATGTGGGTCTGTGAGGACATTATATTATATGTGGGTCTGTGGGGACATTATATTATATGTGGGTCTGTGGTGACATTATATTATATGTGGGTCTGTGAGGACATTATATTATATGTGGGTCTGTGGTGACATTATATTATATGTGGGTCCGTGAGGACATTATATTATATGTGGGTCTGTGGTGACATTATATTATATGTGGGTCTGTGAGGACATTATATTATATGTGGGTCTGTGGGGACATTATATTATATGTGGGTCCGTGAGGACATTATATTATATGTGGGTCTGTGAGGACATTATATTATATGTGGGTCTGTGGGGACATTATATTATATGTGGGTCTGTGAGGACATTATATTATATGTGTGTCTGTGGGGACATTATATTATATTTGGGTCTGTGGGTACATTATATTATATGTGGGTCTGTGGGGACATTATATTATATGTGGGTCTGTGGTAATATTATATTATATTTGGGTCTGTGGTGACATTATATTATATGTGGGTCTGTGGGGACATTATATTATATGTGGGTCTGTGAGGACATTATATTATATGTGGGTCTGTGGGGACATTATATTATATGTGGGTCTGTGAGGACATTATATTATATGTGGGTCTGTGGGGACATTATATTATATGTGGGTCTGTGAGGACATTATATTATATGTGGGTCTGTGAGGACATTATATTATATTTGGGTCTGTGGGTACATTATATTATATGTGGGTCTGTGAGGACATTATATTATATGTGGGTCTGTGGGGACATTATATTATATGTGGGTCTGTGAGGACATTATATTATATGTGTGTCTGTGGGGACATTATATTATATTTGGGTCTGTGGGTACATTATATTATATGTGGGTCTGTGGGGACATTATATTATATGTGGGTCTGTGGGGACATTATATTATATGTGGGTCTGTGAGGACATTATATTATATGTGGGTCTGTGGTAATATTATATTATATGTGGGTCTGTGGTGACATTATATTATATGTGGGTCTGTGGGGACATTATATTATATGTGGGTCTGTGGGGACATTATATTATATGTGGGTCTGTGAGGACATTATATTATATGGGGTCTGTGAGGACATTATATTATATGTGGGTCTGTGGAGACATTATATTATATGTGGGTCTGTGGGGACATTATATTATATGTGGGTCTGTGAGGACATTATATTATATGTGGGTCTGTGAGGACATTATATTATATGTGGGTCTGTGAGGACATTATATTATATGTGGATCTGTGAGAACATTATATTATATGTGGGTCTGTGAGGACATTATATTATATGTGGGTCTGTGAGGACATTATATTATATGTGGGTCTGTGAGGACATTATATTATATGTGGGTCTGTGAGGACATTATATTATATGTGGGTCTGTGAGGACATTATATTATATGTGGGTCTGTGAGGACATTATATTATATGTGGGTCTGTGAGGACATTATATTATATGTGGATCTGTGAGGACATTATATTATATGTGGGTCCGTGAGGACATTATATTATATGTGGGTCTGTGAGGACATTATATTATATGTGGGTCTGTGAGGACATTATATTATATGTGGGTCTGTGGGGACATTATATTATATGTGGGTCTGTGGGGACATTATATTATATGTGGCTCTGTGGGGACATTATATTATATGTGGGTCTGTGGGGACAATATATTATATGTGGTTCTGTGAGGACATTATATTATATGTGGGTCTGTGGGGACATTATATTATATGTGGGTCTGTGAGGACATTATATTATATGTGGGTCTGTGAGGACATTATATTATATGTGGGTCTGTGAGGACATTATATTATATGTGGGTCTGTGGGGACAATATATTAAATGCTGGTCTGTGGTAACATTATATTATATGTGGGTCTGTGAGGACATTATATTATATGTGGGTCTGTGAGGACATTATATTATATGTGGGTCTGTGGTGACATTATATTATATGTGGGTCTGTGAGGACATTATATTATATGTGGGGCTGTGGGGACATTATATTATATGTGGGTCTGTGGGGACAATATATTAAATGCTGGTCTGTGGTAACATTATATTATATGTGGGTCTGTGAGGACATTATATTATATGTGGGTCTGTGAGGATATTATATGTGGGTCTGTGGATACATTATATTATATGTGGGGCTGTGGGGACATTATATTATATGTGGGTCTGTGAGGACATTATATTATATGTGGGTCTGTGGGGACATTATATTATATGTGGGTCTGTGGGGACATTATATTATATGTGGATCTATGAGGACATTATATTATATGTGGGGCTGTGGGGACATTATATTATATGTGGGTCTGTGGGGACATTATATTATATGTGGATCTATGAGGACATTATATTATATGTGGGTCTGTGGGGACATTATATTATATGTGGGTCTGTGGGGACATTATATTATATGTGGCTCTGTGGGGACATTATATTATATGTGGGGACATTATATTATTTGGCCTCTGACTGGGGGACATTATATTATATGTGGGTTTGTGGGGACATTATATTATATGTGGGTCTGTGAGGACATTATATTATATGTGGCTCTGTGGGGACATTATATTATATGTGGGTCTGTGGGGACAATATATTATATGTGGTTCTGTGAGGACATTATATTATATGTGGGTCTGTGGGTACATTATATTATATGTGGGTCTGTGAGGACATTATATTATATGTGGGTCTGTGAGGACATTATATTATATGTGGGTCTGTGAGGACATTATATGTGGGTCTGTGGGGACAATATATTAAATGCTGGTCTGTGGTAACATTATATTATATGTGGGTCTGTGAGGACATTATATTATATGTGGGTCTGTGAGGACATTATATTATATGTGGGTCTGTGGTGACATTATATTATATGTGGGTCTGTGAGGACATTATATTATATGTGGGTCTGTGAGGACATTATATTATATGTGGGTCTGTGAGGACATTATATTATATGTGGGTCTGTGAGGACATTATATTATATGTGGGTCTGTGGGGAAATTATATTATATGTGGGTCTGTGGGGACATTATATTATATGTGGGTCTGTGGGGACAATATATTAAATGCTGGTCTGTGGTAACATTATATTATATGTGGGTCTGTGAGGACATTATATTATATGTGGGTCTGTGAGGACATTATATTATATGTGGGTCTGTGAGGACATTATATTATATGTGGGTCTGTGGGGACATTATATTATATGTGGATCTGTGAGGATATTATATTATATGTGGGTCTGTGAGGACATTATATTATATGTGGGTCTGTGGGGACATTATATTATATGTGGGTCTGTGAGGACATTATATTATATGTGGATCTGTGAGGATATTATATTAGATGTGGGTCTGTGAGGACATTATATTATATGTGGGTCTGTGGGGACATTATATTATATGTGGGTCTGTGGTGACATTATATTATATGTGGGTCTGTGAGGACATTATATTATATGTGGGTCTGTGGTGACATTATATTATATGTGGGTCCGTGAGGACATTATATTATATGTGGGTCTGTGGTGACATTATATTATATGTGGGTCTGTGAGGACATTATATTATATGTGGGTCTGTGGGGACATTATATTATATGTGGGTCCGTGAGGACATTATATTATATGTGGGTCTGTGAGGACATTATATTATATGTGGGTCTGTGGGGACATTATATTATATGTGGGTCTGTGAGGACATTATATTATATGTGTGTCTGTGGGGACATTATATTATATTTGGGTCTGTGGGTACATTATATTATATGTGGGTCTGTGGGGACATTATATTATATGTCGGTCTGTGGTAATATTATATTATATTTGGGTCTGTGGTGACATTATATTATATGTGGGTCTGTGGGGACATTATATTATATGTGGGTCTGTGAGGACATTATATTATATGTGGGTCTGTGGGGACATTATATTATATGTGGGTCTGTGAGGACATTATATTATATGTGGGTCTGTGGGGACATTATATTATATGTGGGTCTGTGAGGACATTATATTATATGTGGGTCTGTGAGGACATTATATTATATGTGGGTCTGTGAGGACATTATATTATATGTGGGTCTGTGGAGACATTATATTATATGTGGGTCTGTGGGGACATTATATTATATGTGGGTCTGTGAGGACATTATATTATATGTGGGTCTGTGAGGACATTATATTATATGTGGGTCTGTGAGGACATTATATTATATGTGGATCTGTGAGAACATTATATTATATGTGGGTCTGTGAGGACATTATATTATATGTGGGTCTGTGAGGACATTATATTATATGTGGGTCTGTGAGGACATTATATTATATGTGGGTCTGTGAGGACATTATATTATATGTGGGTCTGTGAGGACATTATATTATATGTGGGTCTGTGAGGACATTATATTATATGTGGGTCTGTGAGGACATTATATTATATGTGGATCTGTGAGGACATTATATTATATGTGGGTCCGTGAGGACATTATATTATATGTGGGTCTGTGAGGACATTATATTATATGTGGGTCTGTGAGGACATTATATTATATGTGGGTCTGTGAGGACATTATATTATATGTGGGTCTGTGGAGACATTATATTATATGTGGATCTGTGAGGACATTATATTTTATGTGGCTCTGTGAGGACATTATATTATATGTGGGTCTGTGAGGACATTATATTATATGTGGATCTGTGAGGACATTATATTATATGTGGGTCCGTGAGGACATTATATTATATGTGGGTCTGTGAGGACATATTATATGTGGGTCTGTGGGGACAATATATTAAATGCTGGTCTGTGGTAACATTATATTATATGTGGGTCTGTGAGGACATTATATTATATGTGGGTCTGTGAGGACATTATATTATATGTGGGTCTGTGGTGACATTATATTATATGTGGGTCTGTGAGGACATTATATTATATGTGGGTCTGTGAGGACATTATATTATATGTGGGTCTGTGAGGACATTATATTATATGTGGGTCTGTGAGGACATTATATTATATGTGGGTCTGTGAGAACATTATATTATATGTGGGTCTGTGAGGACATATTATATGTGGGTCTGTGGGGACAATATATTAAATGCTGGTCTGTGGTAACATTATATTATATGTGGGTCTGTGAGGACATTATATTATATGTGGGTCTGTGAGGACATTATATTATATGTGGGTCTGTGGTGACATTATATTATATGTGGGTCTGTGAGGACATTATATTATATGTGGGTCTGTGAGGACATTATATTATATGTGGGTCTGTGAGGACATTATATTATATGTGGGTCTGTGAGGACATTATATTATATGTGGGTCTGTGGGGACATTATATTATATGTGGGTCTGTGGGGACATTATATTATATGTGGGTCTGTGGGGACAATATATTAAATGCTGGTCTGTGGTAACATTATATTATATGTGGGTCTGTGAGGACATTATATTATATGTGGGTCTGTGAGGACATTATATTATATGTGGGTCTGTGAGGACATTATATTATATGTGGGTCTGTGGGGACATTATATTATATGTGGATCTGTGAGGATATTATATTATATGTGGGTCTGTGAGGACATTATATTATATGTGGGTCTGTGGGGACATTATATTATATGTGGGTCTGTGAGGACATTATATTATATGTGGATCTGTGAGGATATTATATTATATGTGGGTCTGTGAGGACATTATATTATATGTGGGTCTGTGGGGACATTATATTATATGTGGGTCTGTGGTGACATTATATTATATGTGGGTCTGTGAGGACATTATATTATATGTGGGTCTGTGGTGACATTATATTATATGTGGGTCCGTGAGGACATTATATTATATGTGGGTCTGTGGTGACATTATATTATATGTGGGTCTGTGAGGACATTATATTATATGTGGGTCTGTGGGGACATTATATTATATGTGGGTCCGTGAGGACATTATATTATATGTGGGTCTGTGAGGATATTATATTATATGTGGGTCTGTGGGGACATTATATTATATGTGGGTCTGTGAGGACATTATATTACATGTGTGTCTGTGGGGACATTATATTATATTTGGGTCTGTGGGTACATTATATTATATGTGGGTCTGTGGGGACATTATATTATATGTGGGTCTGTGGTAATATTATATTATATTTGGGTCTGTGGTGACATTATATTATATGTGGGTCTGTGGGGACATTATATTATATGTCGGTCTGTGAGGACATTATATTATATGTGGGTCTGTGGGGACATTATATTATATGTGGGTCTGTGAGGACATTATATTATATGTGGGTCTGTGGGGACATTATATTATATGTGGGTCTGTGAGGACATTATATTATATGTGGGTCTGTGAGGACATTATATTATATTTGGGTCTGTGGGTACATTATATTATATGTGGGTCTGTGAGGACATTATATTATATGTGGGTCTGTGGGGACATTATATTATATGTGGGTCTGTGAGGACATTATATTATATGTGTGTCTGTGGGGACATTATATTATATTTGGGTCTGTGGGTACATTATATTATATGTGGGTCTGTGGGGACATTATATTATATTTGGGTCTGTGGGGACATTATATTATATGTGGGTCTGTGAGGACATTATATTATATGTGGGTCTGTGGTAATATTATATTATATGTGGGTCTGTGGTGACATTATATTATATGTGGGTCTGTGGGGACATTATATTATATGTGGGTCTGTGGGGACATTATATTATATGTGGGTCTGTGAGGGCATTATATTATATGTGGGTCTGTGAGGACATTATATTATATGTGGGTCTTTGGTAATATTATATTATATGTGGGTCTGTGGTGACATTATATTATATGTGGGTCTGTGGGGACATTATATTATATGTGGGTCTGTGAGGACATTATATTATATGTGGGTCTGTGGTGACATTATATTATATGTGGGTCTGTGAGGACATTATATTATATGTGGGTCTGTGAGGACATTATATTATATGTGGGTCTGTGAGGACATTATATTATATGTGGGTCTGTGGTGACATTATATTATGTGTGGGTCTGTGGTAACATTATATTATATGTGGGTCTGTGAGGACATTATATTATATGTGGGTCTGTGGTGACATTATATTATATGTGGGTCTGTGAGGACATTATATTATATGTGGGTCTGTGAGGACATTATATTATATGTGGGTCTGTGGTGACATTATATTATATGTGGGTCTGTGGGGACATTATATTATATGTGGGTCTGTGGGGACATTATATTATATGTGGGTCTGTGAGGACATTATATTATATGTGGGTCTGTGAGGACATTATATTATATGTGGGTCTGTGAGGACATTATATTATATGTGGGTCTGTGGGGACATTATATTATATGTGGGTCTGTGGGGACATTATATTATATGTGGGTCTGTGAGGACATTATATTATATGTGGGTCTGTGAGGACATTATATTATATTTGGGTCTGTGGGTACATTATATTATATGTGGGTCTGTGAGGACATTATATTATATGTGGGTCTGTGGGGACATTATATTATATGTGGGTCTGTGAGGACATTATATTATATGTGGGTCTGTGAGGACATTATATTATATGTGGGTCTGTGAGAACATTATATTATATGTGGGTCTGTGAGGACATATTATATGTGGGTCTGTGGGGACAATATATTAAATGCTGGTCTGTGGTAACATATTATATGTGGGTCTGTGAGGACATTATATTATATGTGGGTCTGTGAGGACATTATATTATATGTGGGTCTGTGGTGACATTATATTATATGTGGGTCTGTGAGGACATTATATTATATGTGGGTCTGTGAGGACATTATATTATATGTGGGTCTGTGAGGACATTATATTATATGTGGGTCTGTGAGGACATTATATTATATGTGGGTCTGTGGGGACATTATATTATATGTGGGTCTGTGGGGACATTATATTATATGTGGGTCTGTGGGGACAATATATTAAATGCTGGTCTGTGGTAACATTATATTATATGTGGGTCTGTGAGGACATTATATTATATGTGGGTCTGTGAGGACATTATATTATATGTGGGTCTGTGAGGACATTATATTATATGTGGGTCTGTGGGGACAATATATTAAATGCTGGTCTGTGGTAACATTATATTATATGTGGGTCTGTGAGGACATTATATTATATGTGGGTCTGTGAGGACATTATATTATATGTGGGTCTGTGAGGACATTATATTATATGTGGGTCTGTGGGGACATTATATTATATGTGGATCTGTGAGGATATTATATTATATGTGGGTCTGTGAGGACATTATATTATATGTGGGTCTGTGGGGACATTATATTATATGTGGGTCTGTGAGGACATTATATTATATGTGGATCTGTGAGGATATTATATTAGATGTGGGTCTGTGAGGACATTATATTATATGTGGGTCTGTGGGGACATTATATTATATGTGGGTCTGTGGTGACATTATATTATATGTGGGTCTGTGAGGACATTATATTATATGTGGGTCTGTGGTGACATTATATTATATGTGGGTCCGTGAGGACATTATATTATATGTGGGTCTGTGGTGACATTATATTATATGTGGGTCTGTGAGGACATTATATTATATGTGGGTCTGTGGGGACATTATATTATATGTGGGTCCGTGAGGACATTATATTATATGTGGGTCTGTGGGGACATTATATTATATGTGGATCTGTGAGGATATTATATTAGATGTGGGTCTGTGAGGACATTATATTATATGTGGGTCTGTGGGGACATTTTATTATATGTGGGTCTGTGGTGACATTATATTATATGTGGGTCTGTGAGGACATTATATTATATGTGGGTCTGTGGTGACATTATATTATATGTGGGTCCGTGAGGACATTATATTATATGTGGGTCTGTGGTGACATTATATTATATGTGGGTCTGTGGGGACATTATATTATATGTGGGTCTGTGGAGACATTATATTATATGTGGGTCTGTGAGGACATTATATTATATGTGGGTCTGTGGGGACATTATATTATATGTGGGTCTGTGAGGACATTATATTATATGTGTGTCTGTGGGGACATTATATTATATTTGGGTCTGTGGGTACATTATATTATATGTGGGTCTGTGAGGACATTATATTATATGTGGGTCTGTGAGGACATTATATTATATGTGGGTCTGTGGGGACATTATATTATATGTGGGTCTGTGAGGACATTATATTATATGTGGGTCTGTGGGGACATTATATTATATGTGGGTCTGTGAGGACATTATATTATATGTGGGTCTGTGGGGACATTATATTATATGTGGGTCTGTGAGGACATTATATTATATGTGGGTCTGTGAGGACATTATATTATATTTGGGTCTGTGGGTACATTATATTATATGTGGGTCTGTGAGGACATTATATTATATGTGGGTTTGTGGGGACATTATATTATATGTGGGTCTGTGAGGACATTATATTATATGTGTGTCTGTGGGGACATTATATTATATTTGGGTCTGTGGGTACATTATATTATATGTGGGTCTGTGGGGACATTATATTATATGTGGGTCTGTGGGGACATTATATTATATGTGGGTCTGTGAGGACATTATATTATATGTGGGTCTGTGGTAATATTATATTATATGTGGGTCTGTGGTGACATTATATTATATGTGGGTCTGTGGGGACATTATATTATATGTGGGTCTGTGGGGACATTATATTATATGTGGGTCTGTGAGGATATTATATTATATGGGGTCTGTGGGGACATTATATTATATGTGGGTCTGTGGGGACATTATATTATATGTGGGTCTGTGGGGACATTATATTATATGTGGGTCTGTGGGGACATTATATTATATGTGGGTCTGTGAGGACATTATATTATATGTGGGTCTGTGAGGACATTATATTATATGTGGGTCTGTGAGGACATTATATTATATGTGGGTCTGTGAGGACATTATATTATATGTGGGTCTGTGGAGACATTATATTATATGTGGGTCTGTGGGGACATTATATTATATGTGGGTCTGTGAGGACATTATATTATATGTGGGTCTGTGAGGACATTATATTATATGTGGGTCTGTGAGGACATTATATTATATGTGGATCTGTGAGAACATTATATTATATGTGGGTCTGTGAGGACATTATATTATATGTGGGTCTGTGAGGACATTATATTATATGTGGGTCTGTGAGGACATTATATTATATGTGGGTCTGTGAGGACATTATATTATATGTGGGTCTGTGAGGACATTATATTATATGTGGGTCTGTGAGGACATTATATTATATGTGGGTCTGTGAGGACATTATATTATATGTGGATCTGTGAGGACATTATATTATATGTGGGTCCGTGAGGACATTATATTATATGTGGGTCTGTGAGGACATTATATTATATGTGGGTCTGTGAGGACATTATATTATATGTGGGTCTGTGAGGACATTATATTATATGTGGGTCTGTGGAGACATTATATTATATGTGGATCTGTGAGGACATTATATTTTATGTGGCTCTGTGAGGACATTATATTATATGTGGGTCTGTGAGGACATTATATTATATGTGGGTCTGTGAGGACATTATATTATATGTGGATCTGTGAGGACATTATATTATATGTGGGTCCGTGAGGACATTATATTATATGTGGGTCTGTGGATACATTATATTATATGTGGGGCTGTGGGGACATTATATTATATGTGGGTCTGTGGGGACAATATATTAAATGCTGGTCTGTGGTAACATTATATTATATGTGGGTCTGTGAGGACATTATATTATTTGTGGGTCTGTGAGGATATTATATTATATGTGGGTCTGTGGATACATTATATTATTTGTGGGTCTGTGAGGACATTATATTATATGTGGGTCTGTGGATACATTATATTATATGTGGGGCTGTGGGGACATTATATTATATGTGGGTCTGTGAGGACATTATATTATATGTGGGTCTGTGGGGACATTATATTATATGTGGGTCTGTGGGGACATTATATTATATGTGGATCTATGAGGACATTATATTATATGTGGGTCTGTGGGGACATTATATTATATGTGGGTCTGTGGGGACATTATATTATATGTGGCTCTGTGGGGACATTATATTATATGTGGGGACATTATATTATTTGGCCTGTGACTGGGGGACATTATATTATATGTGGGTTTGTGGGGACATTATATTATATGTGGGTCTGTGAGGACATTATATTATATGTGGCTCTGTGGGGACATTATATTATATGTGGGTCTGTGGGGACAATATATTATATGTGGTTCTGTGAGGACATTATATTATATGTGGGTCTGTGGGTACATTATATTATATGTGGGTCTGTGAGGACATTATATTATATGTGGGTCTGTGAGAACATTATATTATATGTGGGTCTGTGAGGACATATTATATGTGGGTCTGTGGGGACAATATATTAAATGCTGGTCTGTGGTAACATTATATTATATGTGGGTCTGTGAGGACATTATATTATATGTGGGTCTGTGAGGACATTATATTATATGTGGGTCTGTGGTGACATTATATTATATGTGGGTCTGTGAGGACATTATATTATATGTGGGTCTGTGAGGACATTATATTATATGTGGGTCTGTGAGGACATTATATTATATGTGGGTCTGTGAGGACATTATATTATATGTGGGTCTGTGGGGACATTATATTATATGTGGGTCTGTGGGGACATTATATTATATGTGGGTCTGTGGGGACAATATATTAAATGCTGGTCTGTGGTAACATTATATTATATGTGGGTCTGTGAGGACATTATATTATATGTGGGTCTGTGAGGACATTATATTATATGTGGGTCTGTGAGGACATTATATTATATGTGGGTCTGTGGGGACATTATATTATATGTGGATCTGTGAGGATATTATATTATATGTGGGTCTGTGAGGACATTATATTATATGTGGGTCTGTGGGGACATTATATTATATGTGGGTCTGTGAGGACATTATATTATATGTGGATCTGTGAGGATATTATATTATATGTGGGTCTGTGAGGACATTATATTATATGTGGGTCTGTGGGGACATTATATTATATGTGGGTCTGTGGTGACATTATATTATATGTGGGTCTGTGAGGACATTATATTATATGTGGGTCTGTGGTGACATTATATTATATGTGGGTCCGTGAGGACATTATATTATATGTGGGTCTGTGGTGACATTATATTATATGTGGGTCTGTGAGGACATTATATTATATGTGGGTCTGTGGGGACATTATATTATATGTGGGTCCGTGAGGACATTATATTATATGTGGGTCTGTGAGGATATTATATTATATGTGGGTCTTATGGGACATTATATTATATGTGGGTCTGTGAGGACATTATATTATATGTGTGTCTGTGGGGACATTATATTATATTTGGGTCTGTGGGTACATTATATTATATGTGGGTCTGTGGGGACATTATATTATATGTGGGTCTGTGGTAATATTATATTATATTTGGGTCTGTGGTGACATTATATTATATGTGGGTCTGTGGGGACATTATATTATATGTGGGTCTGTGAGGACATTATATTATATGTGGGTCTGTGGGGACATTATATTATATGTGGGTCTGTGAGGACATTATATTATATGTGGGTCTGTGGGGACATTATATTATATGTGGGTCTGTGAGGACATTATATTATATGTGGGTCTGTGAGGACATTATATTATATTTGGGTCTGTGGGTACATTATATTATATGTGGGTCTGTGAGGACATTATATTATATGTGGGTCTGTGGGGACATTATATTATATGTGGGTCTGTGAGGACATTATATTATATGTGTGTCTGTGGGGACATTATATTATATTTGGGTCTGTGGGTACATTATATTATATGTGGGTCTGTGGGGACATTATTTTATATTTGGGTCTGTGGGGACATTATATTATATGTGGGTCTGTGAGGACATTATATTATATGTGGGTCTGTGGTAATATTATATTATATGTGGGTCTGTGGTGACATTATATTATATGTGGGTCTGTGGGGACATTATATTATATGTGGGTCTGTGGGGACATTATATTATATGTGGGTCTGTGAGGACATTATATTATATGTGGGTCTTTGGTAATATTATATTATATGTGGGTCTGTGGTGACATTATATTATATGTGGGTCTGTGGGGACATTATATTATATGTGGGTCTGTGAGGACATTATATTATATGTGGGTCTGTGGTGACATTATATTATATGTGGGTCTGTGAGGACATTATATTATATGTGGGTCTGTGAGGACATTATATTATATGTGGGTCTGTGAGGACATTTTATTATATGTGGGTCTGTGGTGACATTATATTATGTGTGGGTCTGTGGTAACATTATATTATATGTGGGTCTGTGAGGACATTATATTATATGTGGGTCTGTGGTGACATTATATTATATGTGGGTCTGTGAGGACATTATATTATATGTGGGTCTGTGAGGACATTATATTATATGTGGGTCTGTGGTGACATTATATTATATGTGGGTCTGTGAGGACATTATATTATATGTGGGTCTGTGGTGACATTATATTATATGTGGGTCTGTGAGGACATTATATTATATGTGGGTCTGTGAGGACATTATATTATATGTGGGTTTGTGAGGACATTATATTATATGTGGGTCTGTGGTGACATTATATTATATGTGGGTCTGTGAGGACATTATATTATATGTGGGTCTGTGAGGACATTATATTACATGTGGGTCTGTGAGGACATTATATTATATGTGGGTCTGTGGGGACATTATATTATATGTGGGTCTGTGAGGACATTATATTATATGTGGGTCTGTGGGGACATTATATTATATGTGGGTCTGTGAGGACATTATATTATATGTGGGTCTGTGAGGACATTATATTATATTTGGGTCTGTGGGTACATTATATTATATGTGGGTCTGTGAGGACATTATATTATATGTGGGTCTGTGGGGACATTATATTATATGTGGGTCTGTGAGGACATTATATTATATGTGGGTCTGTGAGGACATTATATTATATGTGGGTCTGTGAGAACATTATATTATATGTGGGTCTGTGAGGACATATTATATGTGGGTCTGTGGGGACAATATATTAAATGCTGGTCTGTGGTAACATTATATTATATGTGGGTCTGTGAGGACTTTATATTATATGTGGGTCTGTGAGGACATTATATTATATGTGGGTCTGTGGTGACATTATATTATATGTGGGTCTGTGAGGACATTATATTATATGTGGGTCTGTGAGGACATTATATTATATGTGGGTCTGTGAGGACATTATATTATATGTGGATCTGTGAGGACATTATATTATATGTGGGTCTGTGGGGACATTATATTATATGTGGGTCTGTGGGGACATTATATTAAATGCTGGTCTGTGGTAACATTATATTATATGTGGGTCTGTGAGGACATTATATTATATGTGGGTCTGTGAGGACATTATATTATATGTGGGTCTGTGAGGACATTATATTATATGTGGGTCTGTGGGGACATTATATTATATGTGGATCTGTGAGGATATTATATTATATGTGGGTCTGTGAGGACATTATATTATATGTGGGTCTGTGAGGACATTATATTATATGTGGGTCTGTGGGGACATTATATTATATGTGGGTCTGTGAGGACATTATATTATATGTGGATCTGTGAGGATATTATATTATATGTGGGTCTGTGAGGACATTATATTATATGTGGGTCTGTGGGGACATTATATTATATGTGGGTCTGTGGTGACATTATATTATATGTGGGTCTGTGAGGACATTATATTATATGTGGGTCTGTGGTGACATTATATTATATGTGGGTCCGTGAGGACATTATATTATATGTGGGTCTGTGGTGACATTATATTATATGTGGGTCTGTGAGGACATTATATTATATGTGGGTCTGTGGGGACATTATATTATATGTGGGTCCGTGAGGACATTATATTATATGTGGGTCTGTGAGGACATTATATTATATGTGGGTCTGTGGGGACATTATATTATATGTGGGTCTGTGAGGACATTATATTATATGTGTGTCTGTGGGGACATTATATTATATTTGGGTCTGTGGGTACATTATATTATATGTGGGTCTGTGGGGACATTATATTATATGTGGGTCTGTGGTAATATTATATTATATTTGGGTCTGTGGTGACATTATATTATATGTGGGTCTGTGGGGACATTATATTATATGTGGGTCTGTGAGGACATTATATTATATGTGGGTCTGTGGGGACATTATATTATATGTGGGTCTGTGAGGACATTATATTATATGTGGGTCTGTGGGGACATTATATTATATGTGGGTCTGTGAGGACATTATATTATATGTGGGTCTGTGAGGACATTATATTATATTTGGGTCTGTGGGTACATTATATTATATGTGGATCTGTGAGGACATTATATTATATGTGGGTCTGTGGGGACATTATATTATATGTGGGTCTGTGAGGACATTATATTATATGTGTGTCTGTGGGGACATTATATTATATTTGGGTCTGTGGGTACATTATATTATATGTGGGTCTGTGGGGACATTATATTATATTTGGGTCTGTGGGGACATTATATTATATGTGGGTCTGTGAGGACATTATATTATATGTGGGTCTGTGGTAATATTATATTATATGTGGGTCTGTGGTGACATTATATTATATGTGGGTCTGTGGGGACATTATATTATATGTGGGTCTGTGGGGACATTATATTATATGTGGGTCTGTGAGGACATTATATTATATGTGGGTCTTTGGTAATATTATATTATATGTGGGTCTGTGGTGACATTATATTATATGTGGGTCTGTGGGGACATTATATTATATGTGGGTCTGTGAGGACATTATATTATATGTGGGTCTGTGGTGACATTATATTATATGTGGGTCTGTGAGGACATTATATTATATGTGGGTCTGTGAGGACATTATATTATATGTGGGTCTGTGAGGACATTATATTATATGTGGGTCTGTGGTGACATTATATTATGTGTGGGTCTGTGGTAACATTATATTATATGTGGGTCTGTGAGGACATTATATTATATGTGGGTCTGTGGTGACATTATATTATATGTGGGTCTGTGAGGACATTATATTATATGTGGGTCTGTGAGGACATTATATTATATGTGGGTCTGTGGTGACATTATATTATATGTGGGTCTGTGAGGACATTATATTATATGTGGGTCTGTGGTGACATTATATTATATGTGGGTCTGTGAGGACATTATATTATATGTGGGTCTGTGAGGACATTATATTATATGTGGGTCTGTGGTGACATTATATTATATGTGGGTCTGTGAGGACATTATATTATATGTGGGTCTGTGAGGACATTATATTATATGTGGGTCTGTGAGGACATTATATTATATGTGGGTCTGTGGGGACATTATATTATATGTGGGTCTGTGAGGACATTATATTATATGTGGGTCTGTGGGGACATTATATTATATGTGGGTCTGTGAGGACATTATATTATATGTGGGTCTGTGAGGACATTATATTATATTTGGGTCTGTGGCAGGGGTGGGCAATTAATTTTGCCAGGGGGCCGCATGAGAAATTGGGATGGTTTTAGAGGGCCGGACTAATATAATTAACTCCGTTCTAGCAATACTGTATATATACATATGCTATCTTTTCATAAACAAACAGTATGTTAAACAATGCAAAGATTTAAAATACAATGAAAATACGGAGGACCTAATTACATCATTATTTAATGATAAGATGTTGAACTGCAACCAGCTTGTGATTGTTCACTTTAGAAAATTATATTATATTTGGGTCTGTGGGTACATTATATTATATGTGGATCTGTGAGGACATTATATTATATGTGGGTCTGTGGGGACATTATATTATATGTGGGTCTGTGAGGACATTATATTATATGTGTGTCTGTGGGGACATTATATTATATTTGGGTCTGTGGGTACATTATATTATATGTGGGTCTGTGAGGACATTATATTATATGTGGGTCTGTGAGGACATTATATTATATGTGGGTCTGTGAAGATATTATATTATATGTGGGTCTGTGAGGACATTATATTATATATGGGTCTTTGAGGATATTATATTATATGTGGGTCTGTGAGGACATTATATTATATGTGGGTCAGTGCGGACATTATATTATATGTGGGTCTGTGAGGACATTATATTATATGTGGGTCTGTGGGGACATTATATTATATGTGGGTCTGTGGGAACATTATATTATATGTGGGTCTGTGGGGACATTATATTATATGTGGATCTGTGGGGACAATATATTATATGTGGAACTGTGGGACGTTATATTATATGTGGGGCTGTGGGGACATTATATTATATGTGGGACTCTGGGACATTATATTATATGTGGGTCTGTGAGGGCATTATATTATTTGTGGGTCTGTGGGGACATTATATTATATGTGGGTCTGTGGGAACATTATATTATATGTGGGTCTGTGGGGACATTATATTATATGTGGATCTGTGGGGTCATTACATTATATGTGGGTCTATGGGGTCATTACATTATATGTGGGTCTGGGGTAACATTATATTATATGTGGGTCTGTGGGAACATTATATTATATGTGGATCTGTGGGGTCATTACATTATATGCGGGTCTGGGGTAACATTATATTATATGTGGGTCTGTGGGAACATTATATTATATGTGGGTCTGTGGTAACATTATATTATATGTGGGTCTGTGGTAACATTATATTATATATGGGTCTATGGGGTCATTACATTATATGTGGGTCTGGGATAACATTATATTATATGTGGGTCTGTGGGAACATTATATTATATGTGGGTCTGTGGGGTCATTACATTATATGTGGGTCTGGGATAACATTATATTATATGTGGGTCTGTGGTAACATTATATTATATATGGGTCTGTGGGGTCATTACATTATATGTGGGTCTGGGATAACATTATATTATATGTGGGTCTGTGGGAACATTATATTATATGTGGTCTGAGGTAACTAGTGTTGAGCGATACCTTCCGATATCAGGAAATATCGGATCGGATTGGATCGGACCGATACCGAAAAAGTATCGGATATCGCCGATTCCGATACCGGAAACCAATGCAAGTCAATGGGACAGAAATATCGGAATGAAAATAAACCCTTTCTTTCCTTGTAGGTTAATTCTACATGAAGGAAAACAACTAAGAATAATGTAGAATGTATTGGGGGAGGTGGGGGAGACAATAAAGGCATAGAGGTTTAGCCCAATCAAATGGAATAGCAGGAATTAATATTTTTTTTAAGACGTTCTGAGTTACGGAAATATTGACTATGTTAAGTATTTTTATATTTTGTCAGATATTTATGTTTCACTACTTCCATGCTCTTCACCTTCTTTTTTACTTCTCCCACACTTTCTCCTTCATCATCCTCAGCATCTTTTTCATCCACTTCTTCTTCACCTTCTCCATCTTCTTCTTCTTCACCTTCTTCGTATTATTCTTTTTTTTTACATTCTTCATATTCTACTTCTTCATCTTCTTCATATTCTTCTTCTTCATCATATTCTTATTTGTGACACGCATTCCTGTAGCTGTTATCTATAAAAGGTTGGACATTACACCTTTCGTTCTGCCCGTCACAAAAGATTTACAACAGGATTTGTCCGCGTTCAGTTTGGCCTGCAGCAGCAGGTCTTTTCCAGGGGCACCACGAGGAGGAACGGACTCACCCCCACACACTGCTTAGTCATCTTCTGCTTATAATTTAGATATTATCTTTTGCTCTGATTTTTAGTCTTATGCTTAATGTTCTTCCGCTTTTTGTTCTGCAGCTTCTTGTATTTCTGCTTCTTGGTTTTCTGTCTCTTGTTCTTCTGTATCTTGGTGCTTGTCTTCTCTTCTTTGTCCTCTTGGTCAACTTCTTCAGGGTCATCTTCTTGGTCTTCTTCGGGGTGGTCTTCAGGGTCGTCGTCTTCGGGGGTCCTCGT
The DNA here is from genome assembly GCF_046119375.1 of Phyllobates terribilis. Classification (NCBI taxonomy): domain Eukaryota; kingdom Metazoa; phylum Chordata; class Amphibia; order Anura; family Dendrobatidae; genus Phyllobates; species Phyllobates terribilis. The sequence goes on along the minus strand of NW_027363774.1, from coordinate 445,215 downwards.
CTTCGGGGTCCTCGTCTTCTTCGGGTTGGTCTTCTGGGTCCTCGTCTTCGGGGTGGTCTTCAGGGTCCTCGTCTTCTTCGGGGTGGTCTTCAGGGTCCTCGTCTTCAGGGTCGTCGTCTTCGGGGTCCTCGTCTTCTTAGGGTTGGTCTTCAGGGTCCTCGTCTTCAGCGTCCTCGTCAGGGAGATCCAGAGTGATTACCAAGAACCATTTCAAAAAGCTTGAACTTCGAAATGTAGCAGAAGGTATAAGAAAGCTGAGGAACTACCGAGGACCAGCTGACGGTACTGGAACCCGGATGGGTAGCAGAAGGTACAAGAGCCAATGGAACTGCCGAAGACCAGCTGACGGTACTGGAACTCGGTTACTAAGCAGGAGGTACCTGTGCCAGAAAGCACTACCAAGGACCAGCAGACGGTGGAACTTGGATACCGAGAAGGAGGCACCTAATCCAAAGGCACTGCCGAGAACCAGCTGACGGTACTGGAACCCGGATGGGTAGCAGAAGGTACCCATGTAAAAAAAAGTTCAAGGCCGCGAGCCGGCCGCAGTTACCAAAACCCACAGTCCTACAGGGGGTGCTTGTCCTATTGGCACTATGGAACCAGCCTTCATTGCCAGATCCCGCAGCCCACATAGGAGTCACCTAAACTGCAGGCACCATAGAGTCGGCTAACCCGACCGCAACACGACAGGACAACGCATTGGAGGCAAAGTGACGTTGACACTACCCGGAAACAGCTGGCGTGCTGGAACCAGGCTGGGCAGGAGGGAGTACCCGTGCCAAAGACACTGCCGAGAACCAGCTGACGGTACTGGAACCCGGATGGGTAGTAGAAGGTACAAGAGCAAATGGAACTACCGAGGACCAGCTGACGGTACTGGAACCCGGATGGGTAGAAGAAGGTACAAGAGCCAATGGAACTGCCGAAGACCAGCTGACGGTACTGGAACTCGGTTACTAAGCAGGAGGTACCTGTGCCAGAAAGCACTACCAAGGACCTGCCAACGTTGGTGGAACTTGGATACCGAGAAGGAGGCACCTAATCCAAAGGCACTGCCGAGAACCAGCTGACGGTACTGGAACCCGGATGGGTAGCAGAAGGTACCCATGTAAAAAAAAGTTCAAGGCCGTGAGCCGGCCGCAGTTACCAAAACCCACAGTCCTACAGGGGGTGCTTGTCCTATTGGCACTATGGAACCAGCCTTCATTGCCAGATCCCGCAGCCCACATAGGAGTCACCTAAACTGCAGGCACCATAGAGTCGGCTAACCCGACCGCAACACGACAGGACGACGCATTGGAGGCAAAGTGACGTTGACACTACCCGGAAACAGCTGGCGTGCTGGAACCAGGCTGGGCAGGAGGGAGTACCCGTGCCAAAGACACTGCCGAGAACCAGCTGACGGTACTGGAACCCGGATGGGTAGTAGAAGGTACAAGAGCAAATGGAACTACCGAGGACCAGCTCACAGTACTGGAACCCGGATGGGTAGAAGAAGGTACAAGAGCCAATGGAACTGCCGAAGACCAGCTGAAGGTACTGGAACTCGGTTACTAAGCAGGAGGTACCTGTGCCAGAAAGCACTACCAAGGACCAGCAGACGTTGGTGGAACTTGGATACCGAGAAGGAGGCACCTAATCCAAAGGCACTGCCGAGAACCAGCTGACGGTACTGGAACCCGGATGGGTAGCAGAAGGTACCCATATAAAAAAAAGTTCAAGGCCGCGAGCCGGCCGCAGTTACCAAAACCCACAGTCCTACAGGGGGTGCTTGTCCTATTGGCACTATGGAACCAGCCTTCATTGCCAGATCCCGCAGCCCACATAGGAGTCACCTAAACTGCAGGCACCATAGAGTCGGCTAACCCGACCGCAACACGACAGGACAACGCATTGGAGGCAAAGTGACGTTGACACTACCCGGAAACAGCTGGCGTGCTGGAACCAGGCTGGGCAGGAGGGAGTACCCGTGCCAAAGACACTGCCGAGAACCAGCTGACGGTACTGGAACCCTGATGGGTAGTAGAAGGTACAAGAGCAAATGGAAGTACCGAGGACCAGCTGACGGTACTGGAACGCGGATGGGTAGAAGAAGGTATAAGAGCCTATGGAACTGCCGAAGACCAGCTGACGGTACTGGAACTCGGTTACTAAGCAGGAGGTACCTGTGCCAGAAAGCACTACCAAGGACCAGCAGACGTTGGTGGAACTTGGATACCGAGAAGGAGGCAACTAATCCAAAGGCACTGCCGAGAACCAGCTGACGGTACTGGAACCCGGATGGGTAGCAGAAGGTACCCATGTAAAAAAAAGTTCAAGGCCGCGAGCCGGCCGCAGTTACCAAAACCCACAGTCCTACAGGGGGTGCTTGTCCTATTGGCACTATGGAACCAGCCTTCATTGCCAGATCCCGCAGCCCACATAGGAGTCACCTAAACTGCAGGCACCATAGAGTCGGCTAACCCGACCGCAACACGACAGGACAACGCATTGGAGGCAAAGTGACTTTGACACTACCCAGAAACAGCTGGCGTGCTGGAACCAGGCTGGGCAGGAGGGAGTACCCGTGCCAAAGTCACTGCCGAGAACCAGCTGACGGTACTGGAACCCGGATGGGTAGTAGAAGGTACAAGAGCCAATGGAACTACCGAGGACCAGCTGACGGTACTGGAACCCGGATGGGTAGCAGAAGGTACAAGAGCCAATGGAACTGCCGAAGACCAGCTGACGGTACTGGAACTCGGTTAGTAAGCAGGAGGTACCTGTGCCAGAAAGCACTACCAAGAACCAGCAGACGTTGGTGGAACTTGGATACCGAGAAGGAGGCACCTAATCCAAAGGCACTGCTGAGAACCAGCTGACGGTACTGGAACCCGGATGGGTAGTAGAAGGTACAAGAGCAAATGGAACTACCGAGAACCAGCTGGCGGTGCTGGAACCCAGGGTAAATACTAAAAATAGAGTGGAGCCAGAGGTGTAATTGGAGCAAGTCTTAAATCAGTAGTACAGTGGATGTGGACAAAGCAGGAGAATTTGCCGGACACACAGCAGGGGAACAGCTGACGTTACTGAACCCCAATAACACTGGAGCAAGCGTTGACTGTGCAGACGGCACTTCTGAGCAGCAACTAGCGGTATTGGAGCCCAGGGTAAATACTAAAAACAGAGGAGCCAGACGTGTATTTGAAGGAGGTTTTAAATCAGTAGTACAGTCGATGTGGACAAAGCAGGAGAATTTGCCGGACACACAGCTGGGGATCAGCTGACGTTACTGAACCCCAATAACACTGGAGCAAGAGTTGACTGTGCAGACGGCACTTCTGAGCAGCAACTAGCGGTATTGGAGCCCAGGGTAAATACTAAAAACAGAGGAGCCAGAGGTATATTTGGAAGAGGTTTTAAATCAGTAGTACAGTGGATGTGGACAAAGCAGGAGAATTTGCCGTACACACAGCTGGGGATCAGCTGACGTTACTGAACCCCAATAACACTGGAGCAAGCGTTGACTGTGCAGACGGCACTTCTGAGCAGCAACTAGCGGTATTGGAGCCCAGGGTAAATACTAAAAACAGAGGAGCCAGAGGTGTATTTGGAGGAGGTTTTAAATCAGTAGTACAGTGGATGTGGACAAAGCAGGAGAATTTGCCGGACACACAGCTGGGGATCAGCTGACGTTACTGAACCCCAATAACACTGGAGCAAGCGTTGACTGTGCAGACGGCACTTCTGAGCATCAACTAGTGGTATTGGAGCCCAGGGTAAATACTAAAAACAGAGGAGCCAGAGGTGTATTTGGAGGAGGTTTTAAATCAGTAGTACAGTGGATGTGGACAAAGCAGGAGAAATTGCCGTCCGCACAGCAGGGGAACAGCTGACGTTACCGAACCTCAATAACACTGGAGCAAGTGTTGACTGTGCAGACGGCACTTCCGAGCGCCAACTGGCGGTGTTGGAGCTCAGGGATAATACTGAAAACAGAGGAGCCAGAGGTGTAATTGGAGCAACTTTAAAATCTGTAGTAGTGAGAATGTGGACAGAGCAGGAGAAATTGCCGTCCGCACAGCAGGGGAACAGTTGACGTTACTGAACCCCAATAACATGGCAGCAAGTGTCTGTGAGGACATTATATTATATGTGGGTCTGTGGGGACATTATATTATATGTGGGTCTGTGAGGACATTATATTATATGTGTGTCTGTGGGGACATTATATTATATTTGGGTCTGTGGGTACATTATATTATATGTGGGTCTGTGGGGACATTATATTATATGTGGGTCTGTGGTAATATATTATATTTGGGTCTGTGGTGACATTATATTATATGTGGGTCTGTGGGGACATTATATTATATGTGGGTCTGTGAGGACATTATATTATATGTGGGTCTGTGGGGACATTATATTATATGTGGGTCTGTGAGGACATTATATTATATGTGGGTCTGTGGGGACATTATATTATATGTGGGTCTGTGAGGACATTATATTATATGTGGGTCTGTGAGGACATTATATTATATTTGGGTCTGTGGGTACATTATATTATATGTGGGTCTGTGAGGACATTATATCATATGTGGGTCTGTGGGGACATTATATTATATGTGGGTCTGTGAGGACATTATATTATATGTGTGTCTGTGGGGACATTATATTATATTTGGGTCTGTGGGTACATTATATTATATGTGGGTCTGTGGGGACATTATATTATATTTGGGTCTGTGGGGACATTATATTATATGTGGGTCTGTGAGGACATTATATTATATGTGGGTCTGTGGTAATATTATATTATATGTGGGTCTGTGGTGACATTATATTATATGTGGGTCTGTGGGGACATTATATTATATGTGGGTCTGTGGGGACATTATATTATATGTGGGTCTGTGAGGACATTATATTATATGTGGGTCTTTGGTAATATTATATTATATGTGGGTCTGTGGTGACATTATATTATATGTGGGTCTGTGGGGACATTATATTATATGTGGGTCTGTGAGGACATTATATTATATGTGGGTCTGTGGTGACATTATATTATATGTGGGTCTGTGAGGACATTATATTATATGTGGGTCTGTGAGGACATTATATTATATGTGGGTCTGTGAGGACATTATATTATATGTGGGTCTGTGGTGACATTATATTATGTGTGGGTCTGTGGTAACATTATATTATATGTGGGTCTGTGAGGACATTATATTATATGTGGGTCTGTGGTGACATTATATTATATGTGGGTCTGTGAGGACATTATATTATATGTGGGTCTGTGAGGACATTATATTATATGTGGGTCTGTGGTGACATTATATTATATGTGGGTCTGTGAGGACATTATATTATATGTGGGTCTGTGGTGACATTATATTATATGTGGGTCTGTGAGAACATTATATTATATGTGGGTCTGTGAGGACATTATATTATATGTGGGTCTGTGAGGACATTATATTATATGTGGGTCTGTGGTGACATTATATTATATGTGGGTCTGTGAGGACATTATATTATATGTGGGTCTGTGAGGACATTATATTATATGTGGGTCTGTGAGGACATTATATTATATGTGGGTCTGTGGGGACATTATATTATATGTGGGTCTGTGAGGACATTATATTATATGTGGGTCTGTGGGGACATTATATTATATGTGGGTCTGTGAGGACATTATATTATATGTGGGTCTGTGAGGACATTATATTATATTTGGGTCTGTGGCAGGGGTGGGCAATTAATTTTGCCAGGGGGCCGCATGAGAAATTGGGATGGTTTTAGAGGGCCGGACTAATATAATTAACTCCGTTCTAGCAATACTGTATATATACATATGCTATCTTTTCATAAACAAACAGTATGTTAAACAATGCAAAGATTTAAAATACAATGAAAATACGGAGGACCTAATTACATCATTATTTAATGATAAGATGTTGAACTGCAACCAGCTTGTGATTGTTCACTTTAGAAAATTATATTATATTTGGGTCTGTGGGTACATTATATTATATGTGGATCTGTGAGGACATTATATTATATGTGGGTCTGTGGGGACATTATATTATATGTGGGTCTGTGAGGACATTATATTATATGTGTGTCTGTGGGGACATTATATTATATTTGGGTCTGTGGGTACATTATATTATATGTGGGTCTGTGAGGACATTATATTATATGTGGGTCTGTGAGGACATTATATTATATGTGGGTCTGTGAAGATATTATATTATATGTGGGTCTGTGAGGACATTATATTATATATGGGTCTTTGAGGATATTATATTATATGTGGGTCTGTGAGGACATTATATTATATGTGGGTCAGTGCGGACATTATATTATATGTGGGTCTGTGAGGACATTATATTATATGTGGGTCTGTGGGGACATTATATTATATGTGGGTCTGTGGGAACATTATATTATATGTGGGTCTGTGGGGACATTATATTATATGTGGATCTGTGGGGACAATATATTATATGTGGAACTGTGGGACGTTATATTATATGTGGGGCTGTGGGGACATTATATTATATGTGGGACTCTGGGACATTATATTATATGTGGGTCTGTGAGGGCATTATATTATTTGTGGGTCTGTGGGGACATTATATTATATGTGGGTCTGTGGGAACATTATATTATATGTGGGTCTGTGGGGACATTATATTATATGTGGATCTGTGGGGTCATTACATTATATGTGGGTCTATGGGGTCATTACATTATATGTGGGTCTGGGGTAACATTATATTATATGTGGGTCTGTGGGAACATTATATTATATGTGGATCTGTGGGGTCATTACATTATATGCGGGTCTGGGGTAACATTATATTATATGTGGGTCTGTGGGAACATTATATTATATGTGGGTCTGTGGTAACATTATATTATATGTGGGTCTGTGGTAACATTATATTATATATGGGTCTATGGGGTCATTACATTATATGTGGGTCTGGGATAACATTATATTATATGTGGGTCTGTGGGAACATTATATTATATGTGGGTCTGTGGGGTCATTACATTATATGTGGGTCTGGGATAACATTATATTATATGTGGGTCTGTGGTAACATTATATTATATATGGGTCTGTGGGGTCATTACATTATATGTGGGTCTGGGATAACATTATATTATATGTGGGTCTGTGGGAACATTATATTATATGTGGGTCTGTGGTAACATTATATTATATGTGGGTCTGTGGTAACATTATATTATATATGGGTCTATGGGGTCATTACATTATATGTGGGTCTGGGATAACATTATATTATATGTGGGTCTGTGGGAACATTATATTATATGTGGGTCTGTGGGGTCATTACATTATATGTGGGTCTGGGATAACATTATATTATATGTGGGTCTGTGGTAACATTATATTATATATGGGTCTGTGGGGTCATTACATTATATGTGGGTCTGGGATAACATTATATTATATGTGGGTCTGTGGGAACATTATATTATATGTGGTCTGAGGTAACTAGTGTTGAGCGATACCTTCCGATATCGGGAAATATCGGATCGGATTGGATCGGACCGATACCGAAAAAGTATCGGATATCGCCGATTCCGATACCGGAAACCAATGCAAGTCAATGGGACAGAAATATCGGAATGAAAATAAACCCTTTCTTTCCTTGTAGGTTAATTCTACATGAAGGAAAACAACTAAGAATAATGTAGAATGTATTGGGGGAGGTGGGGGAGACAATAAAGGCATAGAGGTTTAGCCCAATCAAATGGAATAGCAGGAATTAATATTTTTTTTAAGACGTTCTGAGTTACGGAAATATTGACTATGTTAAGTATTTTTATATTTTGTCAGATATTTATGTTTCACTACTTCCATGCTCTTCACCTTCTTTTTTACTTCTCCCACACTTTCTCCTTCATCATCCTCAGCATCTTTTTCATCCACTTCTTCTTCACCTTCTCCATCTTCTTCTTCTTCACCTTCTTCGTATTATTCTTTTTTTTTACATTCTTCATATTCTACTTCTTCATCTTCTTCATATTCTTCTTCTTCATCATATTCTTATTTGTGACACGCATTCCTGTAGCTGTTATCTATAAAAGGTTGGACATTACACCTTTCGTTCTGCCCGTCACAAAAGATTTACAACAGGATTTGTCCGCGTTCAGTTTGGCCTGCAGCAGCAGGTCTTTTCCAGGGGCACCACGAGGAGGAACGGACTCACCCCCACACACTGCTTAGTCATCTTCTGCTTATAATTTAGATATTATCTTTTGCTCTGATTTTTAGTCTTATGCTTAATGTTCTTCCGCTTTTTGTTCTGCAGCTTCTTGTATTTCTGCTTCTTGGTTTTCTGTCTCTTGTTCTTCTGTATCTTGGTGCTTGTCTTCTCTTCTTTGTCCTCTTGGTCAACTTCTTCAGGGTCATCTTCTTGGTCTTCTTCGGGGTGGTCTTCAGGGTCGTCGTCTTCGGGGGTCCTCGTCTTCGGGGTCCTCGTCTTCTTCGGGTTGGTCTTCTGGGTCCTCGTCTTCGGGGTGGTCTTCAGGGTCCTCGTCTTCTTCGGGGTGGTCTTCAGGGTCCTCGTCTTCAGGGTCGTCGTCTTCGGGGTCCTCGTCTTCTTAGGGTTGGTCTTCAGGGTCCTCGTCTTCAGCGTCCTCGTCAGGGAGATCCAGAGTGATTACCAAGAACCATTTCAAAAAGCTTGAACTTCGAAATGTAGCAGAAGGTATAAGAAAGCTGAGGAACTACCGAGGACCAGCTGACGGTACTGGAACCCGGATGGGTAGCAGAAGGTACAAGAGCCAATGGAACTGCCGAAGACCAGCTGACGGTACTGGAACTCGGTTACTAAGCAGGAGGTACCTGTGCCAGAAAGCACTACCAAGGACCAGCAGACGGTGGAACTTGGATACCGAGAAGGAGGCACCTAATCCAAAGGCACTGCCGAGAACCAGCTGACGGTACTGGAACCCGGATGGGTAGCAGAAGGTACCCATGTAAAAAAAAGTTCAAGGCCGCGAGCCGGCCGCAGTTACCAAAACCCACAGTCCTACAGGGGGTGCTTGTCCTATTGGCACTATGGAACCAGCCTTCATTGCCAGATCCCGCAGCCCACATAGGAGTCACCTAAACTGCAGGCACCATAGAGTCGGCTAACCCGACCGCAACACGACAGGACAACGCATTGGAGGCAAAGTGACGTTGACACTACCCGGAAACAGCTGGCGTGCTGGAACCAGGCTGGGCAGGAGGGAGTACCCGTGCCAAAGACACTGCCGAGAACCAGCTGACGGTACTGGAACCCGGATGGGTAGTAGAAGGTACAAGAGCAAATGGAACTACCGAGGACCAGCTGACGGTACTGGAACCCGGATGGGTAGAAGAAGGTACAAGAGCCAATGGAACTGCCGAAGACCAGCTGACGGTACTGGAACTCGGTTACTAAGCAGGAGGTACCTGTGCCAGAAAGCACTACCAAGGACCTGCCAACGTTGGTGGAACTTGGATACCGAGAAGGAGGCACCTAATCCAAAGGCACTGCCGAGAACCAGCTGACGGTACTGGAACCCGGATGGGTAGCAGAAGGTACCCATGTAAAAAAAAGTTCAAGGCCGTGAGCCGGCCGCAGTTACCAAAACCCACAGTCCTACAGGGGGTGCTTGTCCTATTGGCACTATGGAACCAGCCTTCATTGCCAGATCCCGCAGCCCACATAGGAGTCACCTAAACTGCAGGCACCATAGAGTCGGCTAACCCGACCGCAACACGACAGGACGACGCATTGGAGGCAAAGTGACGTTGACACTACCCGGAAACAGCTGGCGTGCTGGAACCAGGCTGGGCAGGAGGGAGTACCCGTGCCAAAGACACTGCCGGGAACCAGCTGACGGTACTGGAACCCTGATGGGTAGTAGAAGGTACAAGAGCAAATGGAAGTACCGAGGACCAGCTGACGGTACTGGAACGCGGATGGGTAGAAGAAGGTATAAGAGCCTATGGAACTGCCGAAGACCAGCTGACGGTACTGGAACTCGGTTACTAAGCAGGAGGTACCTGTGCCAGAAAGCACTACCAAGGACCAGCAGACGTTGGTGGAACTTGGATACCGAGAAGGAGGCACCTAATCCAAAGGCACTGCCGAGAACCAGCTGACGGTACTGGAACCCGGATGGGTAGCAGAAGGTACCCATGTAAAAAAAAGTTCAAGGCCGCGAGCCGGCCGCAGTTACCAAAACCCACAGTCCTACAGGGGGTGCTTGTCCTATTGGCACTATGGAACCAGCCTTCATTGCCAGATCCCGCAGCCCACATAGGAGTCACCTAAACTGCAGGCACCATAGAGTCGGCTAACCCGACCGCAACACGACAGGACAACGCATTGGAGGCAAAGTGACTTTGACACTACCCAGAAACAGCTGGCGTGCTGGAACCAGGCTGGGCAGGAGGGAGTACCCGTGCCAAAGTCACTGCCGAGAACCAGCTGACGGTACTGGAACCCGGATGGGTAGTAGAAGGTACAAGAGCCAATGGAACTACCGAGGACCAGCTGACGGTACTGGAACCCGGATGGGTAGCAGAAGGTACAAGAGCCAATGGAACTGCCGAAGACCAGCTGACGGTACTGGAACTCGGTTAGTAAGCAGGAGGTACCTGTGCCAGAAAGCACTACCAAGAACCAGCAGACGTTGGTGGAACTTGGATACCGAGAAGGAGGCACCTAATCCAAAGGCACTGCTGAGAACCAGCTGACGGTACTGGAACCCGGATGGGTAGTAGAAGGTACAAGAGCAAATGGAACTACCGAGAACCAGCTGGCGGTGCTGGAACCCAGGGTAAATACTAAAAATAGAGTGGAGCCAGAGGTGTAATTGGAGCAAGTCTTAAATCAGTAGTACAGTGGATGTGGACAAAGCAGGAGAATTTGCCGGACACACAGCAGGGGAACAGCTGACGTTACTGAACCCCAATAACACTGGAGCAAGCGTTGACTGTGCAGACGGCACTTCTGAGCAGCAACTAGCGGTATTGGAGCCCAGGGTAAATACTAAAAACAGAGGAGCCAGACGTGTATTTGAAGGAGGTTTTAAATCAGTAGTACAGTCGATGTGGACAAAGCAGGAGAATTTGCCGGACACACAGCTGGGGATCAGCTGACGTTACTGAACCCCAATAACACTGGAGCAAGAGTTGACTGTGCAGACGGCACTTCTGAGCAGCAACTAGCGGTATTGGAGCCCAGGGTAAATACTAAAAACAGAGGAGCCAGAGGTATATTTGGAAGAGGTTTTAAATCAGTAGTACAGTGGATGTGGACAAAGCAGGAGAATTTGCCGGACACACAGCTGGGGATCAGCTGACGTTACTGAACCCCAATAACACTGGAGCAAGCGTTGACTGTGCAGACGGCACTTCTGAGCAGCAACTAGCGGTATTGGAGCCCAGGGTAAATACTAAAAACAGAGGAGCCAGAGGTGTATTTGGAGGAGGTTTTAAATCAGTAGTACAGTGGATGTGGACAAAGCAGGAGAATTTGCCGGACACACAGCTGGGGATCAGCTGACGTTACTGAACCCCAATAACACTGGAGCAAGCGTTGACTGTGCAGACGGCACTTCTGAGCATCAACTAGTGGTATTGGAGCCCAGGGTAAATACTAAAAACAGAGGAGCCAGAGGTGTATTTGGAGGAGGTTTTAAATCAGTAGTACAGTGGATGTGGACAAAGCAGGAGAAATTACCGTCCGCACAGCAGGGGAACAGCTGACGTTACCGAACCTCAATAACACTGGAGCAAGTGTTGACTGTGCAGACGGCACTTCCGAGCGCCAACTGGCGGTGTTGGAGCTCAGGGATAATACTGAAAACAGAGGAGCCAGAGGTGTAATTGGAGCAACTTTAAAATCTGTAGTAGTGAGAATGTGGACAGAGCAGGAGAAATTGCCGTCCGCACAGCAGGGGAACAGCTGACGTTACTGAACCCCAATAACATGGCAGCAAGTGTTGACTGTGCAGACGGGACTTCCGAGCGCCAACTGGCGGTGTTGGAGCTCAGGGATAATACTGAAAACAGAGGAGCCAGAGGTGTATTTGGAGGAGGTTTTAAATCAGCAGTACAGTGGATGTGGAGAGAGCAGGAGAAATTGCCGTCCGCACAGCAGGGGAACAGCTGACGTTACTGAACCCCAATAACACGGCAGCAAGTGTTGACTGTGCAGACGGCACTTCCGAGCGCCAACTGGCGGTGTTGGAGCTCAGGGATAATACTGAAAACAGAGGAGCCAGAGTTGTAATTGGAGCAACTTTAAAATCTGTAGTAGTGAGAATGTGGACAGAGCAGGAGAAATTGCCGTCCGCACAGCAGGGGAACAGTTGACGTTACTGAACCCCAATAACATGGCAGCAAGTGTTGACTGTGCAGACGGCATTTCCGAGCGCCAACTGGCGGTGTTGGAGCTCAGGGATAATACTGAAAACAGAGGAGCCAGAGGTGTATTTGGAGGAGGTTTTAAATCAGTAGTACAGTGGATGTGGACAGAGCAGGAGGAATTGCCGTCCGCACAGCAGGGGAACAGCTGACGTTACTGAACCCCAATAACACGGCAGCAAGTGTTGACTGTGCAGACGGCACTTCCGAGCACCAACTGGCGGTGTTGGAGCTCAGGGATAATACTGAAAACAGAGGAGCCAGAGGTGTAATTGGAGAAACTTTAAAATCTGTAGTAGTGAGAATGTGAACAGAGCAGGAGAAATTGCCGTCCGCACAGCAGGGGAACAGCTGACGTTACTGAACCCCAATAACATGGCAGCAAGTGTTGACTGTGCAGACGGGACTTCCGAGCGCCAACTGGCGGTGTTATAGCTCAGGGATAATACTGAAAACAGAGGAGCCAGAGGTGTATTTGGAGGAGGTTTTAAATCAGTAGTACAGTGGATGTGGACAGAGCAGGAGAAATTGCCGTCCGCACAGCAGGGGAACAGCTGACGTTACTGAACCCCAATAACACGGCAGCAAGTGTTGACTGTGCAGACGGCACTTCTGAGCGCCAACTGGCGGTGTTGGAGCTCAGGGATAATACTGAAAACAGAGGAGCCAGAGTTGTAATTGGAGCAACTTTAAAATCTGTAGTAGTGAGAATGTGGACAGAGCAGGAGAAATTGCCGTCCGCACAGCAGGGGAACAGCTGACGTTACTGAACCCCAATAACATGGCAGCAAGTGTTGACTGTGCAGACGGCACTTCCGAGCGCCAACTGGCGGTGTTGGAGCTCAGGGATAATACTGAAAACAGAGGAGCCAGAGTTGTAATTGGAGCAACTTTAAAATCTGTAGTAGTGAGAATGTGGACAGAGCAGGAGAAATTGCCGTCCGCACAGCAGGGGAACAGCTGACGTTACTGAACCCCAATAACATGGCAGCAAGTGTTGACTGTGCAGACGGCACTTCCGAGCGCCAACTGGCGGTGTTGGAGCTCAGGGATAATACTGAAAACAGAGGAGCCAGAGGTGTATTTGGAGGAGGTTTTAAATCAGTAGTACAGTAGATGTGGACAGAGCAGGAGAAATTGCCGTCCGCACAGCTGGGGAACAGCTGACGTTACTGAACCCCAATAACATGGCAGCAAGTGTTGACTGTGCAGACGGCACTTCCGAGCGCCAACTGGCGGTGTTGGAGCTCAGGGATAATACAGAAAACAGAGGAGCCAGAGGTGTATTTGGAGGAGGTTTTAAATCAGTAGTACAGTGGATGTGGACAGAGCAGGAGAAATTGCCGTCCGCACAGCAGGGGAACAGCTGACGTTACCGAACCCCAATAACACGGCAGCAAGTGTTGACTGTGCAGACGGCACTTCCGAGCGCCAACTGGCGGTGTTGGAGCTCAGGGATAATACTGAAAACAGAGGAGCCAGAGGTGTAATTGGAGCAACTTTAAAATCTGTAGTAGTGAGAATGTGGACAGAGCAGGAGAAATTGCCGTTCGCACAGCAGGGGAACAGCTGACGTTACTGAACCCCAATTACATGGCAGCAAGTGTTGACTGTGCAGACGGCACTTCCGAGCGCCAACTGGCGGTGTTGGAGCTCAGGGATAATACTGAAAACAGAGGAGCCAGAGGTGTATTTGGAGGAGGTTTTAAATCAGTAGTACAGTGGATGTGGACAGAGCAGGAGAAATTGTCGTCCGCACAGCAGGGGAACAGCTGACGTTACTGAACCCCAATAACACGGCAGCAAGTGTTGACTGTGCAGACGGCACTTCCGAGCGCCAACTGGCGGTGTTGGAGCTCAGGGATAATACTGAAAACAGAGGAGCCAGAGGTGTAATTGGAGCAACTTTAAAATCTGTAGTAGTGAGAATGTTGTCAGAGCAGGAGAAATTGCCGTCCGCACAGCAGGGGAACAGCTGACGTTACCGAACCCCAATAACACGGCAGCAAGTGTTGACTGTGCAGACGGCACTTCCGAGCACCAACTGGCGGTGTTGTAGCTCAGGGATAATACTGAAAACAGAGGAGCCAGAGGTGTAATTGGAGCAACTTTAAAATCTGTAGTAGTGAGAATGTGGACAGAGCAGGAGAAATTGCCGTCCGCACAGCAGGGGAACAGCTGACGTTACTGAACCCCAATAACATGGCAGCAAGTGTTGACTGTGCAGACGGCATTTCCGAGCGCCAACTGGCGGTGTTGGAGCTCAGGGATAATACTGAAAACAGAGGAGCCAGAGGTGTATTTGGAGGAGGTTTTAAATCAGTAGTACAGTGGATGTGGACAGAGCAGGAGAAATTGCCGTCCGCACAGCAGGTGAACTGCTGACGTTACTGAACCCCAATAACACGGCAGCAAGTGTTGACTGTGCAGACGGCACTTCCGAGCGCCAACTGGCGGTGTTGGAGCTCAGGGATAATACTGAAAACAGAGGAGCCAGAGGTGTAATTGGAGCAACTTTAAAATCTGTAGTAGTGAGAATGTGGACAGAGCAGGAGAAATTGCCGTCCGCACAGCTGGGGAACAGCTAACGTTACCGAACCCCAATAACACGGCAGCAAGTGTTGACTGTGCAGACGGCACTTCCGAGCGCCAACTGGTAGTGTTGGAGCTCAGGGATAATACTGAAAACAGAGGAGCCAGAGGTGTAATTGGAGCAACTTTAAAATCTGTAGTAGTGAGAATGTGGACAGAGCAGGAGAAATTGCCGTCCGCACAGCAGGGGAACAGCTGACGTTACTGAACCCCAATAACACGGCAGCAAGTGTTGACTGTGCAGACGGCACTTCCGAGCGCCAACTGGCGGTGTTGGAGCTCAGGGATAATACTGAAAACAGAGGAGCCAGAGGTGTAATTGGAGCAACTTTAAAATCTGTAGTAGTGAGAATGTGGACAGAGCAGGAGAAATTGCCGTCCGCGCAGCAGGGGAACAGCTGACGTTACTGAACCCCAATAACACGGCAGCAAGTGTTGACTGTGCAGACGGCACTTCCGAGCGCCAACTGGCGGTGTTGGAGCTCAGGGATAATACTGAAAACAGAGGAGCCAGAGGTGTAATTGGAGCAACTTTAAAATCTGTAGTAGTGAGAATGTGGACAGAGCAGGAGAAATTGCCGTCCGCACAGCAGGGGAACAGCTGACGTTACTGAACCCCAATGACACGGCAGCAAGTGTTGACTGTGCAGACGGCACTTCCGAGCGCCAACTGGCGGTGTTGGAGCTCAGGGATTACAGTTCAGGTGGTAGAAACATGAACAGAACAGGAGACCTGGATACTGTTGCCAACCAATTATTTATTCTGGAAGAGGACTGGCAAATTCATGAGAGATCCAGGCCTTGTTCATTTTGAGAAAAGTAAGCCGGTCAACGTTATCGGAGGATAGTCGCATGCGACGGTCTGTTAGTACACCACCTGCGGCACTAAAGACGCGTTCCGATAATACACTAGCAGCAGGGCAAGCTAGCACCTCCAATGCATACTGACTAAGCTCTGGCCATGTATCCAGCTTACAGACCCAAAACTTGAAGGGAGAAGAGCCGTCTGGGAGTACACTAAGAGGGCAAGACATGTAGTCTGTCACCATCTGACGGAAACGTTGCCTCCTGCTGACTGGAGCCGTCTGTGATGGTGTAGACATTTGTGGCGGCGGGGACACAAAACTTTGCCACATTTCGGCCATACTGGTCTTGCCTTGTGCTGAGGCGCTGCTTCTGCTCCCTCTTTGTGTAGAGCTTCCTCCACTGCCTCGACGCACTGAGCTTCTTTGTAAAGCACTAGCAGCACTGCTCTCGGTTGGAATGGAGAACATGATGGAATGCACCAGTGCGTCTTGTTACTCCCGCATTTTACGCTCCCGGTTCAACGGTGTTATGAGGCTTTGTAAGTTGTCCCAGTAGCGAGGATCTAGGAGGGTGGACACCCAATAATCAGCCGTGTTGAGAATGTGGGCGATGCGGCGGTCGTTTCTCAGGCACTGCAGCATGAAATCAACCATGTGCTGCAGACTGCCAACTGGCCAAGAAACGCTGTCCCCTGCTTGAGGCGTGATCTCTGCCTGCTCTGCATCACCCCACCCTCGCTCTAGATACTGACTACTAGAGCATTGTGTACCTCCCTCCTCTGGACAGATGTCTTCCTCATCCATTCACTCCTCCTCATCCTCCTCACAAAGTGTCCCCTGCCTAGGCCTTTGTGAGGAACCACGTTGCGCAGACTGTAGAGAAGCAGATGGCATTTGTGACTCCTCATCCTCCACCTCTTCCAAAACCTCGTCCCTTAGTGCTTGCAGTGTTTTTTCAAGCAGGCAGATAAGGGGGATAGTCATGCTGACTAGTGCATCATCTGCACTCGCCATCCGCGTGGAATAATCGAAGGCACGCAAAACGTGGCAAATGTCCTTCATAGAGGCCCACTCAGTGGTGGTGAAGTGTGAACGGCGCGCACTGCGACTTGTTTGCGCCTGCTGCAGCTGGTACTCCATTACTGCTGCCTGCTGCTCACACAACCTCTCCAACATATGTAACGTTGAATTCCACCTGGTGGGTAGGTCACATATGATGCGATGTTCCGGAAGACGTGATCGGCGCTGCAGAGCTGCAATGCGTGATCTTGCATTGCTGGAACGCCGCAAGTGAGCGCACTCTATGCGGACCTTGTGAAGCAGTGCATCAAGATCCGGATAGTCCCTCAAAAAACTCTGCACGACCAAGTTGAGCACATGTGCCAGACATGGGATGTGAGTGAGGTTGCCTATGCCCAGAGTTGCCACCAGATTTCGGCCATTGTCACACACTACCATGCCTGGCTGGAGATTCGCTGGCACAAACCACACGTCGCTCTGCTGCTTGATGGCATTCCAGAGCTCCTGCGCTGTGTGGCTTCGATTCCCCAAAGAAATTAATTTTAATACGGCCTGTTGACGTTTGGCCACGGCTGTGCTCATATTGGTCACCATAACAGGTAACCGTTCACGGGTCGATGTGGAGGTAGACCGTGACGGCTCCTGCAGCGCTGATTCAGAGGAACTGGAGTATGAGGAGGAGTCAATGTGTACAGACTGGATTCCTGCAATCCTTGGAGTTGGCAGAACACGTACAACGCCACTCTCAAGATCTGTACCCGGCTCCACAACATTTACCCAATGGGCAGTGAGGGAAAGGTATCGTCCCTGTCCATGCTTACTGGTCCACGCATCGGTGGTCAGGTGGACCTTGCTACTGACGGCGTTTTGTAGCGCATGTTTAATTTTTCCCTCCACATGATGTTGCAGGGCAGGGACGGCTTGCCTGCTGAAATAAAAGCGGCTGGGCACGTTGTATTGTGGGACTGCCAATGCCATAAAGTTACGGAATGTGTCAGTCTCCACCAGCCTGACTGATAGCATTTCAAGGGCCAGTAGTTTAGCAATGCCAGCATTCAGAGCCTGTGCTCGGGGGTGGTTTGCCGAGTATGGGCGCCTTTTCTCCCATGCCTGTGCTAATGATGGCTGTAGACTGGCCTGGGAGTGTGAGGATGACTGGGAAAGTGGTGCTGTGGGTGGAATTACACTGTGTCTCTGTACAACAGTGCCAGAGATTCTTCCATGGCGATCCTGTGAGGAAGCCGAACCAGCTGTGTGTGAGCTGGAGGAAGAGGCTACAACACGAGCTGAAGAGGTGGTAGGTGGCGCTGTAGGTTGGCCTAGGTCTTCAGTGTGTTTTTGTAACTCCACCACGTGCTTGGTCCGCACATGTTTCCACATATTTGTGGTATTGAGGTTGCTGACACTTTTCCCTCTTTTCACCTTCTGATTACACAGCCTGCATTTGACAAAGCAAATGTCATCTGCAACTGTGTCAACAAAGGACCAGGCACTGCAAGTCTTGGGAGCGCCCGGTTTGGATTTTGGAAGAGCCATGCTCCTAATGGGTGCCGAAGTGGAGGCTACAGGCAACCAAGTCCTCCCCCTCCCTCTCCCTCCTTTTTGGGCTGTTCGGGGAATCTCTTTCTCAGAGCTGCTCCCACCACCTTCCTGTCCCTCACGCCATGATGGGTCAAGGACCTCATCATCTACACCACCCTCTTCAAACAACTGCTTCTCCTGGGTAGTCTCGACAGCACAGTACACACCAGAAAGTGGCACCTGAGTCTCATCATCAGATGCGTA
This sequence comes from Phyllobates terribilis, assembly GCF_046119375.1. Lineage (NCBI taxonomy): Eukaryota > Metazoa > Chordata > Amphibia > Anura > Dendrobatidae > Phyllobates > Phyllobates terribilis. The sequence goes on along the minus strand of NW_027363774.1, from coordinate 426,567 downwards.
CTGAGGTGTGCTGCTGACCATAGGCACTGGCCCACCCGCCTCTTCAGATTCAGAGAGACAAAACTGTTGCGCATCGCTGCATACTACCTCTTCTTCAAATTCTCGAATTCTGCTTGGCTGGCCCCCTCTTTCCAAGCCAAGAGATTCAGAGAACAGAAGTAGAGATGGCTCCTGTCCAGGGCTCTCTGACTGCCTGGGCAATTTGGCAGGTGGTGAAGAGACAGATGGGTGCTCTTCAGTGCTCAGGACCTGAGAGGATCTGGAACTAATTGAAGTCGATGCATTAGCCGACAACGGCTTCAATTTGGTCCTCCCGCAGCAGTGGGGTACGGCTAGCTCCTACAAAGCTGTGCATAAAGGACTGTTCCCTGGTAAAACTGGGGGATGCTGAATCACTGGTGCCCGCAGCAGGCACAGAATCCCCACGTCCTCTCCCTGCAGGCACAGAATCCTCACGTCCTCTCCCTGCAGAAACTCCACGCCCACGACCACATGCCTTACTCCCTGCCTTCTTCATCTTGGTAGACTGATAAAGATAGGCAGAAAAGTACTAAGGGCTTAGTGTGCTTATTCCTGAACAGCTGCTAACAGGTATAAGAAACACTAATTTTATAAAGTGTTGGCTAGACTTTAATATGAGCTAATGTGGCCTACACAACTGTAAAGTGGAGTGTTTGGTGAACTTTATTTAGGTTTTTTTTGTCACAAAAAGACACTGGATGTGCCTAAAGATGTAATAACGATAGTATCACAAACTTTTTGTAGCTATTACAATGTAGGAAGGTAACCTACAATGCAATAGGTGAGGCTACAAAAAATAGGCTAATACTAATCTGGCTGGGGCTGCAGGGCCCAATGCTGCAGAAAGGCTCCTCTAACTACTCCTATATAGTGTGTTTGGAACCAATTTAGCTGAATACGGATGGAACCACCACACTAATAGGAGATATCAGGAAAAATTATGAATTGGCAAAAAAGGACAATGTATGAGGCAGTGACACACACTGAGTGCACTATAACCAGACGTGGCTGAAGCACACACTACAGGGTGAGCTGCACTCACACACCAGACCTTGCAGACAGCGGTGAACAGTACAGATGCAGAGCACTGTGCACTAGCACTGCAACACCAAAAAAATTTCTCTATCTACTCCTATATAGTGTGTTTGGGACCAATTTAGCTGAATACGGATGGAACCACCACACTAATAGGAGATATCAGGAAAAATTATGAATTGGCAAAAAAGGACAATGTATGAGGCAGTGACACACACTGAGTGCACTATAACCAGACGTGGCTGAAGCACACACTACGGGGTGAGCTGCACTCACACACCAGACCTTGCAGAAAGCGGTGAACAGCACAGAGAACTGTGCACTAGCACTGCAAGGCACAGCGATTTATAAAGTAGCTTGGGTAAAGCAGAATAGACCAAATAGGTAGCTAAAACTGTCCCTCAGAACAACAGCGTCCTATCCCTAACTGAATTCACTGCAGAGTGAGCTCAAAATGGCGGCGGCTTTTATAGTGCATCATGACATAATTACAGCAGCCAATCACAGCCATGCCATTAGTTAAGATGCCTACATGCCTAACAGGATGTGCCCACACTTCTTAGGATCCTCATTGGCTGAATAAAATGAAAATGGCTCATTGCATTATGGGAACTTCCGATTCCAGTATACGATATTGCAAAAGTATCGGAATTAAGTATCGGAATTCCGATACCGCGAATATCGGCCGATACCCGATATTTCAGTATCGGAATGCTCAACACTAGTGGTAACATTATATTATATGTGGGTCTGTGGTAACATTATATTATATGTGGGTCTGTGGGGTCATTATATTATATGTGGGTCTGTGGTAACATTATATTATACGTGGGTCTGTGGGAACATTATATTATATGTGGGTCTGTGGTAACATTATATTATATGTGGGTCTTTGGTGACATTATGTTATATGTGGGTCTGTGAGGACATTATATTATTTATGGGTCTGTGGGAACATTATATTATATGTTGGTCTTTGGTGACATTATATTATATGTGGGTCTGTGGGGTCATTATATTATATGTGGGTCTGTGGGGACATTATATTATATATGGGTCTTTGGGGACATTATATTATATGTGGGTCTGTGAGGACATTATATTATATGTGGGTCTGTGGGGACTTTATATTATATGTGGGTCTGTGAGGACATATTATATGTGGGTCTATGAGGACATTATATTATATGTGGGTCTGTGGGGACATTATGTTTATATGTGGGTCTGTGGGGACATTATATTATATGTGGGTCTGTGGGGACATTATATTATATGTGGGTCTGTGAGGACATTATATTATATGTGGGTCTAAGGACATTATATTATATGTGGGTCTGTGGGGTCATTATATTATATGTGGGTCTGTGAGGACATTATATTATATGTGGGTCTGTGAGGACATTATATTATATGTGGGTCTGTGAGGACATTATATTATATGTGGGTCTGTGGGGACATTATATTATATGTGGGTCTATGAGGACATTATATTATATGTGGATCTGTGGGTACATTATATTATATGTGGATCTGTGGGTACATTATATTATATGTGGATCTGTAGGGACATTATATTATATGTGGGTCTGTGAGGACATTATATTATATGTGGGTCTAAGGACATTATATTTTATGTGGGTCTGTGGGGTCATTATATTATATGTGGGTCTGTGAGGACATTATATTATATGTGGGTCTGTGAGGACATTATATTATATGTGGGTCTGTGAGGACATTATATTATATGTGGGTCTGTGGGGACATTATATTATATGTGGGTCTATGAGGACATTATATTATATGTGGGTCTGTGGGTACATTATATTATATGTGGGTCTGTGAGGACATTATATTATATGTGGGTCTGTGAGGACATATTGTATGTGGGTCTGTGGGGACAATATATTATATATGGGTCTGTGAGGACATTATATTATATGTGGCTCTGTGGGGACATTATATTATATGTGGGTCTGTGAGGACATTATATTATATGTGGGTCTGTGGGGACATTATATTATATGTGGGTCTGTGGGACATTATATTATATGTGGGTCTGTGAGGACATTATATTATATGTGGGTCTGTGAGGACATTATATTATATGTGGGTCTGTGGGGACATTATATTATATGTGGGTCTGTGAGGACATTATATTATATGTGGGTCTGTTAGGACATTATATTATATGTGGATCTGTAGGGACATTATATTATATGTGGGTCTGTGAGGACATTATATTATATGTGGGTCTGTGAGGACATTATATTATATGTGGGTCTGTTGGGACATTATATTATATGTGGGTCTGTGGGGACATTATATTATATGTGGGTCTGTGAGGACATTATATTATATGTGGATCTGTGAGGACATTATATTATATGTGGGTCTGTGAGGACATTATATTATATGTGGGTCTGTGGGGACATTATATTATATGTGTGTCTGTGGGGACATTATATTATATGTGTGTCTGTGGGGACATTATATTATATGTGGGTCTGTGAGGACATTATATTATATGTGGATCTGTGAGGACATTATATTATATGTGGGTCTGTGAGGACATTATATTATATGTGGGTCTGTGGGGACATTATATTATATGTGTGTCTGTGGGGACATTATATTATATGTGTGTCTGTGGGGACATTATATTATATGTGGGTCTGTGAGGACATTATATTATATGTGGGTCTGTGGGGACATTATATTATATGTGGGTCTGTGAGGACATTATATTATATGTGGGTCTGTGGGGACATTATATTATATGTGGGTCTGTGAGGACATTATATTATATGTGGGTCTAAGGACATTATATTATATGTGGGTCTGTGAGGACATTATATTATATGTCGGTCTGTGAGGACATTATATTATATGTGGGTCTGTGAGGACATTGTATTATATGTGGGTCTGTGGGTACATTATATTATATGTGGATCTGTAGGGACATTATATCATATGTGGGTCTGTGAAGACTCGTATATTTTATGTGGGTCTGTGGTAACGTTATATTATATGTGGGTCTGTGGGGACATTATATTATATGTGGGTCTGTGGGGACATTATATTATATGTGGGTCTGTGGGGACATTATATTATATGTGGGTCTGTGGGGACAATATATTATATGTGGGACTGTGGGGACATTATATTATATGTGGGTCTGTGTAACATTATATTATAAGTGGGTCTGAGGGAACATCCTACTAATATTATAAATGCGAAAGTTTGTGAGTATGTATGTTTGTTACTCTTTCACGAAAAAACTACTGGACGGATTTGCATGAAACTTTACAGTAATATAGATTATACATCGGAATAACATATAGGCTACAATTTCTAATGATTTTATGTAATTTTGGTCGTAATATAACGATACATGTCAATTAAGTCGGAAAAAAATCTGGCCTCTGAGAGCTATCTTGGCGTACGCTGCCTAAACCGTTGGAGTTACACAAAGATGATGTACCGTAGAATTGTTTGTCTTGAATAGTTCTAAATAAAAGTCCGCGACAGCTTATATCTACCTTTTATGTGGAAGCCACTATGACCAAAATTGTGAACCATAAATTTAATTAAATTAGATACTATTTTACAATTTTACAATGCACATTTTAGTATATTTATCAAACTTTTTAGTATATTTATCAAACTCTTATATACACACATACACAGGTGATGTTTAAATGGCTGATTTACAGAAGTCAGAAGAGATTGATAATACAATAATTTGCCCATATTGGATCATTGTATAGTGAGGTCACAGTTGCCGCCTGTCCACAGTCAGAATACAGGGGTGATCATATACCGTGGCCAGGTACAAGTGTGGCACAGGGGGTTCACACACGACCCCCAGGGACTGACATTTCCTAGAAACTTTGGCAGCTGTCAGTCATGAGCTCACCCTGATACATTACACTCTGGAAACAGCTGAAGGAGAAGGATAATTTATGACATTTTCTCAGACTTAAAAAAAAAAAAAATAGCCCAGAAAACAGCCCATATGTCAGGAACAGGTTACTAGGGAACTACACGTCCCAGCACGGCCTGCCCGCGCCCACAGCCCGGGGGGAGTGTGAGGCTTCCTCCTGCAGGTTGCCCGGCGGCACCGGGCCGTCATTGTCCTCACACAGGGGGTCCCCGCCGCCATTGTCCCTCCACATAACACCGTATAATAAAACATGCGCTCACCTGCGCCAGCTGCTGCAGCCGGGAAAGTTCCGAGCGCCTCACCTGGGCGGAGGGGAAGTGACTCACACACGGGGAGGGGCAGTAACCTGAGCGCGGCTCCATGGAGGATGCACACACTGCAGCCTGACAGCACCGGCAGCAGCGCTACACAAATGGCGTCCTCCCCTCCTGTGTGCAGCACAGCCCTGTGTGTGTGCAGCGCAGCATGTCACCCACAGCACCAGCAGGCTGCTCTCAGCTCCCACAGAGCACTGGGAATGGTTGCTATGGGTAACCGCGCCACAGCTGCTCCTCATAGACCAGTCATATACAACTGATATCGTCTGTACAGCGATCGTAATATAACTAATTAGATTGTTTTAGTATTTTGTTTGAACTTTACTAAGTACCTATTTTGTAATTAGTACTTATAAAAATGCCGCGAAAGCGTAAGTCTAACATTTTGCAAAGCTCTAATAAAGCCCGAGCTATGAAAATAATTAGAAGTGATGAGACGTCTCAACAAGCTGAGCAACGAAGGCTTGAGCAGGCGGTGCGTTGTGCGGCACATAGAGCTGCAGAGACTCCAGAACAATCCCAAGCCCGACGTGAACGGAATGCGGAGTTTTTGGCATCTCAACGGGCTGCTGAAACTCAAGAACAGTCCCAAGCCCGACGTGAACAGCATGCGGAGTATCTGGCGTCTCAGCGGGCTGCTGAAACTCCAGAACAGTCCCAAGCTCGACGTCAGCAGCAAGCGACTTACATGGCGTCCCAAAGAGCCACTGAAACTTATGAAATGGCCGAATCTCGCAGACGCACTGTTGCTGAAAGGGCAGCACAGCGACGTCAAACATTTACAAGAAATACATGGATATTGTTTAATAAAGCTGCATTTGAGTATGACGAGACTCTTGATTATGAAACTCACAAGCTTATAAAAATAGAAGCAATGACCATAGATTGCAAATATTGCGGAGCTCTTAACCACTTCGCACCAGAGCCTGTTTTTGCCTTTGTGACCGGGCCAATTTTTTCAATTCTGACCACTGTCACTTTATGAAGCAATTACTCTGGAACGCTTCAACGGATCCCCCTGATTCTGAGATTGTTTTTTCGTGACATATTGTACTTCATGATAGTGGTAAAATTTCTTTGATATCACATGCGTTTATATGTGAAAAAATCGGAAATTTGGCGAAAATTTTGCAATTTTCAAACTTTGAATTTTCATGCCCTTAAATCAGAGAAATATGTCACGCAAAATACTTAATAAATAACATTTCCCACATGTCTACTTTACATCAGCACAATTTTGGAACCAAAATTTTTTTTTGTTAGGGAGCTATAAGGGTTAAAAGTTGACCAGCGATTTCTCATTTTTCCAACAAAATTTACAAAAACATTTTTTTAGGGACCACATCATATTTGAAGTCACTTTGAGGGGTCTTTATGACAGAAAATACCCAAAAGTGACACCGTTCTAAAAACTGCACCCCTCAAGGTGCTCAAAACCACATTGAAGAACTTTATTAACCCTTCAGGTGCTTCACAGGAATTTTTGGAATGTGGAAGAAAAAAATTAACATTTAACTTTTTTCACAAAAATGTTGCTTTAGACCCAATTTTTTTTATTTTCACAGGGGTAACAGGAAAAAATCGACCCCAAAATTTTTTGTGCAATTTCTCTTGAGCGTGCTGATACCCCATATGTGAGGGAAAACCACTGTTTGGGCGCACGGCAGGGCTCGGAAATGAAGGAGCGCCATTAGACTTTTTGAATGTAAAATTTGTCTGAATAATTAGCAGACACCATGTTGCGTTTGGAGAGCTCCTGATGTGACTAAACAGTGGAAACCCCCCACAAGTGACACCATTTTGGAAACTAGACCCCTTAGGGAACATATCTAGATGTGTGGTGAGCACCTTGAACCCCAAGGTGCTTCACAGAAGTTTATAATATTGAGCTGTAAAAATAAAATTTTCACATTTTTCCCGCAAAAACGTTTTTCATCCCTTAATTTTCCATTATCATAATGGTAATAGGATAAATTGCACCATGAAATTTGTTGTGCAATTTCTCCTGAACACGCCGATACCCCATATGTGGGGGAAAACCACTGTTTGGGCGCACTGCAGGGTTTGGAAGGGAAGGAGCGCCATTTGACTTTTTGAATGTAAAATTTGTCTGAATAATTAGCAGACGCCATGTTGTGTTTGGAGAGCCTCTGATGTTCCTAAACAGTGGAAACCCCCCACAAGTGACACCATTTTGGAAACTAGACCCCGTAGGGAACTTATCTAGATGTGTGGTGAGCACCTTGAACCCCAACGTGCTTCACAGAAGTTTATAATAATCAGCTGTAAAAATAAAATTTTCACATTTTTCCCGCAAAAAACGTTTTTCATCCCTTAATTTTGCATTATCATAAGGGTAATAGGATAAATTGCACCATGAAATTTGTTGTGCAATTTCTCCTGAACACGCCGATACCCCATATGTGGAGGCAAACCACTGTTTGGGTGCACGGCAGGGCTCGGAAGGGAAGGAGCGCCATTTGACTTTTTGAATGTAAAATTTGTTTGAATAATTAGCGGACGCCATGTTGCAATTGGGGAGCCCCTGATGTGCCTAAACAGTGGAAACCCCCCACAAGTGACACCATTTTGGAAACTAGACCCCTTAGGGAACTTATCTAGATATGTGGTGAGCACCTTGCACCCCCAGCTGCTTCACAGAAGTTTATAATATTGAGCCATAAAAATAAAATTTTCACATTTTTCCCACAAAAAATGTTTTCCTTTCCCTAATTTTGTGCTATCATAAGGGTAACAGGATAAATTGCACCATGAAATTTGTTGTTCAATTTCTCCTGAACACGCCGATACCCCATATGTGGGGGAAAACCACTGCTTTGGTGTACGGCAGGGTTCGGAAGAGAAAGGAGCGCTATGTTGGCTGGGATAGGCAGCAGACACCGTGTCACATTTGAAGAGTCGCCGACATGCAGAAACAGCAGAAACCCCCACAAGTGAACCCATTTTGTAAACTACACCTCTCAAGGAATTCATCTAGGGAAGTAGTGAGTATTTTTTAATTTTTAAATTTATACCATTGGGCAGTGAAAAAAGCATGTTTTACCCTCAGATTTTACATTTTCACACAGGGCAATGGGTAAAAATGGTGCCGAAATGTGTCACAATTTCTTCTAAAAGTGGCAATACCCCATATGTGGCTGTATCGTACCACTCAGCCATATGGCGAGATCTGGGGGGGACAGAGTGCTATTTGACAATTGGAGAACAAATTATTGTAGAATAGGCATTTGGATTTGGGAGCACAAAATTTTTTGAATTTCTTTTGGGGGGCAAGGGCCATTTCGCTTTTCCAGAGCCTTTCTGCTACCAGTAACTTGGAAGTCCCTTATATTTTTAACAGATGACGGACCTGTAATTCAGATGAAACCCCTGCGGGATCCATTCACTGTAATGAGGCAGCAGAGTTACTCTGGACTCCGTCTGGCCTCTGTTTAGCAGTGTCCTTTTTTTCAGAAGTGCACAAAACTGTGGCCAACCACACTTTTATGCACGCCTAAAACAAATGACACCGTGGGATCACAGGCCAGACGGCATCCACAGTGGCCTATATCTGCCTCATTACAGGGAATCTTCCGTCATGGGTTCCGGCTGAATCACATATTTCAGAGATTTACATGGAAACTCTGGCGTAAGTGCTCAGCGCAGAGCGCAGGATAAATGTGTGCCGAGCCAGATCTTTGGGAGACATAATAAACAAATCAGTAGCAGGTGAAGAATTGGTTTTATTTATTTTTTTACGCCGTTCCTAGTGTGATATAACTGATTAGATTACTTTATTCTTCGGGTCGGTGCAATTACAGAGATACCAGATTTATATCGGGTTTTTATGACTGACAGCTGTCACACACTAAGAGACGCTTTTTTTTTGCAAAATCTAGTTTTTGCATCGCCATATTTTGAGAGCTATAATTTTTCCATATTTCGGCCGACAGAGTCATGTGATGGCTTGTTTTTTGCGGGACGAGTTGACATTTTTATTGGTACCATTTGTGGGTACGTGACATTTTTTGATCGCTTTCTATTCCGTTTTTTTGGGAGGTAAAATTAACAAAAACCAACAATTCAGGAATTGTTTTTTGAGGTTTTTTTTTATGCCGTTCTGCGTGTGGTAAAAGTGATCAGGCAGCGTTATTCTTCGGGTCAGTACGTTTACAGCGATACTACACTTACTGTATATTTTTTTATGTTTTGGCGCTTTTACACAATAAAACAATTTTATAGAAAAAATATTTTTTTTGCATTGCTTTATTCTGAGAGGTATAACTTTTTTATTTTTTGGCTGATGGAGCTGTATAGCGGCTTGATTTTTGTGGAACAAGATGACTTTTTCAGCGGTACCATTTCTATTTCCATTTTGCTTTTTGATCGCATTTTTTTCCACTTTTTGTTTGGCGATATGAGGAAAAAGCATAGTTTTTTGCTCCGTTTTTTATTTATTTTTATTACGGTGTACACATAAGGAGTTAATTAGTGTGACAGTTTTATAGCTCGGGTTGTTTCGGACGCGGCAATACCAAATATGTGTACTTTTTTTATTTTTGCATAACTATATGGATTTATCGGTTTAATATTTTATTTATTTATTTTTATTTATTTTGTATTTTTTTTTAACAGTTTCAAAACATTTTTTTTTACTTTTTTTTACATTTTTACTTAGTCCCTGTATGGGACATTAATTTTTATTTTTCTGATCCCTGATCTCATGTAATGTAATAGACATATATTACATTATATGAGATCTTCACTGACTGTTTCACAGTCTCCTGTCTGGCATCAGCTACAGGCTGAAGCCAGACAGGAAGGACACCATATATGGCAGAGCTGGAGGCGGTCATGTGACCTCCAGCTGCCATAGCAACGCCAGGTCCTGAAAGCAATCAAGGGGTCGTCGGAGAGGTAAGTGGACGACCCCCTCTCCTGCTGTCTCCTATATGCCGCGATCACTATAGATCGCAGCATATAGAAGACAGCAAAGGGTTAACATCACTGGGACCTGATCTAATCAGGTCCCGATGATGTTCCCTGTCAGAGCTAACGCTCTGCACCGCTCTCACAGCGCTTGCAGGACCCAGGGGGTCCTGAGCACTGCGAGACCACCCACCGTTTTTAAACGTCCGCGCTGCACAGAGCCCAGGCAGCGCGGACGTTTATCTACAGTGGGCGGTCGGGAAGCGGTTAAGTGGAAAGAGGAAGCAGCAGGTATGTGTTGTTTGGGCGGGAAAGTAGCTCTTCCTTATATAGACGAGCCAGTTCAACCTTTAAAAGAGCTTATCTCTAATGAAACTGATGAATCTCGCCTTTTTCTAAATAATATAAGAAAATACAACATGTGCTTTCATATGACGTCTTCTGGAGCAGATCAAATTGTCTCAATGCCAGGGTTTTGCCCGACCTTTACAATACAAGTATACCACCGTATCGGTTCTTTAATAACTATGTCCATTTCGCAACCACAATTTTTACAAGTTTATTTCATAGGTGACGAAGAAGAACAAATCAACAGGCGTACTGAGTGCGTGCAAAGCGTAGATAGAAACATAGTTAAAAAATTACAACGAGTACTTCACAACCACAACATTTTGGTGCATGAATTTAAAACGGCTAAAGACAGAATGATCAATGACGATCATTTCAAAGTAGTGATTCACCCAGAACGTGTACCACGTGGTCAACATGAGAGACGATTCAATGCCCCTACTACAAATGAAATAGCTGCTGTAATAGTTAGTAGCGAACAAACTATGTCTCGGGACATCGTTGTGCAGCCGCGCGATGGCATGCTCACTATGATTCCCGATACACATAGATTCTATGACGCTCTCGAGTACCCAATAATTTTTTGGAAAGGACAAGAGGGGTACAGCATTGATATTCCTCAGATAAATCCAATTACCAAACAAGCAATGCCAAGCAAAAAGGTGTCCTGCAAAGATTTTTATGCCTTTCACTTGATGGTCCGTCGCAGCGATTTTAATTTGATGCTTAAGTGTAGGCTCCTACTTCATCAGTTTCTGGTCGACATGTATGTAAAGATGGAAAGTGAGCGCTTAAGGTTCATTTCTTTAAATAAAAAAAAACTGCGCGCAGAAAATTAAATTCACTTGCAAGATGCAATAAGAAATTATGCGGATTTGGATCCAAATAACTTAGGTCAGATGGTGATTCTCCCGTCATCATTTGTAAATAGCCCGAGATACCTACACGAATATACACAAGATGCGTTCACATACGTACGTAATTATGGGAGGCCTGATTTATTTATTACAATGACTTGCAACGCCGCTTGGCCAGAAATCACCAAAGAGCTTATGGCTGGTCAAAATTCAACGGACAGACATGACTTAACAGCCGGAGTATTTAGAATAAAAGTACAGAAGTTGGTAGCTCTACTTACAAAAGGTAACATATTTGGTGATATGCAATGCTTCATGTACTCGATCGAGTGGCAAAAGCGAGGTTTGCCTCATGTGCACTTACTGCTGTGGTTAAAGGAAAAATTGCATCCGAACCAAATTGACGAAATCATATGTGCTGAGATACCAAACCCAGAAACTGATCAAAAGCTCTATGATACAGTGACAAAGAATATGATTCACGGGCCATGTGGTACATTCAATTCTTCATCGCCATGCATGAAGGAAGGAAAATGTACCAAAAAATATCCGAGGAAGCTTTTAAAAGATACTCAAACCAATGACAAAGGTTATCCTTTGTACAGGCGCAGAGCACCAGAGAATGATGGACGCACGACGATTATAAAAACCCGTAGAGGAACACAGGAAATATTGGTGGACAATAGCTGGGTGGTCCCATATTCTCCACTCTTATCAAAAAATGTTAATTCTCATTTAAATGTATAGTTCTGTAATACGGTACAGGCGATAAAATATATTTGTAAATATATTAATAAGGGTAGCGACCAGGCTATTTTTAACATCCGCCAGCAAGGGAATGTTAACATTGACCCAAGAGATGAGGTGCAGACCTTTAGAACCGGCCGATATGTTAGTAGTAACGAAGCAGAGTGGCGGATCTTAGGTCTGCCTCTGCACGAGAGACACCCAACCGTCACTCATCTCGCGATTCATTTACCCAATGGCGAGACGGTTTACTTTACGGAAAATAATTTTAGAGAGAGATTAGAAGCACCACCTAAAACTACACTAACTGCATTTTTCCTGTTGTGCCAAAGTGATACGTTTGCAAAACCATTACATTGACGTGCCTCGCTACTATACTTGGAATGTGGCACGGAAGCAATGGAAACGTCATTTACAAGGAACACCTGTCGATGGTTGGCCAGGTGTGAAGGCAGGAGACGCTCTAGGTCGCATTTACACGGTGCACGTTAGCAATTTTGAATGTTATTGCTTGCGTATGCTGCTGAATGTAATAAGGGGTCCAACCAACTTCTCGGATTTAAAAACATTTGAAGGTCAAGAACTTGCAACTTTTCGGCAGGTGTGTGAGAAGATGGGGTTGTTGGAAGATGATAACCACTGGGAAATCAAAGAGAGATTTATCACAAAATAGTAGGACGAGTTGAGAATGGTGAAGGCGGACTTTTTTTCCTTGATGCCCCGGGTGGTACAGGAAAAACTTTCTTGCTTAATTTACTTTTAGCAAAAATTCGTAGCGGTCATAACGTTGCATTAGCTGTGGCTTCCTCTGGAATTGCTGCAACATTGCTAAGCGGTGGACGGACGGCACATTCAGTCTTTAAATTACCTCTTAATCTGGTGAACGAAGAAACCCCATCGTGTAATATCAGCAAGAGCAGTGCCCGTGGCCTCCTGTTGCAACAGTGCAAACTAATCGTGTGGGACGAGTGCACAATGTCACACAAACGCGCCATCGAAGTTCTTGATCGTTGTCTACAAGACTTACACAGTAAACAAACAATAATGGGTGGTGTGGTTGTTTTATTGGCTGGGGACTTTAGGCAAACTTTGCCTGTCATCGAGCGAGGCACTGCAGCAGACGGAATTAACGCATGTCTGAAATCCTCATATTTATGGACCAAAGTTGAAAAGCTGCACCTCACCACCAACATGCGTGTCCAGTTATTCAGTGATCTAGAGTCGGGCGCGTACGCTGAGAAGCTGCTCGAGATCGGTGAAGGTCGAATCGAAACTGACGAAGAAGGTATGGTTCTATTCACTAACCAATTTTGTCATGTGGATTCGGAAGACGCACTTATTGCTCAAGTTTTTCCAAATTTGCAACAAAACATCCACGATGAAAATTGGCTATGTGAAAGAACTATACTAGCACCAAGAAATGAAACAGTTGCGAAAATCAATAAAATTATCTTGGACCAAGTAACCAGCGATGCAACAACCTACAACTCCGACACAGTCATGTCATCTGAAGACTGTACGCGCTACCCCGTGGAGTTTCTTAACTCTTTGGAGCTATCCGGGGTCCCATCTCATAACCTCGAATTAAAGGTCGGTATACCCGTTTTGTTAATGCGCAACTTGGACGCCCCGAGATTATGTAATGGCACTAGATTGCGAGTCACTGAACTAGGCAGGCACATTGTAAAGGCCACAATTTTAACTGGAGAAGCTAAGGGTGAAAATATTCTTATACCGCGCATCCCAATAATACCCAATAACTTACCCTTTAATTTCAAACGTTTGCAGTTCCCACTTAAAGTTGCATTTTCAATGACCATCAATAAATCGCAAGGGCAAACTTTGAAGGTAGCGGGGATACATTTAGGCACGTCCTGTTTTTCCCACGGTCAGCTATACGTAGCTTGCTCACGTGTTTCTAAATCGCAAAATCTACATATTTTCGCTGAACGAAAGAAATCAAATAACATAGTTTACAGGAGTATATTGCAGTAAAAACACATAGATAAATTACCTGCAGATGTCCATTATTCCAATTACATACTAATTCTTTACTAACACGAACAATATTAAATGCAAGTAACTTCAGTCCGACCTGTTTATTAATCAGTGTTTAGTAATCCGTTTGTGATGAAATTTGATATGGATAATTTCAAGCCTGGGGAAGGACATAGGGCTACTTTTTATAAACACACCATACAGGCGAAGATTATATAAAACTGTAAACCTGATTGACTGACACAACTAGCGGTCAACGCACAGCCGAAACCACTGAACTTAGCATCTTGAAATTTGCAGATAGGTTCTATTATAGCTTAAATGAGAACTAAGAAAGGAATTTTGATAATTCCACCCTCAAGAGTTTCCCTCTTAATATTATAGGGGTTCAAAGATTGTATGGAATCAGTCAGTTTTGAAGTTAGACATCTGAAATTTTGGATGTACGAGTAACTAAATAAGATTATTTTTTTTTACTATTAAGATTATTTTTTTTTACTATTAAGATTTTTTTTTTTTTACTATTAAAATGATCTGTCACGAAATGTGAGCGAAGCCGCGGGTAAAAGCTAGTTATATTATATGTGGGTCTGTGAGGACATTATATTATATGTGGGTCTGTGAGGACATTATATTATATGTGGTTCTGTGAGGACATTATATTATATGTGGGTCTGTGAGGACATTATATTATATTTGGGACTGTGGGACATTATATTATATGTGGGTCTGTGAGGACATTATATTATATGTGGATCTGTGAGGACATTATGTTATATATGGGTCTATGAGGACATTATATTATATGTGGGTCTGTGGGGACATTATATTTATATGTGGGTCTGTGGGGACATTATATTATATGTGGGTCTGTGGTAACATATTATATGTGGGTCTGTGAGGACATTAAATTATATGTGGGTCTGTGAGGACATTATATTATATGTGGGTCTGTGAGGATATTATATTATATGTGGATCTGTGAGGGCATTATATTATATGTGGGTCTGTGAGGACATTATATTATATGTGGGTCTGTGGGGACATTATATTATATGTGGGTCTGTGGTAACATTATATTATATGTGGGTCTGTGAGGACATATTATATGTGGGTCTGTGGTAACATTATATGTGGGTCTGTGGGGACATTATATATGTGGGTCTGTGAGGACATTATATTATATGTGGGTCTGTGGGGACATTATATTATATGTGGGTCTGTGAGGACATTATATTATATGTGGGTCTGTGGGGACATTATATTATATGTGGGTCTGTGGTAACATATTATATGTGGGTCTGTGGGGACATTATATTATATGTGGGTCTGTGGGGACATTATATTATATGTGGGTCTGTGGGAACATTATATTATATGTGGGTCTTTGGTGACATTATATTATATGTGGGTCTGTGGGGACATTATATTTATATGTGGGTCTGTGGGGACATTATATTATATGTGGGTCTGTGGTAACATATTATATGTGGGTCTGTGAGGACATTAAATTATATGTGGGTCTGTGAGGACATTATATTATATGTGGGTCTGTGAGGATATTATATTATATGTGGATCTGTGAGGACATTATATTATATGTGGGTCTGTGAGGACATTATATTATATGTGGGTCTGTGGGGACATTATATTATATGTGGGTCTGTGGTAACATTATATTATATGTGGGTCTGTGAGGACATTATATTATATGTGGGTCTGTGGTAACATTATATTATATGTGGGTCTGTGGGGACATTATATATGTGGGTCTGTGAGGACATTATATTATATGTGGGTCTGTGTGGACATTATATTATATGTGGGTCTGTGGTAACATATTATATGTGGGTCTGTGGGGACATTATATTATATGTGGGTCTGTGGGGACATTATATTATATGTGGGTCTGTGGGAACATTATATTATATGTGGGTCTTTGGTGACATTATATTATATGTGGGTCTGTGGGGACATTATATTTATATGTGGGTCTGTGGGGACATTATATTATATTTGGGTCTGTGGTAACATATTATATGTGGGTCTGTGAGGACATTAAATTATATGTGGGTCTGTGAGGACATTATATTATATGTGGGTCTGTGAGGATATTATATTATATGTGGATCTGTGAGGACATTATATTATATGTGGGTCTGTGAGGACATTATATTATATGTGGGTCTGTGGGGACATTACATTATATGTGGGTCTGTGGTAACATTATATTATATGTGGGTCTGTGAGGACATTATATTATATGTGGGTCTGTGGTAACATTATATTATATGTGGGTCTGTGGGGACATTATATTATATGTGGGTCTGTGGGGACATTATATTATATGTGGGTCTGTGGTAACATTATATTATATGTGGGTCTGTGTGGACATTATATTATATGTGGGTCTGTGTGGACATTATATTATATGTGGGTCTGTGTGGACATTATATTATATGTGGGTCTGTGAGGACATTATATTATATGTGGTCTGTGGGGACATTATATTATATGTGGGTCTGTGAGGACATTATATTATATGTGGGTCTGTGGGGACATTATATTATATGTGGGTCTGTGGTAACATATTATATGTGGGTCTGTGGGGACATTATATTATATGTGGGTCTGTGGGGACATTATATTATATGTGGGTCTGTGGGAACATTATATTATATGTGGGTCTTTGGTGACATTATATTATATGTGCGTCTGTGGGGACATTATATTATATGTGGGTCTGTGGTAACATTATATTATGTATGGGTCTGTGTGGTCATTATATTATATGTGTGTCTGGGGTAACATTATATTATATGTGGGTCTGTGGGAACATTATATTATATGTGGGTCTGTGGTAACATTATATTATATGTGGGTCTGTGGTAACATTATAATATATGTGGGTCTGTGGGGTGATTATATTATATGTGGGTCTGTGGTAACATTATATTATATGTGGGTCTGTGGGAACATTATATTATATGTGGGTCTGTGGGAACATTATATTATATGTGCGTCTTTGGTGCCATTATATTATATGTGGGTCTGTGGGGTCAATATGTTATATGTGGGTCTGTGGGGACATTATATTATTTATGGGTCTGTGGGGACATTATATTATATGTGGAACTGTGGGGACATTATATTATATGTGGGTTTGTGGTAACATTATATTATATGTGGGTCTTTGGGAACAATATATTACAGTGCTGGCCAAAAGTATTGGCACCCCTGCAATTCTGTCAGATAATACTCAGTTTCTTCCTGAAAATGATTGCAATCACAAATTCTTTGGTATTATTATCTTCATTTAATTTGTCTTCAATGAAAAAAACACAAAAAGAATTGTCCTAAAGCCAAATTGGATATAATTCCACACAAAACCTAAAAAAGGGGGTGGACAAAAGTATTGGCACCGTTTGAAAAATCATGTGATGCTTCTCTAATTCGTGTAATTAACAGCACCTGTAACTTACCTGTGGCACCTAACAGGTGTTGGCAATAACTAAATCACACTTGCAGCCAGTTAACATGGATTAAAGTTGACTCAACCTCTGTCCTGTGTCCTTGTGTGTACCACATTGAGCATGGAGAAAAGAAAGAAGACCAAAGAACTGTCTGAGGACTTGAGAAACCAAATTGTGAGGAAGCATGAGCAATCTCAAGGCTACAAGTCCATCTCCAAAGACCTGAATGTTCCTGTTTCTTCCGTGCGCAGTGTCATCAAGAAGTTTAAAGCCCATGGCACTGTGGCTAACCTCCCTAGATGTGGACGGAAAAGAAAAATTGACGAGAGATTTCAACGCAAGATTGTGCGGATGGTGGATAAAGAACCTCGACTAACATCCAAACAAGTTCAAGCTGCCCTGCAGTCCGAGGGTACAACAGTGTCAACCCGTACTATCCGTCGGCGTCTGAATGAAAAGGGACTGTATGGTAGGATACCCAGGAAGACCCCACTTCTTACCCAGAGACATAAAAAAGTCAGGCTGGAGTTTGCCAAAACTTACCTGAGAAAGCCTAAAACGTTTTGGAAGAATGTTCTCTGGTCAGATGAGACAAAAGTAGAGCTTTTTGGGAAAAAGCATCAACATAGAGTGTACAGGAAAAAAAAAGAGGCATTCAAAGAAAAGAACACGGTCCCTACAGTCAAACATGGCGGAGGTTCCCTGATGTTTTGGGGTTGCTTTGCTGCCTCTGGCACTGGACTGCTTGACTGTGTGCATGGCATTATGAAGTCTGAAGACTACCAACAAATTTTACAGCATAATGTAGGGCCCAGTGTGAGAGGTCATGGGTCTTCCAGCAGGACAATGACCCAAAACACACTTCCAAAAGCACTATAAAATGGTTTGAGAGAAAGCACTGGAGACTTCTAAGGTGGCCAGCAATGAGTCCAGACCTGAATCCCATAGAACACCTGTGGAGAGATCTCAAAATGGCAGTTTGGAGAAGGCACCCTTCAAATATCAGGGACCTGGAGCAGTTTGCCAAAGAAGAATGGTCTACAATTCCAGCAGAGCATTGTAAGAAACTCATTGATGGTTACCGGAAGCGGTTGTTCGCAGTTATTTTGGCTAAAGGTTGTGCAACCAAGTATTAGGCTGAGGGTGCCAATACTTTTGTCCGGCCCTTTTTTGGAGTTTTGTGTGAAATGATCCATGATTTGATTTTTGCTTCATTCTCTTTTGTGTTTTTTCCTTGCAAGCAAATTAAATGAAGATAATAATACCAAAGAATTTGTGATTGCAATCATTTTCAGGAAGAAACTGAGTATTATCTGACAGAATTGCAGGGGTGCCAATACTTTTGGCCAGCACTGTATATGTGGGTCTTTGGTGACATTATATTATATGTGGGTCTGTGGGGACATTATATTATATGTGGGTCTGTGGGGTAATTATTTTATTTGTGGGTTTTGGTAACATTATATTATATGTGAGTCTGTGGGGTCATTATATTATTTGTGGGTCTGTGGTAACATTATATTATATGTGAGTCTGTGGGATCATTATATTATACTAGATGGTGGCCCGATTCTAACACATCGGGTATTCTAAAATATGTATGCGGCCGACCGGGTGCATACAGCAGAGCGGTGTTTAAATCTTGCGCCAAAATCGCTGATTGGTCGCGGCCGGCAACCGCGACCAATCAGCAAAGCAGTGTTTAAATTTGGCTCCAATAATGCTGATTGGTCGCTGCCAGCGAACGCGACCAATCAGCAGAGCGGTATTTAAATTTGGCGCCAATAATGGTGATTGTTCATGGCCGCGACCAATCAGCAGAGCGGTGTTTAAATTTGGCGCCAATAATGCTGATTAATCGCGACCGGCAACCGCGACCAATCAGCAGAGCGGTGTTTAAATTTGGCGCCAATATCGCTGTTTGGTCGCGGCCGGCCACCGCGACCAATCAGCAAAGCGATGTTTAAATTTGGCGCCAATAATGCTGATTAGTCGCGGCCGGCCACCGCGACCAATAAGCAAAGCGGTGTTTAAATTTGGCGCCAATAATGCTGATTGATCAAGTTCGGCGACCGCGACCAATCAGCAGAGCGGTGTTTAAATTTGGCGCCAATATCGCTGTTTGGTCGCGGCCAACCACCGCGACCAATCAGCAAAGCGGTGTTTAAATTTGGCGCCAATATCGCTGCTTGGTCGCGGCCGGCCACCGCGACCAATAAGCAAAGCGGTGTTTAAATTTGGCGCCAATAATGCTGATTGGTCAAGTTCGGCGACCGCGAGCAATCAGCAGAGTAGTGTTTAAATTTGGCGCCAATACTGCTGATTGGTGAACCACCAAACAATGAGGAGGGCACCATCTAATAAACGGGATCTACCTGCAGCATCTCATAAAATAGTAAGTATGAAAACAGCAAAAAGAAGAGATGCAAACTAGCAGTGATCACCCAAATAGTCAAAAAGTAACCAAATAATTATCAATAACAACAAAGATCCATAAAAATATATCAATTTATTGAATACAAATAATTCCTGACACATATACACAAAATGACAAACCGACAAACAAATAAAACACCATTAAAAATAGTATAGTATAGTATAGTATTTTCATAAATACTGCTGATTGGTCGCGGCCGGCGACCGCGACCAATCAGCAGAGCGGGGTTTAAATTTGGCGCCAATATTGCTGATTGTTTGCGGGTGGCGGCCACGACTAATCAGCGAACCGTGTTAGTGAGGACTGGAGAGTGTGTTTAAATTTGGCGCCAAAATCGCTGATTGGTCGCTGCCGGCGACCGCGACCAATCAGCAGAGCAGTGTTTAAATTTGGCGCCAATGTCGCTGATTGGTCGCAGCTGGCGGTCGTGACCAATCAGCAGAGCGGTGTTTAAATTTGGCGCCAATATCGCTGATTGGTCGCAGCTGGCGGTCGCGACCAATCAGCAGAGGGGTGTTTAAATTTGGCGCCAATATTGCTGATTGGTCGCGGTCGCCGGCCGCGACCAATCAGCAGAGCGTTTTTTAAATTTGTCGCCAATCTCGCTGATTTGTCGCGGCTGGTGGCCGCCACCAATCAGCAGAGCGGTGTTTAAATTTGGCGCCAATCTCGCTGATTGGTCGCGGGCAGCGTCCACGACCAATCAGCACAGCAGTGTTTAAATGTGGCGCCAAAATTGCTGATTGGTTGCGGGCAGCGTCCGCGACCAATCAGCACAGCAGTGTTTAAATGTGGCGCTAAAATCAGCACATCAGTGTTTAACCCCTTAAGCCCCGAGGGTGGTTTGCACGTTAATGACCAGGCCAATTTTTACAATTCTGACCACTGTCACTTTATGAGGTAATTACTCTGGAACGCTTCAACGGGTCCCCCTGATTCTGAGATTGTTTTTTCGTGACATATTGTACTTCATGATTGTGGTAAAATTTCTTCGATATCACTTGCGTTTATTTGTGAAAAAAATGGAAATTTGGCGAAAATTTTGAAAATTTAGCAATTTTCAAAATTTAAATTTTTATGCCCTTAAATCAGAGAGATATGTCACACAAAAGAGTTAATAAATAACATTTCCCACGTGTCTACTTTACATCAGCACAATTTTGGAACCAAAATTTTTTTTTGTTAGGAAGCTATAAGGGTTAAAAGTTGAGCAGCGATTTCTCATTTTTCCAACAAAATTTACAAAACCATCTTTTTAGGGACCACATCACATTTGAAGTCACTTTGAGAGGTCTTTATTAGAGATGAGCGTTGTTCTACTCGAACTGTTCGCCAATCTCAAATTCGAGCTGTTTTGGGCGGTGTTCGAGCCGTTCGGCGAACACGAACAATTTGAGAAAAATTCGGCTGTTCGAGGTTATGTTCGATAACTGTTCGTGCACCAAAATCATAACTGGATTTTTTCTCAGTAATGATGAAAATTAATGTTAATACGCAGTTTGAGTGTACAGCGGGGTGGGGGGAGGGGCAGGGGATGGATCTCTGCAGGAACAATGAAGATCTCCATTTTTTTTTCTCTTTCCCGCATTTGCAGTGGGGAGGTGCAATCTGTCAGCCTATCAGCAGCGCACACACGGAGCGAAGTGCTTTTTTTCACACAAGCAAGGGCATGTGTCATTGGCAGTGTATGTCACATGTCCTTGCCCTATAAGACCAAGCCATTTTCCCCGTCGCCACCATTTTCTCACTGCTGCAGCTGCGTGTTAGACGGCACCGCTGTTGCTGTGTGCGCTATACCTTGTTAATTTCAAGCCAATTTTCGCACAAATATACAGATAGCTTGGGAGTAGGGAATAGTTGTGATTGCAGTCCTTTTAAGGACTAGGTTACAGCATTTCCTACGACTTTTATCAGGCAGGTCTGTGCTCTTAAATAGATAGATTGTGGGAGTAAAGACTAATTGTAATTGGAGTCCTTTTCAGGACTAGGTTACATCAGTTCCTATCAGTTTTTGCCAGGCAGGTCTGTGCCAGTGCTGTGCAAGTTTTTTTCACAGCATTTGGCTGAATCTAGCAAAGCTAATCCTTTTTGGCCTATTGCAGAGTGTGTTAGTCAGTGGAGTAGCCTATCTGTGCTGCAAGATATACCACCTGTGTATAGAATACCAATTTTTTTACTGCACCTAGTGAAGTAAAATCTTTTGGGCATAGCATCATTCTATTAGTCCATCTATACTGACCTCCATCAGGTTGCAAATTAAAACTAATTTTTATCTGCATCTACAGTACCTCTGAAAAAATATTTGGGCTTCTAGCTGTGTGTGGGACTTGTTGTATTAGTCCATCTATACTGACCTCCATCAGGTTGCAAACTGAATATATTTTTTTCTGCATCTACCTCTGAAAAAATATTTGGGCTTCTAGCTGTGTGTGGGTCTTGTTCTATTAATCCATCTATACTGACCTCCATCAGGTTGCAAACTGAATATAATTTTTTTCTGCATCTAGCTCTGAAAAAATATTTGGCCTTCTAGCAGTGTGTCGGACTTTCTCTATTAGTCCATCTATACTGACCTCCATCAGGTTGCAAATTAAAAATAATTTGTATCTGCATCTACAGTACCTCTGAAAAAATATTTGGGCTTCTAGCTGTGTGTGGGACTTCTTGTATTAGTCCATCTATACTGACCTCCATCAGTACCTCTGAAAAAATATTTGAGCTTCTAGCTGTGTGTGGGACTTGTTGTATTAGTCCATCTATACTGACCTCCATCAGGTTGCAAACTGAATATATTTTTTTCTGCATCTACCTCTGAAAAAATATTTGGGCTTCTAGCTGTGTGTGGGACTTGTTGTATTAGTCCATCTATACTGACCTCCATCAGGTTGCAAATTAAAAATAATTTGTATCTGCATCTACAGTACCTCTGAAAAAATATTTGGGCTTCTAGCTGTGTGTGGGACTTGTTGTATTAGTCCATCTATACTGACCTCCATCAGGTTGCAAATTAAAAATAATTTGTATCTGCATCTACAGTACCTCTGAAAAAATATTTGGGCTTCTAGCTGTGTGTGGGACTTGTTGTATTAGTCCATCTATACTGACCTCCATCAGGTTGCAAATTAAAAATAATTTTTATCTGCATCTACAGTACCTCTGAAAAAATATTTGGGCTTCTAGCTGTGTGTGGGACTTGTTGTATTAGTCCATCTATACTGACCTCCATCAGGTTGCAAACTGAATATATTTTTTTCTGCATCTACCTCTGAAAAAATATTTGGGCTTCTAGCTGTGTGTGGGACTTGTTGTATTAGTCCATCTATACTGACCTCCATCAGGTTGCAAACTGAATATATTTTTTTCTGCATCTACCTCTGAAAAAATATTTGGGCTTCTAGCTGTGTGTGGGACTTGTTGTATTAGTCCATCTATACTGACCTCCATCAGGTTGCAAATTAAAAATAATTTGTATCTGCATCTACAGTACCTCTGAAAAAATATTTGGGCTTCTAGCTGTGTGTGGGACTTGTTGTATTAGTCCATCTATACTGACCTCCATCAGGTTGCAAATTAAAAATAATTTGTATCTGCATCTACAGTACCTCTGAAAAAATATTTGGGCTTCTAGCTGTGTGTGGGACTTGTTGTATTAGTCCATCTATACTGACCTCCATCAGGTTGCAAATTAAAAATAATTTGTATCTGCATCTACAGTACCTCTGAAAAAATATTTGGGCTTCTAGCTGTGTGTGGGACTTGTTGTATTAGTCCATCTATACTGACCTCCATCAGGTTGCAAATTAAAAATAATTTTTATCTGCATCTACAGTACCTCTGAAAAAATATTTGGGCTTCTAGCTGTGTGTGGGACTTGTTGTATTAGTCCATCTATACTGAGCTCCATCAGATTGCAAATTAAAAATAATTTTTATCTGCATCTACAGTACCTCTGAAAAAATATTTGGGCTTCTAGCTGTGTGTGGGACTTGTTGTATTAGTCCATCTATACTGACCTCCATCAGGTTGCAAACTGAATATATTTTTTTCTGCATCTACCTCTGAAAAAATATTTGGGCTTCTAGCTGTGTGTGGGACTTGTTGTATTAGTCCATCTATACTGACCTCCATCAGGTTGCAAATTAAAAATAATTTGTATCTGCATCTACAGTACCTCTGAAAAAATATTTGGGCTTCTAGCTGTGTGTGGGACTTGTTGTATTAGTCCATCTATACTGACCTCCATCAGGTTGCAAATTAAAAATAATTTTTATCTGCATCTACAGTACCTCTGAAAAAATATTTGGGCTTCTAGCTGTGTGTGGGACTTGTTGTATTAGTCCATCTATACTGACCTCCATCAGGTTGCAAACTGAATATATTTTTTTCTGCATCTACCTCTGAAAAAATATTGGGCTTCTAGCTGTGTGTGGGTCTTGTTCTATTAATCCATCTATACTGACCTCCATCAGGTTGCAAACTGAATATAATTTTTTTCAGCATCTAGCTCTGAAAAAATATTTGGCCTTCTAGCAGTGTGTCGGACTTTCTCTATTAGTCCATCTATACTGACCTCCATCAGGTTGCAAATTAAAAATAATTTTTATCTGCATCTACAGTACCTCTGAAAAAATATTTGGGCTTCTAGCTGTGTGTGGGACTTGTTGTATTAGTCCATCTATACTGACCTCCATCAGGTTGCAAATTAAAAATAATTTGTATCTGCATCTACAGTACCTCTGAAAAAATATTTGGGCTTCTAGCTGTGTGTGGGACTTGTTGTATTAGTCCATCTATACTGACCTCCATCAGGTTGCAAATTAAAAATAATTTTTATCTGCATCTACAGTACCTCTGAAAAAATATTTGGGCTTCTAGCTGTGTGTGGGACTTGTTGTATTAGTCCATCTATACTGACCTCCATCAGGTTGCAAACTGAATATATTTTTTTCTGCATCTACCTCTGAAAAAATATTGGGCTTTTAGCTGTGTGTGGGTCTTGTTCTATTAATCCATCTATACTGACCTCCATCAGGTTGCAAACTGAATATAATTTTTTTCTGCATCTAGCTCTGAAAAAATATTTGGCCTTCTAGCAGTGTGTCGGACTTTCTCTATTAGTCCATCTATACTGACCTCCATCAGGTTGCAAACTGAATATATTTTTTTCTGCATCTAACCCAGCCAATAGTTTTGGCCTAATACCACAGTTTGGCCACTCAGCTCTGCTCGGTTACCATCCATTGTTTTTTTGTGCAAACAACTCCAGAGTTGTGAATTAGTTAACCACCAAAATGAGTGGAAAAAGGCCTGCTGCTGGTGGAAAGGGGAATAGGCGTGTTGGGAAGGGGAAAAAAGGTTGTGTCCGTGGGGTAGGTGTTAAAGCAACAGTAACATCTGCAGAAGAAAGACCATCTTCCAGCCAAACTAAAATGTCTACTTCTTTTAGCGGACAATGTGATAAGATCCCTTTCTTACGGCCACGCCAATCGCTACAAATTCCAGATGAGGCACAAAAACAGCAGGTGCTTCAACGGATATCAAGTGCTCCTTTAAGTGGGCTCTCCTCCACATCAACTTCAACATCACAAATACTCCAGTCCTCAAAGGTGTCACCCAAATCGCACTTGCTTCCTCACAGCTCCCAAATCTCCAGCTGCCCGTCTGAGTATGAGGTAGAACAGATGGTTGAGTCTGCAGAGCTGTTTACTCATACTGTAGCCTGGGAATCAGAGGTCGACTCCAGCGCTTCTGTGAATCCAGACGAGGAAATGATCTGCACTGATGCCCAGAATCTTTATGAGTCGGATCCAGGACCAGACGCAGAAGGTTCTGACCATAATGTAGACCCTCATTCCCAAACTGTAACTCCTGTTGGTGGAGACAATGAGGAAGACGATGATAAGACTCAAATACCTGATTGGAGCGACAACTTTAGTTTTTGTCAGGGCAGGAACAGGTTGGCTCTGAGGACGACGGGTGTGATAACACACAGGGTGATGATGATGAGGTTGGAGATCCCACTTACTGTCAACCCACAGTCAGCCAAGAGATGAGGTCAGCAGAGGAGGTGGAGGAAGATGCTAGTGACGACGAGGTCAGGTTGCGCCTTCCTGGACAGAGACGTAGTACTGGAAGCACGTCAACAACTGCATCCTCAAACACAACTCTGCCTCTCACCACAAGTCGTGGTGGCTCTTCAGGTCGCATGGGTGCTAAGCCTTGCATAGCCTGGGCATTTTTTTCAGATCGATAAAGATGACCCAACTCGTGTTATCTGTAACATTTGTCAGCAAAAGCTAAGTAGAGGCCAAAAAATACATAGTTTGAGTACTTCATGCATGAACCGGCACATGGACATGAAGCATAAGTTGCAGTGGGAAGCTCAGTGTGCTACAATGCGGCCTAGCCGGCCGGGCCAACCACCGTCTGCCATATCTTGTGCATCCGCGGCCTCTTCATCCTCTGTGACTGGGGGGACAGCAGTCACACCTGTTTTGGGGCGCAGACCTGCCACCTCTTTACCCGCAACAGCCAGCGTGATTGGCGAGTCATCATTTTCTTTGGAGGTGGTAACAGCAGCTGGTGTTGAGCGCTGTCCGACATCGATAGCACCACCTTTGGATCAAGGCAACCTAACATGTCCGCCTGCATCTTCCTCACAGACCGGCAGTTTGCCGGGGACACCCTTATCAACCCCGTCTAAGCACAATAGCCAGCCCTCGGTCCCTCAGATGTGGACAAGTAAAAGACCATTTCCTCCTAGCCATGAGAAAGCTAAGAGGTTGAATTTCACCATCTGCAAGCTCTTGGCTACAGAAATGCTGCCTTTCCGCCTGGTGGACACAGAGGATTTTCGAGACCTTATGTCCGTCGCAGTGCCCCAGTACCAGATGCCCAGTCGGCACTACTTCTCAAAGAAAGGTGTGCCTGCGCTCCACCAGCATGTCGCACACAACATCACCGCTTCTTTGAGAAACTCTGTGTGTGACAGGGTGCATTTCACCACAGACACTTGGACGAGTAGGCATGGACAGGGGCGTTACATGTCGCTGACTGGGCACTGGGTAACTATGGTGACAGCAGGACAAGGGGCTGCTGTCCAAGTCTTGCCGTCCCCACGAGTTGTGCGTCAATCCTCTTTATGTCAAAGTTCCTCCACTGCTTCTGCCTCCTCAACCTCCTCTCGGTCTTCCACCTGCACCCAAAGCCTGTCTGGTCATGCCACAAGCTTTCTAACTGCGCAGAAGGGATCCTGCACACCTCCTTACTATGCTGGCAGTAGGGCTCAACGTCATCAGGCGGTTTTTACATTGAAATGTCTGGGAAATGTGAGTCACACAGCTGAGGAGTTGTGGTCAGCTCTGGAGAACCAATTTCATGAATGGTTGTCTCCACTGGACCTGAAACCAGGGAAGGCCGTGTGCGACAATGCTGCAAACCTGGGTGCGGCCCTTCGCCGGGGCAATGTCACACACGTGCCTTGTATGGCTCACGTGTTGAACCTGGTTGTCCAGCAATTTTTAGCCCACTATCCCAGACTAGATGGCCTTCTGCAGAGGGCACGGTCGCTGTGTGCTCACTTCCGCCGTTCGCATCCCGCAGCTCAGCGACTTACATCTCTACAGAAGTCGTTGGGCCTGCCACTTCACCGGCTAAAATGCGATGTGCCTACCCGGTGGAATTCAACTCTGCACATGTTGCAGCGACTGTGGCAGCACCGACAAGCCCTGGTGCAATACGTTCTGACGTATAGCCTGGGCCAACGAGATTCAGAGGTGGGGCAAATCACGCTGGAGGAGTGGTCTCAGATCAGGGACCTATGCACCCTTCTGCACAGTTTTGAAATGGCGACGAAGATGTTTAGTGCTGACGATGCCATTATCAGCATGACTATTCCGGTGATTTACATGCTGGAGCACATGTTAAACAGAATTCGGAGTCAGGTGGTGGCACAAGAGGAGGTGGAGGAAGTAGAGGAGGAGGAGTTGTATGCGGAAGGGCTAACATCTGCAAGGTCCAGACGGTCGGCAGCACCAAGGCGGCAGGCATGTGAGGGTGGGGGAGATGGTTTTACCAGGGCGCATGGTAGCAGCCAAACTAGTGAGGAAGGTGCAGGAGCCCAGGAAGAAGTGGAGGACGAACTGATGGAAGACTCATCAGATGAGGGAGACCTTGATCACATTTCTGTTGTGCGAGGTTGGGGGGAGAGGACAGAGGAAGGAAGCATGATTGTTACCTCGCCACCAACACAACAGGGACTTGGTGCTCCTGGATGCGCAACACACATGAGTGCCTTCTTGCTGCACTACCTGCAACATGACCCTCGAATTGTGAGAATTAGAAATAATCCTGACTACTGGGTTGCCACACTGTTAGATCCCCGGTACAAAAGTAAATTTGCAGAAATTATTCCTGCCATAGAAAGGGATGCACGCATGCAGGAGTATCAGCAGAGACTGTTGCAGAATCTTACATGTGCTTTTCCACAAAATACCAGTGGTGCACGTAGTGAATCTCACAGTTCCAACTTGCCAACCGTGGGACCGTCAAGTGTTCAGCACTCAAACCGTAACAGAACCACAGTATCTGGTGGTAACATCAATTTTGCGGAATCATTTCACCACTTTTTTAGCCCATCCTTTGCAAGGCCACAGGAGACAAGAAGTCTGACACATAGTCAACGCCTAGAGACGATGGTACAGGAGTATCTCCAAGTAAACATTGAAGCCACGACTGTGTCACTGGACCCTTGCTCTTTTTGGGCTTCCAATCTGGATAAATGGCCGGAGCTAGCCACTTACGCCTTGGAGATCTTGTCATGCCCCGCAGCCAGCGTTCTGTCTGAACGTGTGTTCAGCGCTGCTGGTGGTGTGCTGACAGATAAGCGCACGCGGCTCTCCACTGATAATGTACACAGACTCACGTTCATAAAGATGAACAAATCATGGATCCGAAACGACTTTTCTACCCCTGTGTCATCCTGGGGAGAGTAAAAGCTTGATGATTGTTTAAAATCACCCTACCAACCGTTTTAAGCTTTCAAATTACTAATCATGTTTATCTGTATCTTGACTGGAAAATAATTTGGGCTTTGTAGCAGTGTGCAGCACTGATCCTATTAGGCCATCTATAATAAGCTCCACCAGATTTAAAATTAAAAATAATTTTTAGCTGCATCTAGCCCGGAAAATAATTTTGGGGCTCCGAGATGCGCAAGACACATAAGTGCCTTCTTGCTGCACTACCTGCAGCATGACCCTCATATTGTCAGAATTCGAAGTAATCATGACTACTGGGTTGCCACACTCTTAGATCCCCCAAACTTTTCGATCAACCTTTTCATTTTAATAAAGACCAAAAAAATGGTCATTTTTGAAATTATAAGCATTAGCAGGTTGTTAGAAACTGAAATCAAACAGTTTTCAACTCAAAACTTTATTCTAGGTGATGTTACATTTTCACATAGGACCCCTTGTTCGAAAGGAGCTTCTGAACTCTCTCGTCCATTGAATTTGTCAGGTTTTGGATGGTTTCTGCTTCAATTGTTTTGCATGAGGACAGAATACCCTCCCAGAGCTGTTGCTTAGATGTGAACTGCCTCCCGCCATCATAGACACTCCTTTTAATGATGCTCCAAAGGTTCTGAATGGGGTAGAGGTCAGGGGAGCATGGGGGTCACACCATAAGTTTGTCCCCTTTTATGCCCATATCAGCCAGAGATGCAGATGTTTTATGTGCAGCATGAGATGGTGCATTATCATGCAGAAAAATGATCTTGCTGTGAAATACACGGTTCTTCTTCTTGAACCATGGCAGGAAATGCTGTTTGAGAAAATCCACATACATTATGGAGTTCATCTTTAGCGCCTTCAGGGATCCTAAAGGGGCCGACAATCTCTCTCCCCATGATTCCAGCCCAAAACATTACTCCACCTCCTCCTTGTTGGCGCTGTAGCCGTGTTTGCGTGGGGTGTCCATCAACCAGCCATCCTCCACTCTATCCATCTGGACCATCGAGCGCTGCACGGCACTCATCCGTGAACAAAACAGTTTTGAAATCAGTCTTCATGTAATGTTTGGCCCACTGGAGCCGTTTCTGCTTGTGTGAAGTGGATAGAGGAGGTCGACAGGATGGCGTATGCACAGCTGCAAACCTCTGAAGGACCCTGCATCTTGTTGTTCGGGGGACGTTGGAGGCACAAGCAGCTTCAAAAACTTGTCTGCTGCTATGACAAGGCTTTTTTGCCGCTGCTCTTTCAACCTGACGTAATTGCCTGTAGGAAAGAGTCCTCAATTTGCCCTTATCAGCACGCACACGTGTGTACTGTGAATCAGCTACATACTTCTTGATTGCCAAGACACTTCATCCTGATCATCGCACAATGTTGATTGTAGTCATGCCTTGACCTAAACACTCCACAATTTGTTGCTTCTCAGCAGCCGACACATCCTTTTTCTTTCCCATTTTGGCAGAAAATGTAGGCTGCTGAATAATGTGAGAGAGCCTTCTTAAGTAGTCTTGCCTTTCATTGGACACACCTGACAAACTAATTAGCACTGGTGTCTGCAATTGCTTACAGTGATATAAAGAGCCCTGACACACATCACCATCAATGAGTTTAACTGACAAACAAACAAATTCTTCCCTTATCACTCCTAAACACTTTTTGCATAATAATTTGGAACACAGTGTACATGTGCTTTTCCACAAAACACCAGTGGTTCACGTAGTGAATCTTACAGTTCTAACTTGCCAACCGTGGTCTGTATGGAGTTGTTCAATAAAGGGCCCAAAATTAAGATAACATAGATGGGAGAGGTCTCTATGAATAGGAATTCCTAAGTATTTGATACCCTGTGAGGGCCAGGCAAAGGGAAAGTTGGACTGGATGGAATCCTATATGGATTTGGGGAGGGAGACATCGAGGGCCTCAGACTTCGCTGCATTAATTTTAAAATTTGACCATGTAACAAAGTGATCTATTTCAGCCATAACAGCATGGATGGATATATGTGATTGAGTGATATATACTAGGACATCATCAGCAAATAGAGAGCACTTGTACTCGGTGCCTCCCACCTCAATCCACCTAATATTGGGGTTATGGCGAATTGATGAGAGCAGGTGCTCCGTCACTAGGATGTATAAGAGAGGGGACAGAGAACATCCCTGCCTTGTCCCATTGGTGATTGTGAAAGGTGATGAAAATGTTCTGACGCGCCCCCTGGGCCTTGGGACACCCGGAGCCGGACCCTTTTTGGTGGATGCTGGTGGTTGTAGTCTCCGTGGCGGCAACCCGGTTCCGTGGCTCAGGGCGGTCAAACCAGTGGCGGAACTATTTATGTGGTTTTGATGTTTAAATGTCCGACTACGCCACCCGTGGATTGCGGTCAGAGTGAACCGCCGCTCCAGGGCAGACCGCTGAGGCTGGTGTTGTGGGTGCAGCAGAGCGTAGCATAACTCCCCACGGGAGGAGTATAGCCTCAGGGCAGTGTATGCGGAGGATGGGGGTGATGGTGCAGGGCAGCAGCAGTAATGACACGGAGTCAGTGATGCAGTCCAGGGCCTTTACTCACAGTTCTTATTATCCAGACCACGTCTGCAGGTAATGGCTGCCCACGTCGTACTGTGCTCACCAGGTGAGGGGCTCAGACAACTCCCAGATAACTTTGGAGCGCTTCACAGGACCCCCTTTGTGTGTCCTTTGTCTGGCCTTTCTTACCAACCCTTCTGTCCGGCTGCCTCGGGCCTCCTCTTGGTAAACTTGGCGCCAGTTTCCCTGACCCTATGTGGTGCCTTCCTAGCGGGTGTAGCGAGGGGCTGCGCCACATAAAATGTCACAGCCTCCTGTTTCTAGCTGAGGGTCGTTTCCTGCCTCCACTAGTTTCGGGGACCGGTCTCCCCCTTTGGCCTGACCCCTCCACGCAGGTGGATTCTGGCGTGCGGTGGCGACTCGCCCGTCCGCACCCCTGAGATCCCTTCGTTCCTCGTTCCTGGAGCCTTCTCCGCTCCTCTTCCTTCCTTCTCCCTCTTCCAGGCCTGGGCCTCTGTTACTAGGCCCGCCTCCGGAGCAGAGCTCATGCAGAGCCCCTGCTCCCTGCCACTTCTGCTCAGACTTCTCTGCACTGAACTAAGATGGTGCCCACCTTTTATACTCCCTTCTCAATGCACCCAGGAACTGCTTCTTCCCTGCTCCTGCACTACAGGGTTCCCCTTCCTCAGTGTTCCCTCCCCCCACTCCAGCCAGGGACAGGGACTGTCGTGCCCATCTCAGGGGCATATTGGTCGCCCTGCCCCACGGCAATGTGGTGTAATGCATGCAGGTGTCGGGTCCTGATCCACACTACATCCTTACCTGAGAGTGAGATATCACACCTCTGGGTGAGGTGCAATACCTCTGTAGCAACCGAGCCCTCAGGGTGCTACAGTTCCATTTATCTTCAGCCTAGGTGACGTATTGCGATACAGGGCCGTGATTTTGGCTATAAAAGGGTCCCCTAGACCCCTACCCCAAGCTTTTTAAGAGAATCATATATGGCGTGCCAGGAGACTCTATGGAATGCTTTCTCAGCATCCAACGAGAGTATCTAATTACAAATTTTTAACTGCATCTAGCCCAGGAAATACTTTGTGCCTAGTAGCAGGGTCTGCTAGTCAGCGGATTATCCCGGCTGTTAAGCAAGCTACACCACCTGTAGTTTGGACACTTCATTTTTTCAAAGGAAATGCTTCGGGACCACGGGATACTCAGTAAAGAGCATCAGGAGGCACCCCAAGGCATAGGGGCTGGGACTGGCAGTAGGATGCCTTGCGGTGGACAGCCGAGCTCGATCCTTATAAAAGCTTTTTAACTGCAGCAGCTTTAGTGGACACTACTGGAGCTGGAATTACGCGGCTGCTGGCATGAGACTTGCCCTCCAATAGATCCTTGTAAATGGATTTAAAGTGTATTCATTCAAATTAGAGAGACAATTTAAATTAAAAAGCTTAGAGCTGCCTCCACCACAGGGGGGCTCGCTCGACCCACCAGCGGACAGGCACCAGTATTGGGAGAGGGGGGCTGGCCATCAGGGTTCACCGCGGCTCTGGCACAAACCCGGCGACACGGAGGTGGCACGGGCAGGAGCGGACTGGCCGTGTCGGCTTCTCACTTTTTGGATTTTAGAAGGGCATGACATGCCTATATCTGTGTCTCCCCCTCCTTTTACTCCTCCACCTCTTTTATTTTCGCATGACTATATGTACTTGTCACTTTTCCATGTGTTAGTTATGTCTTCTGAGCAGTTTGTCAGCTTTTGGACACCTTTGAAGGTGTTTTCTATGTGTTTCTATGTGTTTTTGTTTGCCTGCCATTGGTTTTAACGGTGTTCGAAGGTGTTCGACGAACAGTTCGACGAACAGTTCGGCGAACACACGGGTGTTCGACGAACCGAACCGAACTCGAACACTACGGGGGTGGCTCAACACTAGTCTTTATGACAGAAAATACCCAAAAGTGACACCATTCTAAAAACTGCTCCCCTCAAGGTGCTCAAAACCACATTCAAGAACTTTATTAACCCTTCAGGTGCTTCACAGGAATTTTTTGAATGTGGAAGAAAAAAATGAACATTTAACTTTTTTCACAAAAATGTTACTTTAGACCCATTTTTTTTTATTTTCACAGGGGTAACAAGAAAAAATGGACCCCAAAATTTGTTGTGCAATTTACCCTGGGCACGCAGATACCCAATATGTGGGGAAAAAACACTGTTTGGGCGCACGGCAGGGCTCAGAAGGGAAGGAGCGTCATTTGACTTTTTGATTGTAAAATTTGCTTGAATAATTAGCGGACGCCATGTTGTGTTTGGAGAGCCCCAGTGTGCCCAAACATTGGAGCTCCCCCATAAGTGACCCCATTTTGGAAACTAGACCCCCCAAGGCACCTATCTAGATGCATAGTGAGCACTTGGAACCCCCAGGTGCTTCACAAATTGATTTGTAAAAATGAAAAAGTGAAAAAAAAAACACTTTTTCATATTTATGAATCAATTTGTGAAACACCTGGGGGTTCCAAGTGCTCACTATGCATCTAGATAGGTGCCTTGGGGGGTCTAGTTTCCAAAATGGGGTCAATTGTGGGGGAGCTCCAATGTTTGGGCACACAGGGACTCTCCAAAAGCAACATGGTATCCGCTAACAAATTGTCGGCTCAAATTGTTAGCGGACATCATGTTTCATTTGGAGAGCCCCTGTGTGCCCAAACATTGGAGCTCCCCCACAAGTGACCCCATTTTGGAAACTAGACCCCCCAAGGCACCTATCTAGATGCATAGTGAGCACTTGGAACCCCCAGGTACTTCACAAATTGATTCGTAAAAATGAAAAAGTGAAAAAAAAAAGCATTGTTTTTTGCTTCGTTTTTTTTTTTTTTTTTTACCGTGTACACTGAATGAGTTAACTAGTAGGACAGTTTTATAGGTCAGGTTGTTCCGGACGCGGCGATACCAAATATGTGTACTTTTTTTGTTTTTTTGTTTTTTTTTTATAATAATATTTATTGATGGGTACATTATATTTTTATTTTTGGTGGATTATTATTTTTTTTTTTTTTATATTTTTGCAATTTTTTTTTTTTTTTTTTCACTTTCTGACAGTTTTTATATTTTATTACTTTGTCCCACTCTGGGACTTTCACTTTTTTTTCTCTGATCGCCTGCATGGCACAGGAATGAAGCACCATCCCTGTGTCATGCAGGCTCTCAGCGCTGGACAGGGAGAAGATTGTTTGGAGATGCACTGCGCATGTCCAAACAATCTTCCTGCTGTCTGGTGACCCGGATGTTGTCATGACGACATCGGGTCGTCATGGCAACACCCGGGAAGCCTTTGCAGACAGCGCTGAAAGTCGGAAGAGGAGGTGAGTATCTGCGATCACCTCCCCTTCCCCCCGCAATGCTGCGATCGACTTCGATCGACTTCGATCGCAGCATCGCGGGGGTTAATGTGCTGGGAGCGGTGCAGGACCGCTCCCTGCACATAGTATCGGGTGTCAGCTGTGAAAATCAGCTGACACCCGGCGGCGATCACGCCCGCACAGCCTGTGTGCGCGCGCGCGATCGCCATGACGTACTAATACAGGTCTGGCTCTTAAGTCCCAGGGCACAGACGCGTATTAGTACGTCAGATGTTGTTAAGGGGTTAAATGTGGCTCCAAGATCGCTGATTGGACGCGTGCAGTGGCCGCGACCAATCTGCACAGCGGTTTTAACTTTTGCGCCAAGATCACTGATTGGTCGCGGCAGGAGAGCGCGACCAATCAGCGAATCGTATTGGTGAGGACCGGGGAGCGGAATCGTATTGGTGAGGACCGGGGAGCGTCGCTGTTTGTGCGGGTACTTCCGCTGCGAGAAGCCGGGAGATGAGCGACTGCTCGCAGCAGAAGTGTCCCGACCCGCAGCGCCGCTCCCCGGTCCTCCCTTGACACCCTAGCCGCATGGATGTCAGCGCCGCTGCCTGTGCGGCTACTTCCGCTGCAAGAAGCCGGGAGATGAGTGGCTGCTCGCAGCAGAAGTATCCCGACCCGCAGCGCCGCTCCCCGGTTCTCCCTTGACACCCTAGCCGCATGGAGGTCAGCAGCACCGGCGGTCGAGGTCCTTCTGCTGCTATCGGCCGGGAGATGAGCGCCTTGCGCCGGTCATCTTCCTGCTGCATCTCCGTCCCGCAGATGAGCCGCTAACGGCCGCCATCTTTTTTCAGAAATCCCGCGGCGCTGATTGGCCACTGCCAGACCAATGAGCGACGCGGGATTTCCTGCACAGACAGAAAGACAGACAGACGGGATAAGACGATTATATATATAGATGTGTCCTGTGTGGTGTAGTATATAGAGGATCTGTCAGCTCTCCTGTGTGGTATAGTATATAGAGGATCGGTCAGCTCTCCTATGTGGTATAGTATATAGAGGATCTGTCAGCTCTCCTGTGTGGTGTAGTATATACAGGATATATAATTTCTCCTGTGTGGTGTATTATATAGAGAATGTGTCCTGTGTGGTGTAGTATATAGAGGATCTGTCAGCTCTCCTGTGTGGTGTAGTATATAGAGGATCAGTCAGCTCTCCTATGTGGTATAGTATATAGAGGATCTGTCAGCTCTCCTGTGTGGTGTAGTATATAGTGGATCTGTCAGCTCTCCTGTGTGGTGTAGTATATAGAGGATCTGTCAGTTCTCGTGTGTGGTGTAGTATATACAGGATCTGTCAGCTCTCCTGTGTGGTGTAGTATATAGGTAGTTAATAGAGGATCTGTCAGCTCTCCTGTGTGGTGTAGTATATAGAGGATCAGTCAGCTCTCCTATGTGGTATAGTATATACAGGATCTGTCAGCTCTCCTGTGTGGTGTAGTATATAGAGGATCTGTTAGCTCTCCTGTGTGGTGTAGTATATAGAGGATCTGTCAGCTCTCCTGTGTGGTGTAGTATATAGAGGATCTGTCAGCTCTCCTGTGTGGTGTAGTATATAGAGGATCTGTCCGCTCTCCTGTGTGGTGCAGTATAGAGGATCTGTCAGCTCTCCTGCGTGGTGTAGTATATAGGTAATTAATAGATGATCTGTCAGCTCTCCTATGTGGTATAGTATATAGAGGATCTGTCAGTTCTCCTGTGTGGTGTAGTATATAGATGATCTGTCAGCTCTCCTGTGTGATGTAGTATATAGAGGATCTGTCAGCTCTCCTGTGTGGTGTAGTATATAGAGGATCTGTCAGCACTCCTGTGTGGTGTAGTATATACAGGATCTGTCAGCTCTCCTGTGTGGTGTATTACATAGAGGATCTGTCAGCTCTCCTGTGTGGTGAAGTATAAAGAGGATCTGTCAGCTCTCCTGTGTGGTGTAGTATATAGAGGATCTGTCAGCTCTCCCGTGTGGTGTGGTATATAGAGGATCTGTCAGCTCTCCTGTGGGGTGTAGTATATAGAGGATCTGTCAGCTCTCCTGTGTGGTGTAGTATATAGAGGATCTGTCAGCTCTCCTGTGTGGTGTAGTATATAGAGGATCTGTCAGCTCTCCTGTGTGGTGTATTACATAGAGGATCTGTCAGCTCTCCTGTGTGGTGAAGTATATAGAGGATCTGTCAGCTCTCCTGTGTGGTGTAGTATATAGAGGATCTGTCAGCTCTCCCGTGTGGTGTAGTATATAGAGGATCTGTCAGCTCTCCTGTGTGGTGTAGTATATAGAGGATCTGTCCGCTCTCCTGTGTGGTGCAGTATAGAGGATCTGTCAGCTCTCCTGCGTGGTGTAGTATATAGGTAGTTAATAGAGGATCTGTCAGCTCTCCTATATGGTATAGTATATAGAGGATCTGTCAGCTCTCCTGTGTGGTGTAGTATATAGAGGATCTGTCAGCTCTCCTGTGTGGTGTAGTATATAGAGGATCTGTCAGCGCTCCTGTGTGGTCTAGTATATAGAGGATCTGTCAGCTCTCCTGTGGGGTGTAGTATGTAGCGGATCTGTCAGCTCTCCTGTGTGGTGTAGCATATACAGGATCTGTCAGCTCTCATGTGTGGTGCAGTATAGAGGATCTGTCAGCTCTCCTGTGTTGTGTAGTATAGAGGATCTGTCAGCTCTCCTGTGTTGTGTAGTATATAGAGGATCTGTCAGTTCTCCTGTGTTGTGTAGTATATAGAGGATCTGTCAGCTCTCCTGTGTTGTGTAGTATAGAGGATCTGTCAGCTCTCCTGTGTTGTGTAGTATAGAGGATCTGTCAGCTCTCCTGTGTTGTGTAGTATATACTGTATCTCCTGCTGACGATTCTCCTGCTGCCTGTGACATCACATTGAAAGAGCAGCTCCTACTCTTTCATCCTGCTCTGTCGGCGAAGCACCACTGCCGACGTCATTTAGAAGGAAAGCCAGCTCCCCGCTGCCTAGATGGGGGAAGTTGACTGTCAATCAGCAAGACTACTCAGCAGTGACACTTGTCGGACACTGCAGATTTCATGAAGAGGTGTGTACAGTGTCCATTTTAGGACATGATCAGATATCAAAGTCAAACATGAGAATAATGTCAGTTTGAGGCTAAATACCCTGTCTGAGAACTGACTTTAACATGTGACTTTGATATGTGACTTTGACATCTGACTTTTACAACTGATAATAATAAAAAAAAAGTTCACTGTACGATGCTGGGACTTGAACCCAAAACTCTGCCTAGAAGCCAGTACACCTACCATTGAGCTATACACTCAGTTGAAATAACTTAGGCATTCTATTTGGTTGTGATTTTCAGTGCAAATCTGTCTGAAACTCATTGGGACTTCTACACAGACCTCGTCCATGTCGAATTCAAATGATGTGTGACTTTGATATGTGACTCTGATATCTCACTTTTTTCAAACATCAGAATCAGAATCACAATGACTTTTAAACACCCTGAGTATTTTCAGGGTTGATCCCATAAGCCAAGAAAAACTACCAGTCCCTATCATTTGACCCTATGGTTGAAATTTAAAGCTTCAGGCTCATTTAGTGGAGCTTCTGGGTTCAAATCCCAGAAGCAGAAGAATATATATACAGTACAGTTGAAACAAGAAGTTTACATGTACTGTATGTAAATGCCTTAAAACATTATCTCTCTCTCATTATTCTGGCATTTGGCAAAATTAAAACTTATTGCGATCCTAATTGATCTAAAACGGGAAAGATTTATTCTGATTTCATGTCAGATATTGAGAAAAACATGCATATGTGTCTTTTTATATAGTGTATGTAAACTTCTGGTTTCAACTGTATATATATATATATATATATATATATATATATATATATATACAGTACAGACCAAAAGTTTGGACACACCTTCTCATTTTAAGATTTTTCTGTATTTTCATGACTAAGAAAATTGTACATTCACACTGAAGGCATCAAAACTATGAATTAACACATGTGGAATTATATACTTAACAAAAAAGTGTGAAACAACTGAAAATATGTCTTTTATTCTAGGTTCTTCAAAGTAGCCACCTTTTGCTTTGATGACTGCTTTGCACACTCTTGGCATTCTCTTGATGAGCTTCAAGAGGTAGTCACCGGAAATGGTTTTCACTTCACAGGTGTGCCCTGTCAGGTTTAATAAGTGGGATTTCTTGCCTTATAAATGGGGTTGGGACCATCAGTTGTGTTGTGCAGAAGTCTGGTGGATACACAGCTGATAGTCCTATTGAATAGACTGTTAGAATTTGTATTATGGCAAAAAAAGTAGCTAAGTAAAGAAAAACGAGTGGCCATCATTACTTTAAGAAATGAAGGTCAGTCAGTCCAAAAAATTGGGAAAACTTTGAAAGTGTCCCCAAGTGCAGTTGCAAAAACCATCAAGCGCTACAAAGAAACTGGCTCATATGAGGACCGCCCCTGGAAAAGAAGACCAAGAGTCACCTTTGTTTCTGAGGATAAGTTTGTCCGAGTCACCAGCTCAGAAATCGCAGGTTAACAGCAGCTCAGATTAGAGACCAGGTCAATGCCACACAGAGTTCTAGCAGCAGACACATCTCTACAACTACTGTTAAGAGGAGACTTTGTGCAGCAGGCCTTCATGGTAAAATAGCTGCTAGGAAACCACTGCTAAGGACAGGCAACAAGCAGAAGAGACTTGTTTGGGCTAAAGAACACAAGGAATGGACATTAGACCAGTGGAAATCTGTGCTTTGGTCTGATGAGTCCAAATTTGAGATCTTTGGTTCCAACCACAGTGTCTTTGTGCGACGCAGAAAAGGTGAACAGATGGACTCTACATGCCTTGTTCCCACCGTGAAGCATGGAGGAGGAGGTGTGATGGTGTGGGGGTGCTTTGCTGGTGACACTGTTGGGGATTTATTCAAAATTGAAGGCATACTGAACCAGCATGGCTACCTCAGCATCTTGCAGTGGCATGCTATTCCATCCGGTTTGCGTTTAGTTGGACCATCAGTTATTTTTCAACAGGACAATGACCCCAAACACACCTCCAGGCTGTGTAAGGGCTATTTTACCAAGAAGGAGAGTGATGGGGTGCTACGCCAGATGACCTGGTCTCCACAGTCACCAGACCTGAACCCAATCGAGATTGTTTGGGGTGAGCTGGACCGCAGAGTGAAGGCAAAAGGGCCAACAAGTGCTAAGCATCTCTGGGAACTCCTTCAAGATTGTTGGAAGACCATTTCCGGTGACTACCTCTTGAAGCTCATCAAGAGAATGCCAAGAGTGTGCAAAGCAGTCATCAAAGCAAAAGGTGGCTACTTTGAAGAACCTAGAATATAAGACATATTTTCAGTTGTTTCACACTTTTTTGTTAGCTATATAATTCCACATGTGTTAATTCATAGTTTTGATGCCTTCAGTGTGAATGTACAATTTTCATTGTCATAAAAATACAGAAAAACCTTTAAATGAGAAGGTGTGTCCAAACTTTTGGTCTGTACTGTATATATAGTACAGACCAAAAGTTTAGACACACCTTCTCATTTAGACTGTGTGCCCACGATGCGTTTTTAAGCGTTTCTGCAGCGGCAAAAACGCTGCAGAAACGCTAAAAAAAAGCATGGTAGAAGGCCTGCCATGTCCCCCAATGATAATCCGCATGTGCTATGCACAT
The DNA here is from genome assembly GCF_046119375.1 of Phyllobates terribilis. Lineage (NCBI taxonomy): Eukaryota > Metazoa > Chordata > Amphibia > Anura > Dendrobatidae > Phyllobates > Phyllobates terribilis. The sequence continues at coordinate 385,856 of NW_027363774.1, read as the reverse complement.
TCTGCGGAGATTTTCGCTGCGGATTATCATTGCGGAAAAAAACGCAGCACTACCAATTATTTTGCGGAAGTGCTGCGTTTTCGCCGCCTTGACTTGCATTGCAATGCGCCAATTCCGCAAGACTGCATCTGTACTTGCGTAATTGGCGCGTTATAATGTGCGGATTCTACCCGGGTGTGGAGGACAGGAGACTCTCCTCCACACCCAGGTACCATTATAAAAGCTGTAAAAAAAAGAATAAAATAAAAAATAAAGATTATATTCACCTTCCGACGACCCCCGGACTCCTTCCCTGTGCTTGCCCATAGATCGCGCAGGACTGAAGGACCTGCGGTGACGTCACAGTCATGTGACGGCAGGTCCTTCAGTACAGCGTACCGCGGTCTGTCGGCAGCCAGCACAGGAGCGCAGCGAGTCTGCAGGGGCCATCGGAAGGTAAGTATAGGTTTATTTTTTATTTTTTAACATTCTCTCGGGTCACACTATATAAATCCATGCCGGTTGCATGGATTTATATAGTGTGACCGAGTTGTCAAGCACTTTCCAAGTGATGCTAAAATCGCTTGGAAAGCGCTTGACACCCGCATTCGGAAATGCAAGTGAAGAACGCTTCATTTCCGCATGTCCCTGGCAGGAAAACGCATGTACAATCCGCATGCGTTTTTTTCTGCCAGGGAGATGCAGAAACGCTCAGGAAAAAATCCTGAGCATTTCTGCATCGTGGGCACATAGCCTTAAAGATTTTTCTGTATTTTCATGACTTTGAAAATTGTACATTCACACTGAAGGCATCAAAACTATGAATTAACACATGTGGAATTATATACTTAACAAAAAAGTGTGAAACAACTGAAAATATGTTTTATATTCTAGGTTCTTCAAAGTAGCCACCTTTTGCTTTGATGACTGCTTTGCACACTCTTCGCATTCTCTTCATGAGCTTCATGAGGTAGTCACCGGAAATGGTCTTCCAACAATCTTGACGGAATTCCCAGAGATGCTTAGCACTTGTTGGCCCTTTTGCCTTCACTCTGCGGTCCAGCTCACCCCAAACCATCTCGATTGGGTTCAGGTCTGGTGACTGTGGAGGCCAGGTCATCTGGCGTAGCACCCCATGACTCTCCTTCTTGATCAAATAGCCCTTACACAGCCTGGAGGTGTGTTTGGGGTCATTGTCCTGTTGAAAAATAAATGATGGTCCAACTAAACTCAAACCGGATGGAATAGCATGCCGCTGCAAGATGAAGTGGTAGCCATGCTGGTTCAGTATACCTTCAATTTTGAATAAATCCCCAACAGTGTCACCAGCAAAGCACCCCCACACCATCACACCTCCTCCTCCATGCTTCACGGTGGGAACCAGGCACGTAGAATCCATCCGTTCACCTTTTCTGCGTCGCACAAAGACACGGTGGTTGGAACCAAAGATTTCAAATTTGGACTCATCAGACCAAAGCACAGATTTCCACTGGTCTAATGTCCATTCCTTGTGTTCTTTAGCCCAAACAAGTCTCTTCTGCTTGTTGCCTGCCCTTAGCAGTGGTTTCCTAGCAGCTATTTTACCATGAAGGCCTGCTGCACAAAGTCTCCTCTTAACAGTTGTTGTAGAGATGTGTCTGCTGCTAGAACTCTGTGTGGCATTGACCTGGTCTCTAATCTGAGCTGCTGTTAACCTGCAATTTCTGAGGCTGGTGACTCGGATAAACTTATCCTCAGAAGCAGAGGTGACTCTTGGTCTTCCTTTCCTGGGGCGGTCCTCATGTGAGCCAGTTTCTTTGTAGCGCTTGATGGTTTTTGCAACTGCACTTGGGGACACATTCAAAGTTTGCCCAATTTTTCAGACTGACTGACCTTCATTTCTTAAAGTAATGATGGCCACTCGTTTTTCTTTACTTAGAATTTGTATTATGGCAAGAAAAAAGCAGCTAACAGTCTATTCAGTAGGACTATCAGCTGTGTATCCACCTGACTTCTGCACAACACACCTAATGGTCCCAACCCCATTTATAAGGCAAGAAATCCCACTTATTAAACCTGACAGGGCACACCTGTGAAGTGAAAACCATTTCCGGTGACTACCTCTTGAAGCTCATCAAGAGAATGCCAAGAGTATGCAAAGCAGTCATCAAAGCAAAAGGTGGCTACTTTGAAGAACCTAGAATATAAGACATATTTTCAGTTGTTTCACACTTTTTTGTTAAGTATATAATTTCACATGTGTTAATTCATAGTTTTGATGCCTTCAATGTGAATGTACAATTTTCAAAGTCATGAAAATACAGAAAAATCTTTAAATGAGAAGGTGTGTCCAAACTTTTGGTTTGTACTGTATATACACAGTGGGGAAAAAAGAATTTAGTCAGTCACCAATTGTGCAAGTTCTCTCACTTAAAAAGATGAGAGAGGCCTGTAATTGACATCATAGTTAGACCTCAACTATGAGAGACAAAATGAGAAAACAAATCCTGAAAATCACATTGTCTGATTTTGAAAGAATTTTTTTTTAAATTTTGGTGGAAAATAAGTATTTGGTCAATTACAAACAAGTAAGATTTCTGGCTCTCACAGACCTGTAACATCTTCTTTAAGAGGCTCCTCTGTCCTCCACTCATTACCTGTAGCACTGGCACCTGTTTGAACTTGTTATCAGTATAAAAGACACCTGTCCGCAACCTCAAACAGTCACACTCCAAACTCCACTATGGTGAAGACCAAAGAGCTGCGAATGACACCAGAAACAAAATTGTAGCCCTGCACCATGCTGGGAAGACTGAATCTGCAATAGGCAAGCAGCTTGGTGTGAAGAAATCAACTGTGGGAGCAATAATTAGAAAATGGGAGACATACAAGACCACTGATAATCTCCCTTGATCTGGGGTTCCACACAAGATCTCACCCGTGGGGCCAAAATGATCTCAAGAACGGTGAGCAAAAATCCCAGAACCACACAGGGGCATCTAGTGAATGACCTGCAGAGAGCTGGGACCAACGTTACACAGGCTACCATCAGTAACACACTACGACGCCAGGGACTCAGATCCTGCAGTGCCAGACGTGTCCCCCTGATTAAGCCATTATGACGCGCCCCTGGGCCTGTGTCGCGCTGCGTTGCGCACGCGGGAGCTTACCCGGAGCCGGATCTCTTGAGGGTTGTAGTCTCGTGGCGGTGATCCGGTCCGTGCCCAGGGAGTCAGACTAAGTGGCGCTGTATTAGCGGTAGATGTTGGACGACTACGCCACCCGTTGAGTACAGCTAAGGAGCTGCTGCTGCAGGGCAGACCGCTGAGGCCGGTGGTAGGATTGTGCAGCGTGATAGTATAACCCCCAACGGGAGGGGTATGGCCTCAGGGCAGCCGACGTGGATGATGGGGGTAGCAGGAACCACTCGGAGACGGTACGGTGTAGTTCAGGGTCTTTACTGGTGACAACGATAGACCCTCCCGGAGTACTGGCTAGCGATTGGGGCCTGGTCAGTCCTTGAGCAGATGGGATCTCCCCTGGCCAGGCGGAGTTGTAGGCCTCCCAAACTAACGATACTCTTCTGGCTACCTTGCTAGAAGCGGGTATAAGTAGCCCACGTCCCTGAGTGTACCGTGTGGTGCTCACCCGTATGACCGGTGACTCGGGGCCTTCTAGTAGCTTCCGCTCCACGACGGCGGTGCTGGTCCCACGCGTGTGACCGTGCCTTCGGGTTTCTGGGCCAGAGGACCTGCAATCCCCTGCCGGTCGGTTTCTGCTGCTGGATAGGAGTTAGTCCCCACAGCCTCGGACTCCGGGTCCGGTGATAACTTCTCAGTCAGGGCGAGCTCTGCAGCTGCCAGCCCCTGACTCCTTGTAGCACTGCTCCCACAGAGCTCCTGATGTTCTTTTCTTATATCTGCTTCTCTTCTCTGTCTCTACTTCTTCTCTACTCACTAACCCTGCCTCAGCCCTAGGTTTATATAGGGGAAGTTCTTCGCCTCCCAGGGACTGAGCAGGAGGTGTGGCATGCACAGGATCCCTGACCAAGAGACCTCCCACCTGCTCTCAGACATAACATTGCCGTTACTGTGGAAACCAGACCCCTGGGGTGCCACATTCCCCCCTAGTGAAATTTAGTACTCCGGGACTAAACATATTTTTAGAAAAACATAACAAGATAATAACAATAATAATACAATAAGAAAAACACATAAAGATGGTTACGGCGTGTCCGCAACCGGGCGCAGTCTTTGAAGAAAAGCAAGGTGTCCATTTCACCAAAACAGGGAGACGTAACCAGGTAGGGGTCTGTCCTGCCCCGAGTCCTTAACAGTCTTTAGTCCGTCCTGGGTTACGCTCCAACTATACACAAAGGATTCCCGGTAAATCCACCAAGGACTCCTATAAATAACTAGAAACACATAATTATACACAAGCAACAAGAAAAACAGGTAACCACAAATAAAACAATTTATACACTTCAAATCCTCCAACGTGCGGGTAACTGGCCTCTAGTCGCCCTAGTGGACCTACGGAGCTGACTGTCTAGCCCTGAACTACAGGGTGTAGGAGCTGTCAAGGGTAAACTGGGCAGCTGTCTACCGGCTCTTTGACTCACTAGGGGTACGGCAGGCTCACTATAAGCAGAGGGTTGATCCTCCTGTTCTGCTTGTGTGGAGTCTTCTGCCTCCTGGACCGGCTGCTCTTCCAGCTCTACCTGTTGCTCCGTAGGCACTTGGGATGCTGGTTGGAGGAACGTGAGGACGGGTACCACAACTGCACCATTGACTTGAGTCCAGGACCGAGGGAAGTCTCCGAGCACAGTACTAACCATATCTTCCCTTTCCTCTACGGGTTGATGGTCTTCCTGTTCCTCTTCAGGGTTCCGTAGCTGTTCAGGACACTTCTTCAGGTGATCCCGGGATACAATGGCTATGGTCTCCCCTCCGTCTTTACTGATGGTACAGACTTTCGGGTTCTCGTGGCTTGAGGGCAGTACGGTGTACGGGTCCTTCTCCCACTGGTCTTCCAACTTGTGGAGCCGTCTTTTCCTCTTCAAGACCTGCTCTCCGGGTACCAGGGGAACAGCGGGAGCATACTGGTTGTAAGTTTTCTCTTGTCTTTCCCTAGCCTGACAGAGACTTCGCTCCACGCTCTCCTGTACTTTCCGGTACTGCTGCTGCCTCTCTGTGTCCCAGTCTGCTTCTGGTGAAGTGTCCTCGGGTGTCAGGACTCCCATTTCCAGGTCAACAGGTAACTTACCAGGTCTCGCCCTCATTAGGTAAGCCGGGGTACAGTTGGTGGAACCTACCGGGATGTGGTTGTATAGGTCCACTAGATCGGGCAGCTTCTCAGGCCACAGACTGCGTTCTTCCAGGGGCAACGTTTTCAGGAGATCCATTACCACCTGGTTCATTTTCTCACAAAGTCCATTAGTTTGCGGATGATAGGGTGTCGTCCTTATCTTCCGGCAGCCATACAGATTGCAGAATTCCTGGAAGACCTCCGCTTCAAAGGCAGGTCCCTGGTCCGTCAGCACTTGGTCCGGGTACCCGTGTGGACGGCAGAAGTGCTGCTGGAAGGTTCTAGCTGCTGTTTGAGCCGTTAAGTCCTTAACGGGGACGACAACCAAGAACCGGGAGTAATGATCCACAATGGTTAACGCGTAGACGTAGCCACTTCTGCTTGGGGTCAGTTTTACATGATCCAAGGCTACCAGTTCCAACGGCTGCCGGGTGACGATGGACTGCAGGGGAGTCTTCTGGCTGGCACGGTCCTTCCATCTTAGGTTGCACGGGCCACAGTCTCTGCACCACCTCTCGATGGTTCCCCTCATGCCTACCCAGTGGAACCGCCCACGCAGCAGGAACTCCAGCTTCTTCCATCCGAAGTGTCCAGCCCCGTCGTGGTATGCTTCCATCACCATGGCTGCGTCTCTCCGTGGCACCACTACTTGCCAGATTAGTTCATGCGTCCGGGAGTTAACCATTCTGCGGCACAACTTCCCCTTGTAAAGGAACAGTCGACTCTTCTCAGCCCACAGTTGCTTGGCTTCCTCCGGAGCGTCTGGGTCAAGGCGAGCCTCTGGCCGAGTCAGCATCTCCTTCACCAGCCGGACGGCAGGGTCACTGTCTTGCGTTTCCTCCCAGTTGTAGTGAGGCAAGGGGTTAAACGTAGCGGCTTGCTTACTCCTTACCCGATGGGAATACTGGATAGTCCCATGACGGTGGAACGCGGGGAGTTCGACTTCTTCCAGTCCCTCTGGATCTTCTCCTACGTCTGGTAGGTTTGGCATCCTGGACAGGGCGTCCGCGTTGGTATTGGAGCGTCCTGCCCGGTATTTGATTGTGAACTCGTAGTTGGACAGACGGGCCATCCATCTCTGCTCTAGGGCACCGAGTCTTGCCGTGTCCAGGTGTGTCAACGGGTTGTTATCCGTGTACACAGTGAACCGGGAAGAAGCGAGGTAGTGCTTAAAGCGTTCGGTGACTGCCCACACCACTGCCAGGAACTCTAGCTTAAATGAGCTGTAATTCTCAGGGTTTCTTTCGGTGGGTCGCAGTTTTCGGCTGGCGTAAGCGATTACTCGTTCTTTCCCCTGCTGGATCTGGGATAGCACGGCTCCTAGCCCGATGTTACTTGCGTCGGTGTAGAGGATAAAGGGCTGGCTGTAATCAGGGTACGCCAGGATTTCATCCCCCGTGAGGGCCATCTTCAGCTGGCGGAAGGACTCTTCTTCTAACTTCTCCCATCTGAAGGGTAGCTTCTGGTTCTTGGCCTTCCGGGACTGGCCTATCAGGAGGTCCTGCATAGGAGCTGCCTTTTTGGTGAAACCGGGGATGAATCTGCGGTAATAGCCTACCAACCCGAGGAACTGCCGCACTTCCTTTACACTGGAGGGACTTGGCCATTCCTTAATTGCGGTGATCTTATCAGGGTCGGGAGCCACTCCATCAGCGCTCACCACGTGTCCCAGGTACTGCACCTTTGGTTTCAGGAGGTGACACTTGGAGGGTTTCACCTTTAGGCCGTAGCTTGCCAGAGCTTCGAACACTTCCGCCAGGTGTTTCAGGTGGTCCTCATACGTCTTGGAATATACGATGACATCGTCCAGGTACAGCAGGACCGTCTCGAAGTTTCTGTGGCCCAGACAGCACTCCATTAATCGTTGGAAGGTTCCTGGTGCATTGCAGAGTCCGAACGGCATGCAGGTAAACTCGCTAAGTCCCATCGGGGTGGTGAATGCGGTCTTCTCCCGGTCCGCCTCTGCTACAGGAACCTGCCAGTACCCACTAGTGAGATCCAAGGTAGAGAAGAAGTTAGCAGATCTTAAAGCAGCCAAAGACTCCTCTATCCTTGGTAAGGGGTACGCATCCTTGTGTGTGATATGGTTGATTTTCCGGTAATCTACACACATCCTCATGGTGTTGTCTTTCGTTTTGACTAAGACTAGTGGAGCTGCCCAGGGGCTACAGCTATCCCTGATCACCCCAGCCTCCTTCATGTCTCTAAGCATCCCCTTGGCGTGTTGGTAGTGTGCAGGGGGTACGGGTCGATACCTCTCTTTTATGGGAGGATGGTCTCCCGTGGGGATGTGGTGTTCTACCCCCTTGACTCGCCCGAAGTCTAACGGGTGTTTACTAAACACTCTCTCGTACTCTTGAACCACCCGATAGACTCCCTGTTTCTGGTGTGAGGGAGTGGAGTCAGTACCCAAATGTAGTTGCTGACACCAGTCCTCCATTGTTTTCTGAGAGCCGTTACCTTCCTCCGGGGAAGATGGGGGCAAGGGTTCTACGGACTGTATGGAATCTTGATTGATGGTATACAATTTGGCTAGCGTGGCATACCGGGGCAGGTACACTTCCCTCTTCCCGATATTTATTATGCGAACGGGCACCCTCCCATGGCGTACATTGACCACCCCCCGTGCTGTCAAAATGGTGGGCCTACTGTCTGAGTAAACTGGTTCTACCATTGCCTGGTAATCTCTACCTCTCAGACCAATAGCTGCCCGGCACCAAATCATCATTTCACTTTTCGGGGGCATGGCAATAGGGAAAGGGTCACACATTCGCACGCTACCAATCTCACCACCGGAGAGTTCTAGCTGTTGCCGTCGCATCAGTGCCCGGATCTCTTTCTGGAGCACTCGCTGCTGGCCGGAGCTGGCGTTCTTGGCAACCTGCTGTAAAAGGAAAATCACCTCTGCAAGACAATTTTCAATTACATTAGTTCCTAGAGTTATCTTTGGGTGACTCTCGTGTTTGTCAATGTCTACAATGATCAGTCCCTGTGCTGCCAGTTCGACTCTACCGATTTTAATGGTCACCTCTTTAAATCCAATCTGTGGCACGGGCTGACCATTGCTGGCGATGATACTCAAGTCGTCGTCAGGGTAGCGGGTGATATCCGAGTCATTCCAGTACTGCTTGAAGAGCACGTACGGGATGGTGGTGACCTGTGACCCGGTGTCCAGTAGGGCACTCATAGAAATGCCATCCAGTACCACGGGTAAGACTGGACGTCCTCCCACATATTTGTCGCGCCAGTTCGATGGGCCTGGTGATCTTTTTCCTGGGGGTTGGCCCTCTACCCCAGGTTGTGCCAGTTTAAAGGACAGTACCTTGCCATATGTCCAGGTTGATTGCAGCGGCGGCAGATGGGTCGTCCGTCCTCGTTGTATCGGTCGCTGGGTCTTCCTCTGGCCGGTGGGGTCCTCCTTGGTCGACGCCACGGGATGTCCTCCGGTCCGGATGCCAGCTGGATCTTCCCTGGAGTGGAAACCTGTAAAGACTGCACAGTTCGGGTTAGCGCAGCAACGCGTTTAGCTAGCTCTTGGACCTGATGGTGCAGGTCTGGAGCCGGGTCATTGTTCAAAGCCTGCGCATCAGCTCCCACAGGCCCTGCCGACAAGGGCGCCGCCTCCTGGTGGTAAGTGGTAGTGGGGCGTCTGGGGGTCACAACGCCACCTGGTGCCGGTTCTCGAAGCACCCGGATGGCTCTGTCCTTGAACTGTGCAAATCCCAGATGAGGGTCCTGTAAGGCCATTGCCCGCAACTGGGTTCGGTGGGCATTGCAATATAAACCCTCTATAAATTGTTCAGTCAACAGCCTGTCCTCGTCTCCCACGCCGTCAGGGTCGGTCTGCTTAATGGCTCTCAGGGCCTCTTGTAGGTTCAGGGCATAGTCCCTTATACTCTCATGTGCCCGCTGTTTGCACCCGTAGAATCTAAGCTTGATCTCTGCTGAGGTGCGGGTATCAAAGGTGTCCCTCAGCCGGGTTAGTATCCCTGCGACAGTCCTCCCCCCAGGTGGCCAGGACTTTACCTCCCTTTGGGCTGCCCCGGTTAATTGGGCCACCAGGATGCTCACTTTTTGCTCCTCTGTGAGGGGGTACACCTGGAAGAGGCTATCCAGCTTTTCTCTAAAGTCATGCAGGGTATGTGACTCCCCTGAGTACTGGGGTAGCCAGGCTGCCCCCGGGATATAGGGCATGGTGAAAGGCATGACCGCAACAGCGGTGGCGCTGGCGGGGGGTGAAGCTCTCCTCCGTATCCGGCATCCTTCTCCCCCCTAGTGGACCGTGGCCTACCTTGCGATGATCCTCTTCCGTAGGCCGCGGCTCCGCAGTGAATCGTCAGGGTTGAGGACCTTCCGTCGCGCTCCTGTGACGTCGGCGTCTGCTGGGCTCCTTCCAGGACCTTACGCAACGTCCGGACGTGAGGCGGGGCTTCAGTTCTCGCGCGCTTTCGGAGTCCACGCCCCTCTACTTCCCGCGCGGCGTCCTCAAGATGGCGTCCAATGGCGGGAAAACTCCACGTATGGCGGGAAGAAGGCTGAAGATGGCGCCGGATGGCGGGAAAACTCCACCGATGGCGGGAAGGAAGCGGAAGATGGCGCCGGATGGCGGGAATCTTCACCACAGGTAAGTTTGAACAGTCTTTTTCAGGCACGCAGTACCCGGTGGTTGCGGGCACGAGATCCTGCCGACTACGCCAAAAGTTGACGCGCCCCTGGGCCTGTGTCGCGCTGCGTTGCGCACGCGGGAGCTTACCCGGAGCCGGATCTCTTGAGGGTTGTAGTCTCGTGGCGGTGATCCGGTCCGTGCCCAGGGAGTCAGACTAAGTGGCGCTGTATTAGCGGTAGATGTTGGACGACTACGCCACCCGTTGAGTACAGCTAAGGAGCTGCTGCTGCAGGGCAGACCGCTGAGGCCGGTGGTAGGATTGTGCAGCGTGATAGTATAACCCCCAACGGGAGGGGTATGGCCTCAGGGCAGCCGACGTGGATGATGGGGGTAGCAGGAACCACTCGGAGACGGTACGGTGTAGTTCAGGGTCTTTACTGGTGACAACGATAGACCCTCCCGGAGTACTGGCTAGCGATTGGGGCCTGGTCAGTCCTTGAGCAGATGGGATCTCCCCTGGCCAGGCGGAGTTGTAGGCCTCCCAAACTAACGATACTCTTCTGGCTACCTTGCTAGAAGCGGGTATAAGTAGCCCACGTCCCTGAGTGTACCGTGTGGTGCTCACCCGTATGGCCGGTGACTCGGGGCCTTCTAGTAGCTTCCGCTCCACGACGGCGGTGCTGGTCCCACGCGTGTGACCGTGCCTTCGGGTTTCTGGGCCAGAGGACCTGCAATCCCCTGCCGGTCGGTTTCTGTTGCTGGATAGGAGTTAGTCCCCACAGCCTCGGACTCCGGGTCCGGTGATAACTTCTCAGTCAGGGCGAGCTCTGCAGCTGCCAGCCCCTGACTCCTTGTAGCACTGCTCCCACAGAGCTCCTGATGTTCTTTTCCTATATCTGCTTCTCTTCTCTGTCTCTACTTCTTCTCTACTCACTAACCCTGCCTCAGCCCTAGGTTTATATAGGGGAAGTTCTTCCCCTCCCAGGGACTGGGCAGGAGGTGTGGCATGCACAGGATCCCTGACCAAGAGACCTCCCACCTGCTCTCAGACATAACATTGCCGTTACTGTGGAAACCAGACCCCTGGGGTGCCACAATTACATGTCCTGGCCCATCTGAAGTTTGCTAGAGAGCATTTGGATGATCCAGAAGAGTATTGGGAGAATGCCATATGGTCAGATGAAACCAAAGTTGAACTGTTTGGTAGAATCACAACTCATCATGTTTGGAGGAGAAAAAATGCTGAGTTGCATCCAAAGAACAGCATACCTACTGTGAAGCATGGGGGTGGCAACATCATGCTTTGGGGCTTTTTCTCTGCCAAGGGACCAGGAAGACTGATCCATGTACATAAAAGAATGAATGGGGCCATGTATCGTGAGATTTTGAGTGCAAACCTCCTTCCATCAGCAAGGGCATTGGAGATGAACCATGGCTGGGTCTTTCAACATGACAATGATCCCAAGCCACCGCCAGGGCAACGAAGGAGTGGCTTCGTAAGAAGCATTTCAAGGTCCTGGAGTGTCCTAGCCAGTCTCCAGATCTAAACCCTATAGAAAACCTTTGGAGGGAATTGAAAGTCCGTGTTGCCTAGCGACATTCCCAAAACATCACTGCTCTAGAGGAGATCTGCATGGAGGAATGGGCCAACATACCAGCAACAGTGTGTGCCAACCTTGTGAAGACTTACAGAAAACGTTTGACCTCTGTCATTGCCAACAAAGGATATATAACAAAGTATTGAGATTAACTTTTGTAATTGACCAAATACTTATTTTTCACCAAAATTTGAAACAAATTTCTTTCAAAATCAGACAATGTGATTTTCAGGATTTGTTTTCTCATTTTGTCTCTCATAGTTGAGGTCTAACTATGATGTCAATTACAGGCCTCTCATCTTTTTATGTGGGAGAACTTGCACAATTGGTGGCTGACTAAATATTTTTTTCCCCACTGTATATCTATAAAATAACGGGAGATGCGTACCTCTGTCTGAAGCCTTTATAGACTGCACAAGCGCGACACGCCTGCGCAGTCTGGCTCCAAACAGAAGCACGCATGGAGCCATTACAGGTAAGAGGAGTGTGTATGGCGCCGGAGATCACGGTATGCGTAGACACTGAGTGCATACCGCGAACTCCGGCGCCATGCTTACATACTTACTTGACCGGGAGGAGCGTTGCCGGAGACCGGGGCAGGAGTGAAGGCGTCGGAATCGGCGCATGTGCATAGCGCTATCCGCCGCCATTTTACTGAAGATACATTCGCAGCAAAATGGCGGCGGACAGCGCGGTATGGGCACGTGCGTACTCCGGAGCCACACTCCATCCCCGGCCTCTGGCAGAAAAGGACACCGCAGCGCTGGAGCACAGGGAAGAAAGGTGAGTATAAGTGTTTATTTTTTTATATGTGGGCAGCGTAAAAGGGATGAGGGGTGTCATACATACCAGGATTGTGGGGTGAGGGGACCATACACACCATGCTAGGGATGAGGGGTACCATGCATACAAGGATTGGGGGGTGAGAAGTGCCATGCATGCCAGCATTGGGGATGAGGGGGCCACACATACCAGGATTGGGGGATGAGGGGTGCCATGCATACCAGGATTAGGGGGTGAAGGGCCACATATACCAGCATTGGGGGATGAGGGGTACCATACTTACCAGGATTGGGGATGAGGGGCCCACACATACCAGGATTGGGGGATGAGGGGTACCAAGCATACCAGGATTGGGGGATGAGGGGTACCATACATACCAGGATTGGGAGATGAGGGGTACCATACATACCAGGATTGGGGGATGAGGGGTACCATACATACCAGGATTGGGGGATGAAGGGTACCATACATACCAGGATTGGGGGATGAGGGGTGCCATACATACTAGGATTGGGGGATGAGGGGTGCCATACATACCAGTATTGGGGGATGAGGGGTACCATACATACCAGGATTGGGGAATGAGGGGTGCCATACATACCAGGATTGGGGGATGAAGGGTACCATACATACCAGGATTGGGGGATGAGGGGTACCATACATACCAGGATTGGGCGATGAGGGGTGCCATACATACCAGGATTGGGGGATGAGTGGTGCCATGCATACCAGGATGAGGAATGGGGTGCAATACATACCAGGATTGGGGGTGAGGGGTGCCATGCATACCAGAATAGGGATGAGGGGTACCATGCATACCAGAATAGGGATGAGGGGTACCATGCATACCAGGATGAGGGATGGGGTGCCATGCATACCAGGATGAGGGATGGGATGCCATGCATACCAGGATGAGGGATACCATACATACCAGGATAGGGATGAGGGGTACCATACATACCAGGATGAGGGATGGAGTGCCATGCATACCAGGATTGGGGGATGAGTGGTGCCATATATACTAGGATGAGGGATTGGGTACCATACATACCAGAATTGGGGGATGAGGGGTGCCATGTATACCAGATTTGGAATGAGGGGTGCCATGCATAGCAGGATTGGGGATGAGGGGTGCCATGCATAGCAGGATTGGGGATGAGGGGTGTCACGCATACCAGGATTGGGGATGAGGGGTGCCATGCATAGCAGGATTGGGGATGAGGGGTGCCATGCATAGCAGGATTGGGTATGAGGGGTGCCATGCATAGCAGGATTGGGGATTAGGGGTGCCATGCATAGCAGGATTGGGAATGAGGGGTGCCATACATACCAGGATTGGTTATGAGGGGGCCATGCATACCAGCATAGGAATGAGGGGTACCATGCATACCAGGATAGGGATGTGGGGGGCCATGCATACCAGGATTCGGATGAGGGGCCATGCATACCAGGATAGGGATGAGGGGTACCATGCATACCAGGAAGAGGGATGGGGTGCCATCCATACCAGGACAGGGATGAGGGGTACCATCCATACCAGGATGAGGGGTACCATCCATACCAGGATGAGGGGTACCATACATACCATCTCTTTTTGGAGAACACGCTGCTGGCTGGAACTGGCGTTCTTGGTAACCTGCTGCAAAATGAGAATTACCTCTGCAAGACAATTTTCAATTACGTTAGTTCCCAAGGTTATTTTAGGGTGACTCTCATGACGGTCAATGTCCACAATAATCAGTCCTTGTGCCGCCAGTTCGACTTTACCGATCTTAATGGTCACCTCTTTGAACCCCACCTGCGGCACGGGCTGACCATTGCTGGCGATGATACTCAGGTCATCATCTGGGTAGCGGGTTATGTCCGAGTCATTCCAGTACCGCTTAAAGAGCACGTACGGGATGGTAGTCACCTGTGACCCAGTGTCTAGTAGGGCACTCATAGGAATGCCATCCAGTACCACAGGCAAGACTGGACGTCCCCCTACGTATTTATCACGCCAGTTCGATGGGCCTGATGATCTTATGCCTGGGGGTTGGCCCTCTACCCCAGGTTGTGCCCGTTTAAATGACAGTACCTTGCCATATGTCCGGGTTGATTGCAGCGGCGGCAGATGGGCTGTCCGTCCTCGTTGTAGCGGTCGCTGGGTCTTCCTCTGGACGGTGGGATCCTCCTCTGTCGGCGCCATGGGACGTCCTCCGGTCCGGATTCCAGCTGGATCTTTCCTGGAGGAGAGACCTGTAAAGACTGCACAGTTCTGGTTAGCGCGGCTACGCTTTTGGTCAGTTCTTGGACCTGATGGTGCAAGTCTGTAGCCGGGTTGTTATCCAAAGCCTGCGCACCAGCTCCTACAGACTCTGTAGACAAGGGCGCCGCCTCCTGGTGATAGGTAATAGCAGGGCGCCAGTGGGTTACAGAGCTACCCGGTGCCGGTTCTCGGAGCACCCGGATGGTTCTGCAAGGCCATTGCATGTGACTGGGTTTGGTGGGCGTTGGACAGCAGACCCTCAATGAATTGCTCAGTCAACAGTTCATCTGCATTCCGCACACTGTCAGGGTCTGCCTGTTTAATGGCTCCCAGGGCCTCTTGCAAATTCAAAGCATAGTCTCTTATACTGTCTTGGGCCCGCTGCTTGCACCCATAAAATTTCATTTTGATCTCTGCAGAGGTGCGGGTATCAAACGTGTCCCTCAGACGGGCTAAGATCTCCTTCACGGTCTCCTTGTCCCTGACTGACCAGGACTTTACTTCACGTTGGGCTGCGCCGGTTAACTGGCCTACCAATATGCTCACTTTTTGTCCCTCCGTCAGGGGGTATACTTTAAACAGGCTGTACAGTCTCTCTTTAAAGTCGCTTAGGGTATGCGACTCCCCTGAGTATCCGGGGATGTAAGGCATGGTGAACGGCATTACTGCGGCAGCGGCCACGCTGGTGGTAGAGGGTCCATCCGTATCCTCCCCCCTAGTTAAGTGTGGCCTACCTTCTGTTGCTTCTTCTCCGTAGGCCGCGGCTCCGCAGACGATCGTCAGGGTGGAGGACCATGCATCGCGCTCTGGTGACGTCAGCGTCACTCCCTCTCCTTCCAGGACCTTGCGCAGCGTCGGTGCGTAGGGCGGAGCTTCAGGTCTCGCGCGCTTTCGGCGTCCACACCCCTCTTCTTCCCGCGCGGCGTCCTGAAGATGGCGTCCGACGGCGGGAAAACGACTGCGGATGGGGGGAAAACAGCTGAAGATGGCGGGAAACGGCTCCGGATGGCGGGAAATGGCTCCGGATGGCGGGGACCTTCACCACGGCAGGTGTGACAGTCTTTTGAAGGCGCGCAGTACCCGGTGGTTGCGGGCACGAAATCCTGCCGACTACGCCAAAGTTGACGCGCCCCCTGGGCCTAGTGTACACATGTAGTGGGTTACCCGGAGCCGGGTCTCTGGGGATTGTAGTCTCCGTGGCGGCGACCCGGTCCCGTGACTCAGGGTGGTCAAACCAGTGGCGGTATAGTATAAGTTTTAGGTTAATTGTCCGACTACGCCACCCATGGGTTGCGGTCAGGGTGTCCCGCCGCTGCGAGGCAGACCACTGAGGCTGGTGTGGTATGCGCAGCAAAGGATGGGATAACTCCCCACGGGAAGAGTATAGCCTCAGGGCAGGGAATGTGGATGATGGGAGTGATGGTGCACGGGCGTCCTAGTATTAGTAGTGCTGTATGCGGTGAGAAAGCAGGAACGACTCAGAGTCTTTGCAGTGCAGTTCAGGGTCTTTACTGATGATATTAAGGCAGACCCTCCCGGGAGTACTGGCTAGCATAAGGGGCCTGGTCAGTCTGTGAACAAACAGGAGTTCCCCTGGCCAGGTGGAGTTGTAGGCCTCCCCGTCTATCTGCACTCTTCCTGGCTACCTTGCTGTAAGCGTGTGGAAGTAGCCCACGTCCCTGAGTATACCGTGTGGTGCTCACCCGTATGGCTGGTGACTTGGGGCCTTCTGATAGCCTTCGCTCCTCGATGGCGGTGCTGGTCCCTTCCTTGTGACTGAGCCTCCGGGCTTCTAAGGCCAGAGGACCTGGAATCCCCTGCCGGCTGGTTTCTGCTGCTGGACTTAAAGATCCCCGCAGCCTCGGACTCTGGTGTCCGGTTCTTATATTCTTTGCTTTCCCTGTCTTTCTCCTCTCTAGACTCTTAGACTGACTAACCCCGCCCCAGACCCAGTTTATGTAGGGCAGGTTCCTCCCCTATCTGGCCTGGGACAGGAGCTGTTGCATGTTTAAGGGCTCCTGACCAGGAAACCTCCCACTTGCTCTCAGACGTGATATTTCTATCACTGTGGCAACCAGACCCCTGGGGTACCACATGTATAAATGTATGGCTGACAGCCAGCCAGGTCTGGAGCTGAATGTGAATGACTTTATATGGTAGTCTACCAGGAATATAAGATTGAAAGTTCTTTATTGGAAGCTGGGACCTAGGCTTATTGGTCCCTATAAAATAACCGCCGTCATTAACCCATCAGCGTTTCGTCTTGAACCTCCTCTGGCCCTTAAAGTCCACTACGTGTTCCATAGGTCCTTACTCAAGAAGTATGTGGAACCTCTTGAGCCCTCACCTCTACCACCACCCCCAGTAATGGTTGTGGTAATCTGGAGTTCCAGATTTTGAGTATTGTAGATTCTGGTCTCCAACGTCGTTCTCTACAATACTTGGTGCACTGGAAAGGTTATGGTCCAGAGGAGAGGATGTGGGTTTCAGCATCAGAGATGAATGCTCCCAGGTGGGTTCATTCATTCCCCACCTCTTATCCTGAGAAACCCGGTCCTGAGTGTCCGGAGGCCACTCGTAGAGAGGGGTGTACTGTCACGGGTGTGTCAGAAGTGACAGTCGCCCTGCTGTTGGTCGCTCATCCCCCTCCCTTCCCTAGCCAGGGCTTAACACCATGGAAAGACAGGGCGAGGTTCGCGTGCAGCAATTGGTGAAGAACCAATATAGGGACGTTAGTGGAGACAGGGTGATATTAGATCAGCCTAGGATGTCTCCACTTCCCCCTTTCCCTAGAGTCTGGGCTCCCTTTCCCTCTTCCCTTTGTGTTGCACTAAGTCTTTCCCACACATTGCGTGACACACACAGAGTGACTGCAGACTTATCGGTTTGGACAGGACAACCCCTTATCATGCCTGTTTTTGCTGCTAGAGAAGGACCATGCTTAGCAGGCAGTTGACACCCCTAGTCGTTTGGAGTTTGCAGTCATTTCTTGCTGGATGGAAAGAAAAAATGAGGCTGAAGAGTTACCATACAGCCATAGGGTCAAGTGATAGTGACTGCTAGTTTTTCTTGGCTTATGAGATCAAACTGGTATCTAAAAGTCATTGTGATTCTGATTCTAATATTTGAAGAAAGTCAGATATCAGTCACATATCAAAATCACACATCATTTGAATTTGGCCTGGAGGAGGTCTGTGTGAAAGTCCCAATGCGTTTCAGACAAGTTTGCACTGAAAATCACATAACCAAATAGAATGCTTAAGTTTCTTCAACTGAGTGTTTAAGTCAATGGTAAGTGTACTGGCTTCTAGACATAGAGTTTTGGGTTCAATTCCCAGCAGCATACAGTGAACTTTTTATTATTATTTTCATCAGTTGTGAAAGTCAGATGTCTAAGTCACTTATCAAAGTCACATATCAAAGTCAGTTCTCAGACAAGGTATTTAGCCTCAAACTGACATTATTCTGATGTTTGACTTTGATATCTGTCATGTCCTAAACTGGACGCTGTAGTTGAGCACCTCTTCATGAATCAGGATCATCCGACTCCAGCATGCCCCTCATCAAGATTGCTGTGAACAACGCCGGTCTTGATGAATCGAGCCCATTGTGTTTTATATTACGGAAACATATTGGCACATTTTATTATACAATTGGTGGTCTTGTATTATTTCTATATTGTTGCTACAGCAGCATAGTGGGCCCCAAGAATGATTTACTCTGGGGATCCAAGGTTCTGCAGCCCGATGCTGCATACAATTAATATAAAAAAATAAAATAAAATTAATGTTAATATTAATATTGAGCAGAATTAATTTCAGCCTATTGGTGCAGCCTCCACAACTGTCACGGTCTCCCATGTTGTCCCTTGGGAAAATTAATCGCCCACTCTTGCTCTATTATATATAGTGCTATGTTATGCAAAGTGCTAAAGTGCTGCACATTTTCCATCTACACATGTGCATCAAAGCGTCTGTGTGTTACTCACAGAACCTTTGATGCACATGTGTAGATAGAATCACATGATCTATCAAAGGGGATCATGTGACAAGTCACGTGATACATCCAGTACCTGAGGGGGGGGGGGCACACCTTCTAAACTACCCAGTGCCCTGGCTACTCTTACTACTCTTAATCCACTCCTGTACATACAGTACAGACCAAAAGTTTGGACACACCTTCTCATTCAAAGATTTTTCTGTATTTTCATGACTATGAAAATTGTACATTCACACTAAAGGCATCAAAACTATGAATTAACACATGTGTAATTATATACTTAACAAAAAAGTGTGAAACAACTGAAAATATGTCATATATTCTAGGTTCTTCAAAGTAGTCACCTGTTGCTTTGATGACTGCTTTGTACACTCTTGGCATTCTCTTGATGAGCTTCAAGAGGCAGTCTCTGGAAATGGTTTTCACTTCACAGGTGTGCCCTGTCAGGTTTAATAAGTGGGATTTAATAAGTGGGATTTCTTGCCTTATAAATGGGGTTGGGACCATCAGTTGTGTTGTGCAGAAGTCTGGTGGATACACAGCTGATAGTCCTACTGAATAGACTGTTAGAATTTGTATTATGGCAAGAAAAAAGCAGCTAAGTAAAGACAAAGGAGTGGCCATCATTACTTTAAGAAATGATGGTCAGTCAGTCCGAAAAATTGGGCAAACTTTGAATGTGTCCCCAAGTGCAGTTGCAAAAACCATCAAGCGCTACAAAGAAACTGGCTCACATGAGGACCACCCCAGGAAAGGAAGACCAAGAGTCACCTCTGCTTCTGAGGATAAGTTTATCCAAGTCACCAGCCTCAGAAATCGCAGGTTAACAGCAGCTCAGATTAGAGACCAGGTCAATGCCACACAGAGTTCTAGCAGCAGACACATCTCTTCAACAACTGTTAAGAGGAGACTTTGTGCAGCAGGCCTTCATGGTAAAATAGCTGCTAGGAAACCACTGCTAAGGACAGGCAACAAGCAGAAGAGACTTGTTCGGGCTAAAGAACACAAGGAATGGACATTAGACCAGTGGAAATCTGTGCTTTGGTCTGATGAGTCCAAATTTGAGATCTTTGGTTCCAACCACCGTGTCTTTGTGCGACGCAGAAAAGGTGAACGAATGGACTCTACATGCCTGGTTCCCACCGTGAAGCATGGAGGAGGAGGTGTGATGGTGTGGGGGTGCTTTGCTGGTGACACTGCTGGGGATTTATTCAAAATTGAAGGCATACTGAACCAGCATGGCTACCACAGCATCTTGCAGTGGCATGCTATTCCATCCGGTTTGTGTTTAGTTGGACCATCATTTATTTTTCAACAGGACAATGACCCCAAACACACCTCCAGGCTGTATAAGGGCTATTTGACCAAGATGGAGAGTGATGGGGTGCTACGCCAGATGACCTGACCTCCACAGTCACCAGACCTGAACCCAATCGAGATGGTATGGGGTGAGCTGGACAGCAGAGTGAAGGCAAAAGGGCCAACAAGTGCTAAGCATCTCTGGGAACTCCTTTAAGATTGTTGGAAGACCATTTCCGGTGACTATGTCTTGCAGCTCATCAAGAGAATGCCAAGAGTGTGCAAAGCAGTCATCAAAGCAAAAGGTGGCTACTTTGAAGAACCTAGAATATAAGACATATTTTCACTTGTTTCACACTTTTTTGTTAAGTATATAATTCCACATGTGTTAATTCATAGTTTTGATGCCTTCAGTGTGAATGTATAATTTTCAAAGTCATGAAAATACAGAAAAATCTTTAAATGAGGTGTGTCCAAACTTTTGGTCTGTACTGTACATACAACACTACACATCAGTGCAGGTACAACTTATGGCTTCTTCATCTAGGAGTTTATGAGCATCATCTGTCTAATTGACAGAGAACCCCTGAGAAGTCTACACAAGAAAGCTTCTGTCTGTATCATGATTCCAGGGACTTTTATAAGGTTTAGACAATGGAAGCATAAAGCTGGTTAATGTTTATAAGTATGATTCGTCGATAATACCGAATTGGACAGATTCTGTAATCTCGAGAAGTTTACTTTTAAACATTGTTTTAGACAATAGATCTGTGTATTTCTCATGGAGCATAATGGTAAGTGTACACACATTATTTGAATCAATATTTTGGTTACAATAACACTATTAGTCAAAGCAAATATCACAGTGGTCACTTTTGTACAAATCAGGATAATGAATCTTTGAAACACACAACTTCATAGACCATAGAACAATTAACATTGTCTTACTGTATTGACTCCTAGCAAACACTTTGTGGATAGCATGCATCAAGGACAGTTCATGTGAAAGAGCTAGTTTCTCAGTATCAGAGTAAATCAATATTATACTGCAGTATATTGCAATATTATAGTGCTTGAATTCACGCAACCATATTTGCAATACATTCCACACTTGGTCTAATGACCACACTTTATCAAAGCATATAAACAATATGTTACAATATGTAGGCTATAAGATATCCATATTTTTATTAGCAATACAATCCACATTTGGATATCTTATAGCCACACATTATTTACACAAAGCACCCTATCCAAAGGGGATGGTTTTAGCGGATGATTGCCATAAAAATAATAATGGAAGTGTACACTGTGTACAACAACACAAAGCAATGCATGAACAAATTATAGCAAAAAATAAATCAGCTGGCCTAATACTCAAAGTCTTCATGGCAATCCTCCCAGTGGATGGCCATGGAACAATGAGGTGGAATAAGATTCTACAGGTGAACAACTGGCTACGTCGATGGTGCCGTCAACAAGGATTTGGAATTCTGGATCACGGAATGAATTACCTATACGATGGACTACTTGCTAGAGATGGGGTGCACCTTACGAAGACTGGAAAACATGTATTTGGAAGTCGCCTTGCTACACTCATCAGGAGAGCTTTAAACTAGAACAATGTGGGAAGGGAAGCAAAAGGCCAGAAAAAGCCATACAGCTGACAAATACTATTGAGATCTCTGCTACTGGAAGTGGAAAGGAAGAACAAAGACAAAACAATTTAAATAATAAAAATATGGGAGGAAGAGAAACCAATCACAAACTAAAATGTTTTTATACAAATGCACAAAGCATGGGCAACAAACAAGGAGAATTGGAACTACTAATGCAGGAAAAGAAATATGATGTCATTGGAATCACTGAAACTTGGTGGGACGATACACATGATTGGAATAAAAGGCTAAAAGGATACAACTTATTTGCAAGAAACAGACTTGATAAGCGAGGAGGAGGTGTCGCATTGTATGTTAGAAAAGCGTATATCTGCAAAGAGATTGAAGCTTCAGAGACTGGGAGTTCTGTGGAAACTGTTTGGGTAAGAATACAAGGAGAGAACAACGGAAAGGACACCATTGTAGGCATTTACTACAGGCCACCTGGGCAAGCTGAAGATATGGATGAACTCTTTATGTATCAAATGACCAAGTTCTCCAAAAAATATGACGTAGTGGTCATGGGAGATTTCAACTATCCAGACATTTGTTGGGAATCTCTCTCAAGTAAAACTAACAGGTCAAGCAAATTCTTATCCTCTCTTGCTGACAACTTTATCTTCCAAAAGGTAGGGGAGAAAACAAGGGGATCTGCTACTTTGGATCTAATCCTTATAAACAGGGAGGAAATGGTTGAGGAGGTAAAGGTGGCTGGGACCCTAGGAGGCAGCGATCATGCTATTATAGAATTTTGGATAACTAGAGGAGGAAGACATGTGAAGACTCAAACTTCAAGGTTAGATTTTAGAAAGGCAGATTTTAAGAGACTCAGAAAGAGAATAGGAGGGATCCAATGGCTGGATGTCCTTAAGGACAAAAATGTCCAGGAAGTATGGGAAATTTTTAAAAATGAGATTCTCAAAGCACAATCGTTAACAATCCCGAAAAGCAGGAAGAATGGGAAGCATTTAAGGAAACCAGGATGGATGAACACAGAACTTAAACACATGCTAAAAAGAAAGAAAGAAATGTTTATTAAATGGAAAGAGGGAGGCATATCTAAAGAAGATTATAATGCAGTCTGCAGATCCTGTAGGGCACGTATCAGGTTAGCTAAAGCTGACAATGAATTAAGGCTTGCAAGAGATGTCAAAAGCAATAAAAAAGGATTTTGGGGGTATGTCAAAAGTAAAAGAAAAGTCAAAGATGCTATAGGATTTTTACAGGATGAAAATGGAGAAATGGTAAGAGAGGATGTTGAGAAGGCCGAACTTTTTAATTCCTATTTTGCATCTGTTTTCTCTCAGAAAGAAAATGTAACATCAACTGATCTTCACTGTCCTTTTAAAGGAATAGAGGAATCCAAGTTATCTGTAAACAGAAAGATTGTGAGGGAATATTTAGCTAACATAAATGAGTTCAAGTCTCCAGGTCCAGATGAATTACACCCCAGAGTACTGAAGGAGATCGTAGAAGAAATTTTAGAACCACTCTCCATAATCTTTGAAAATTCTTGGAGAACAGGAGAAGTCCCAGAAGACTGGAGAAGAGCAAATGTTGTTCCTATCTTCAAAATGGGGAAGAAGGTGGACCCAGGGAACTATAGGCCGGTGAGTCTGACTTCTATACCAGGAAAGATCTTTGAACAAATTATTAAACAACATGTATGTAAGTACATGGATAAGAATGAAATGATTAACCAGAGTCAGCATGGGTTTGTAACTAACAAGTCATGTCAGACTAACTTAATTTCCTTCTATGACATAATCACTGACTGGGTGGATCAGGGAAATGCTGTAGATATAGTATATCTTGACTTCAGCAAAGCATTTGACAAAGTATCTCACACCATCCTTATTGAAAAAATGACCAAGTATGCAATGGACCAGGCAACTGTTAGGTGGATTCATAACTGGCTTAGTGATCGGACTCAAAGGGTGGTTGTAAATGGCTTCACATCCAGCTGGATGAATGTCTCAAGTGGGGTACCACAGGGCTCCGTCCTGGGACCTGTATTGTTCAACATCTTTATCAATGATTTAGATGAAGGAATTGAGGGTAAACTGATTAAATTTGCTGATGACACAAAGCTAGGAGGGATAGCTAATACTAGAGAAGAGAGAGAGAGGATTCAAAAAGACCTAAATAAACTGGAGCAGTGGGCAGCAACCAACAGAATGGTTTTTAACAGGGAAAAATGCAAAGTACTACATCTGGGCAATAAAAATGAAAAAAGCATATACAGAATGGGAGGAATAGAGCTAAGCAACAGTACATATGAAAAAGACTTAGGTATACTAATAGATCATAGACTGAACATGAGTCAACAGTGTGATGCAGCAGCAAAAAAGGCAAATACAATTCTGGGATGTATTAACAGAAGCATACAGTCTAGATCACGTGAAGTCATTATCAGTCTTTACTCCTCTTTGGTCAGACCTCATCTGGAATACTGTGTACAGTTTTGGGCACCACGTTTTAAAAAAGACATAGACAAACTGGAGCAAGTTCAGAGAAGAGCGACCAGAATGGTGACTGGTCTGCAAACCATGTCCTATGAGGAACGGTTGCAGGATTTGGGAATGTTTAGCTTGCAAAAAAGAAGACTGAGAGGAGACTTAATAGCTGTCTACAAATATGTCAAGGGCTGTCACATTGTAGAAGGATCATCTTTATTCTCATTTGCACAAGGAAAGACTAGAAGCAATGGGATGAAACTAAATGGGAGGAGACACAGATTAGATATTAGAAAAAACTTTTTGACAGTTAGGGTGATTAATGAGTGGAACAGGCTGCCACGAGAGGTGGTGAGTTCCCCTTCAATGGACGTCTTCAAACAGAGGCTGGACAGACATCTGTCTGAGATGATTTAGTGAATCCTGCTTTGAGCAGGGGGTTGGACCAGATGACCCAGGAGGTCCCTTCCAACTCTACCATTCTATGATTCTATGATTCAATCATCTCCTCTGCCAAAAAACTTTCCCCAATGCAGTTCACACAGGCACAACATGGATTGCACGTGAAGTTCTGTGTCACAGCTTCTCCTTCTGTGTCCTCATCTTGAGTAGCTACCCCTATAAGCTTTGTCCATAACTGTAGAGGGGGTCAGTACTGCCACCAAGTCTCAAATATATTGATAGCAGTGGTAACCTTTGTCACGCAAAAATGGCTAGTGTTCATCATTTGAGCCAAGTAAATCTATAGATTCTGTTTGGTTTTCCATGACGCCACATTTTCCACGGTTGGCCTCTCGATTTTCGATCTGAAGATTGCTTGGGTCATCATTTCCAGATTTTGATCTAAAGGGAAAACACATATTATTCTCTGCACAAAATCCCGGTCAGTTGGGACGTGTTCCCCTTTCTTTTGCCCGGGTTTCATAACTATCAACACATTGTCTGCTCCTTGAACAATTACCTCTGCAGGTTCTGGAGGACCTTTGTCACCCAGTTGTTTCAACCAGATTTTTGCACCATCATTGATAGGATCTGAGGATCCAAATCCTTCACCTCCTCTGACTGTCACAACTGCAGGGGTCCTTACTCTGACCACCTTCGTTTTAGAAATAGACAGTACCAGTAACTGAGTTATCTTATCTCTCTTCTGTATTATCATGACTTTTTCTTCATCATTCATTAAAAGTACTTTAATTTCTTCCTGATAATCCTGGTCTATCACTCCTCCCATTACCTGAATACCCTTTAAGGCCAAGCCTGACCTTGAGGTTATAAGACAAAAATGCTCAGGTGGCATTTGCAAGCCTATAGCAGTCCTGATTTTCTTTACAACTTCTTTGAAGTGACTTTCATTGTCACTTTGAATCTGTATTGGGATACAGTACAATACCATTGTTTCCAAAGTCTTAATAGTATTGTTAGCATTGGCCATTTTACAGGTACAAATCAACGTAAACCCAGAATATGCATACAAAGCTGTGCATACGCATACACATCCTCCATCATGTAGAGGAGGGCCAATGTAGTCAATTTGCCCAGGAAGTTTTCCTTGAGCTTTCTGGCCTCTCACCACATGAGGGATTGGTCTCTGTTGTGAATATTGACACTTAATGACGGTTTCCTTTATGAACTCTAACCTGATGGGCACCCCTCTGGTCTGTGCCCATTGAGTCAGTCCAAGCAGCTCCTCAGAGGTATCAGTCTTTACTGGATTCAGTGACTGATATTTCGGACTGTTAGTCTGCTACTGAGTTGAATCTTTCCAGGGTATCTGAAGCACAAATAGCATCAACATGAAACACAGTCACTTTAATTATTTGTACAATTGCCCAGATATCTTGCCACAACTCTTTTCCCCATACTTCTTTGCTATGTATACTTGTAGTCTGATAGCCCACTGCGTTCCACACACGGTTGTTACCTTGGTACCTAGCTGACCCTTCTGTAAACCACGCTTGTTTCCTCTGCTCAGGAATCAATTGTTCAAAGGATATCTCCTGCTCCTGAAGTCCCATAGGGACTTTGCCTAACTTCTCATGCAATGTGGAGATTCCACTAACTCCTGGTTTTGCTCTGTCCTGAATTGCCTCAATTTGCTTTCCTCCTAATTCTGTAGTTATAACCTTGCACTCACTGAATTGTTTTGGAGTTCCCTTAATCAAACTGGCCTCCGCCCCTGTATCTACCAACATTTGTGGGGTGTGGCCAGCATGTCAATCACTTTTATCTGTCTCCCTCCATCGATCCTCCATTTCAGATGAAGACATCATATTAGGAGAAAATGATGCCCCCTTCTGTTGGGCTTTGAATTCCTGTATCAAGGATTTAACTTCAGCATAAAGATCCTCAAACCCCTGTGCTGTGGGCTTTGCTGGCGACGAGGAGGGAGTTGGCCCTCTCTCTCCCTGTGTCCTGCCCGGCCCCTGCTGTGGGGATTCAGAATCTTTTACTGTAACCTTTCTATTATGTGAAACCCTGACTTTTTATTAAGTCCTCTCTTTTGATACAATTTCCACATCTCGTTAGTACCAATCCCGTCTATTTTATCCCTGTGGACACCATCCTTTATCAGGGCCATAAACATATCTTTACGGGTAATACAAGATCTAGGATTGTAGTTACTTTTGACATTGTCATGCTGCTCTTCAGAGGGAAAATTACCCTTTTGTTTGGGACCCCAATCTCCCAGATCCCCTAACTGTCTAATTGCCTCCAATGTATTGGCGATAGTTTTCCCAGTCTGATTTATCATTAGCGTCATCATGATATGCTTGTAGGCTGCAGGGGCATTTCTAATGATACGATTTCTAACAGATACACTCACAACAACTTGCATATAATCATCATAAGAGCTTGCCGAAATAGCATTTTTCATGACCTCCTCTTTCAACCTCTGAGTACAATCTTTCAATGTAAACCATGGTTTTTCATTGGGCGGCCAGTCCGCCTCGGATGGGTATTTATGCTGCAATGCCATGGCCACATCAAGCATACTACACACCACATGTGGCTGCTGAATTGTCAAGGTACGAAAGGCCTCCTTCACTACAGGTTCATGACTGAATTGGACAAATTTTTGGCCATCCACAGCATCCACCTGCACTCCATGAGCCCCCATCTCCCATAATCTGACAGCTCAAGCTATTAAAGATTCATTTGGCTTTTGAGAGAAACAATCATGAAGGTCATTAAGCTCCTGCTGACTGTAATCCTCTACTGCATTCTTATTCTGTTTACCTGCAGCAGTCTCTACAATCCGTCTCCGATATATAGGATGAACTTTCACTGGGTTAAGAGGAGGATCAATTTCTCTCTTTCCATTGAAATATTCATCCTCAGTCTCTGGATTGGTGATGTTTTTAGAGTCAGTTGAATCCCATACATCCCCATCCCACTGATCAGGGCTCCACTCTATCCCTGCTTTGGCTATGGCCAAAGCTACTTTCTTGTTATTAACCTTCCCTCACCTCCTTTTGTATTTATACTGCGCTACACATACAGCAGCCTTTTCTGCAACATGCTGATATCCATCACATCTGTCCATTAATAACTTATTCTGACACTGTGCTATAATCAATGCATTCTGGGCCTCACACAACTGTCTTTCCAATTCCTGAACTTTTGTTAATATACGTATTCTTTCCTCATGCTGTTTTCTATATGCAGACAGCAGGATCCATCTGTAAAGGACATATTGATACTCATGCTAGAGCAACTCCATTTTGTCTGCTTGCTTTAAAATCATGTTATCACTCCTTGCATAACATATTCTTTCTTTCTCTTCCCATGGAACTTATCTCACACTAACTTTTTCTCAAGAGAACATTTTGTCAGACACTCTGTTATCTAACTTGTTTAGGCCAGGTTTGACCTTGTAAAATTTCCATAGTGCTTCAAACTAACAATGATAATATGACCATATATGTGTTTTCCGTAATAATTGTACTAACATCAGTTAGCCTATAGTATTGTAGTATGGCTGTAGAGTTGATTGGCTATTTGATATACTCAAAACAATATAAAATGCTAAGCAAAATAAACGGGATCAGAGATTCTTTGAATCCCGACAATACAGAGCACGCATTGCCTCCGTTTGGTTTTCTGTGGATTGCGCAATCAACATAATAATTTTGACACTCACTTGGTCAACCGTGAAGGGTTATTGCCCTCCCTTAACAGCTGGTGCCGTGACTCGGATCCCTAACCAGGGACGCCCCTCCACCTCTGGACGACCACAAAGAGAGACCTGCCTTCAGCCTCCCCCACTGGAATTGGGACTGATCATCCCCCACAAAAAGCCACGGTAAGTGCACCAGTTCTTTACTAGTGACACTGACCGTTTGGCGTGGTTTCCACGTAGTGTGTGGTTGTTTGCAGTATCTCCGGGTGTCCTGGTTGGATATAGTCAAAGGTGAGACTATAAGGGGTGTAGTCTCATTAGGGGTCTGATATTATTTAACTTCAAAGCAGTATCACCTCGGATTTACAAGTGAATATTGTGTGAATCTTTCTCAGCTTTGGACAAAAATCCTTAGGAGAGACTGAACATTGTTAGTTTCAGTCGCGGCAGGTGATCGAAGATTGGGTAGGACACGCAAGTAGATAAACGTATATCGAGTGTCCGGTGCGCTGCAAAACTGCAAAGCTGCATAGCAGCAGAAGTGCACCTCCTTTCATTTGTTGTGTGAAAGAATTCCCCCGACGGGAGGGGTGAGTTAGTAGTGGAATAGCTAGGAGCTCTGGCCAGACTCCGCTGTGCACAAATTAAGGATCTTTTTGTCAGTTGTAGTGAATAATCAATGTTTCTGTGGAGCAGAAAGAATTTGTCTCCCCCGAAGGAGAGGGAGGATGTGATGAATATCATGATCAGTCGAGAAGGGAAAAGATCATTTAAGCACGTGCCAAAAGTGTTTAAGGTGTTAAATTTTCCTGTGGAGGGGAGGCTTCAGCCTGTGTTGTGGGATGAAGGCATCCGGCAGCAAAGGGGTAGATTAGTTGACTGCTGTGGATAGTTGGAAGATGCTGAAAACTTTAGGAAAGTGGCACATGAGATTTGTGATGAAGGATATGTTGAAAAAGTACAGGAGGAAGTAGGTCCCCCCCTTCCCAACTTATGTGTCCACAATCCAAATCTAGAGCCCCTAAAGAAGCATCTCCCACAAATGTAGCAATACCCCAGCCCCTGAATCCGGAAACTGAGCAATTTATACCTTATGAGATTAAATACCCTGCACTTCCCACTGAGAGCCAGCCACCATCATATAACCCAGACGGTTGGCTCTGTAATGTGTGTTGGGTCACTAATCCAGGATGGCGCAGGACATGCTATAATTGTGAAGCACGCACGTAAACCCGGTGTTGTAGCACCAACCTACCCATTACTTAACGCTGACGGGGGGTATTATGAATCACTACCCCCACCTGCCCCTACCATCATATTCCATTCAGAGGGACCCAGGGTCCTCTGAACTCTTCCCTATTCACCCTCTCCCAAACTGGGGAAATAGAACATGGACGCTAGTATGAGGAGGTGGCGTCTGATTTACTAAATGGTCCTTCAGAATTCTCTACTATACTGAGAATAGGTATGGGGAGTATACCACAACAGCAGGTTGGGATCATTGTAAACGCAGCAAATGCGAAACTGCAGCATGGGTGGGGGCTAGCTGCAGAGATATGTCGTATTGGGGGACCTACAATACAAGCTGCATCTAATGATTACATCCGTGACCATGGCCCGTTAAGAGAAGGAGAGGTGATGGCTACAAGAGCCGGACAGCTATCATGTCATTTTGTTATACATGTAGAGAAAACCAAAAGAGTAATGTCATTGTGTAAGATTACAGTACAAGATGTTAAATGCAGCAAGGAAGATAATGGGATGTTGAAATGTTGAAAAGTAAATGCATGTGAAAAAAAAAGGTTGCGCTGAGTTTGTTGACAGAAGGAAAAAGTATGTGGATATGTGGAGAAACTTAAATGGTTAACTGAAATATGCACGCTGCCAGATAAGCGCCCAGTTACAGCTGCTAGCATAGCAAAACGGCCTTGGCTTGATACAGAGCAGGAAAAAAAAAAAAGGTGAATGGAGGAAGAAAATGCAGACAATAAGGGAAACACGATGCTATGTTATATGTATTACAAAGATACTGCTCTCCGATAATGGCGGAGTAATGAATTGTTGGGAATGTTCTAATTGTGGCCAGCAGAATCCATTGTCAGTAGATTACTGTGTTGCATGTCACGCACTCCCCTCGCTACTACCCAAGCCACTTCTAGTGCCCCATCCTCATCTGTTATACCTATGTCCGCCCAAAGTTCCAACCCTTCCTGCAGCGGCCATGTTGCTACACCCATTGCATCACCTCCGGTCTCTGACCAAATGTCCCTTTGGTGGTGGCCATCTTGGTGCACCCTTCCTGTAGTATGCTTCCTTCTGGTTGCGGCCATCTTGGCACACCCAGAATACAGGCAGCAATACACACTACACCCAGAATGTGTATGAGGAAGATCATCATAATCAGTGTGTGACAGAGCATTATACGCCAATACATATGAGAGTGGGTTTAACTTCTGTCAAGCCCTTAAAATATGGGCTCAGGATAAGTTGGCTAATCAATCCACTACCCTCAACAGCACATATTTATGTCCACTTTGACATTAGGGCTAAAATATGGTGATGTAAACTAATTCTCTAGATGGTCATGTATCCTTAAGTTTCTAATAGATGCACATACACGTTGTCTGGTTTACAGTAATTGATTTAGCAAACGTTTTTGTTTTTTTATTAGCATTCCACTACACAAAGACTGTCAGTTTCTGTTTGCATTTACATATTACATTACATATTACATTTACACGGAGCAAATGTCCATCAGGGCCAGTGTTAGTCTCCTCAAGCATCTAGCAAAACTGAATTGTCGAGTCTCAGCCTCGAAACTTCAGTTTTGGCCCGGCAAGTGGTCTTCTTAGGCCATTGCCTTACTCAGGGTGCCAGACATCTCACAGAAGAAAGGAAGACGGTCATCTACGCACTACCGTTCCCAAAAGATCCCATAGAGCTGCAACGGTTCCTCGGACTATGTACATACTGCAGACAATGGATCCCAGACGCCTCACGTCTCATGCAGCCGCCCCTCTAAGATGCATTAAAAGAAGACACTCTGGCTGATGTCAACAACAAGGACCACCAAGAACAGCTGCAACAAGCCTTTGAGCAACTAAAGTCAAGGAAAATAACAGCCCCTGCCCTTGGAAATCTGGACTATGCTCAACCTTTCCATTTGTATGCCTCTGAGACAGGAGGACATGCAGCCGGAGTACTCACGCAGAGACACTGTACAAAGCAGCGCCCAGTCGTTTATTACCTAGCGCATCTCTCCCCCAGCTGTCTACGAGCGGTTCACGCCACACAGCAACCTAAACATCTGTCTACACAGAGACACCTGTGGCTGCAGTGTTCGTTGATTTTGCCAGAAAATGTGAAGTTACACCACCATCAACCCAGCCACCCTGCTACCAGCACCTGAAGGAGAGGGGAAAAAGGCTCCACCGCATGATTGTCTGGAACAAATTACTGCGGAGTCAACTCCACTTGTTCTAGTGGGGGAAGTACCCTTGGATGACCCAGAACTTACGTTATATACGGATGGATCCAGATATGTTGACACCTCTGGCAGGTTTCATACTGGATATGCTGTCACAACTGAAGATACATTGGTAGAGGCAGCAGTCTTACCTCCCAGTATGTCAACACAAGAAGCAGAGCTCAAAGCTCTGACTGCAGACTGTGAAAAATGCTGAAAGCATCAGACAATTGATGGAAGTGGTGCAACTACCAAGACAGTTGGCTGTCGTAAAGGTAAAAGCTCATACCCGACCAGATGCCCCTGAAGCAAGAGGTAATGCACTTGCTCATCTCCATGCTAAGCGAGCAGCTCTTCTTCTGACATCCATGTCCATGGCTCTTACACGGCAACAGGCCAAACAGCTAAATTCCGTGCCAACCCAGGATCAACCTGCAGAAGAGCATCAACCGGTCCCTCCAATCACAAAGCTACGCTCCACACGCTCTACGCGCTAAAGAAGAACGCCAGTCGTAGAAGGAGGTGGGTGCTAAGTTGATAGATGGGCTATGGAAGAAGAAACAACTGTACTGTTTGCCTCGACTCCTGTATCCAGCCATTGCGGCCTGGGCCCATGGACTGCTTAGGGGTAGTGGATATGTTTTCCAGTTGGCCAGAAGCATTCGCCGTTCCAAACATGACTGCCAAGACTACCGCCAAGAAGCTGGTCTCTGAAGTTGTTTGCCGGTATGAAGTCTCAGAAGTTATCAAAAGTGATGAAGGACCAGGCTTTTCCTCATGCGTATATCAAGAAATACTTACCATGATCGGATCAACAGTGATGTTACATACTCCTTACCATCCACAGTCAAGTGGCAAGGTGGAGAGATTGAATGGCACACTGAAAAGGCAGTTAACCAAAATGATGCAGGAGACTACGGCCCAGTGGCCTGAGCTCCTTCCCATTGCACTATATCACATACGCACCACCCCCATAGGGAAACACAAACTGTCACCCTATGAGATACTATTTAGGTCACAACCAGCTATAGCTAGATTTACCCCACAACAATTATCAGAAGAAACAGATTATGTTGTGCAATATGTGATTCAGTTTGCCAAAGCCTTAACTAACACCCATGCGTTAGTATCATCTTCTATTCCAGATCCAGCTGATGCAGAAGGTTGTCATACCCTCAGGCCTGGAGATTATGTGTATGTGAAGAAGCATGTTCGGAAACACGGACTAGAACCATTGTATGACGGATCATACCAAGTGCTCCTGACAATCCCAACAGCTGAGATGTTTTATGATAATATGTATGGTTAAACTAGTCAATACCTGGAATAGCCTACAACAGAGTACTGACCCCTTTAATAATAAGTTCATTACTGACCATCAGATTTTGGTACAAGAATTGAGACAATTAGAAAACAACCAGATCAGTGACTGTTGGATATGTACTCACTCACCAGTTTCAGCCGCTAGTATGCCCTTTCTGGCGGTCCGTCCCAGACCATCATTATTGGAAAGATACATTCATAATCACTCATGGGTACATGCAAATCTGTTTATAAAAGGTACCGATGACACGTTATAAAATATCTGGTAACGTCCCTTGTAATGAATCTTCTGAATATAAGCCTAGTGATCCAACATGTGGCAATCCGGATGTTGGATATTGTAGCCCCCTGGGACAAATGTCTTCATGGTGTATGTTATCAAATAACACCGTTTTAATCAATTTGGTACATAAATTAGTATTACAGCACTCTGCTTTATGGGATTTGCCATCAGCCACATATTGGGTCTGTGGGAATAATGCGTATAAATGGCTCCCAGTCAGAGTAGGGGGGACTTGTACGTTGGGCCGGCTAACTTCAGCCACTTATCTTATTCCCCATAGTAAAGTAGATATGAGAGCCATCCCTCTTCATACCATCTATAAACGTTATAAACATGCCAAAGACAACACCCCACGACCATCAGGAAGACCTCATTTAGTACAAATGAGTGTACCCAATAAGATAGCCAGTACCGTCTTCCTCTACCCTATGGTTACATAAATGTGGGACAAGTTAGTGGAAGTCACTGACTACTTAGATGACCAGATTTGGAATATTTTGGAAGTAATTAATACTACTGTTGCAGTGCAGAATCAGCTTATTATAGTGGCTAATCAACATACGTTAGTGCTGGACTATTTGACAGCAGCTCAAGGAGGGATGTGTGTCAGGTTGTAGGCCCAGCCTGTTGTCACTATATTGACCCATATATTGACCCCGACTCTACCATACGGTTAAAGACTAAAATGGAGACATTAGGAAACTCAGGGAAGAGTATAACAAACATAACGAGTTGACCAAAGAGTGTTGCATATTGTTGCTTGCTTGTTAATATATGTTTTACTAAAACTAGTCTTTTATTGTATCCCATTTTGCATGAGGAAAACCTGCCAGTCATCAGAGAGCAAGGAGGACACTGTTAACCGACATCCAGTGCTACTGTACACGGACCTCCCAGATGTAACCAGCATTGAGGACCTGGATGACAAGGGAATGATGACCTTTACCCGCTTGCCCCAACCAATTTCAGATCTGAACTTTATGATTATATCAACAAACAAGGGGGGGTGGACATGCCGCGACAGCCCCAATTGGTAACAAGGGCACTAATTGGGTGAAGACCAATGTCCCTCAGGCTCAAACCATGACCCTGGGAAAGCACCTTTATTGTTGATAATAACATAACTTTTAGGGGGGAATGTAAAGGACATATTGATACTCATGCTAGAGCAACTCCATTTTGGCTGCTTGCTTTAAAATCATGTTATTATTATCACTCCTTGCATAACATACATTCTTTCTTTTTCTTCCCATGGAACTTATCTCACACTAACTTTTTCTCAAGAGAACATTTTGTCAGACACTCTGTTATCTAACTTGTTTAGGCCAGGTTTGACCTTGTAAAATTTCCATAGTGCTTCAAACTAACAATGATAATATGACCATATATGTGTTTTCCGTAATAATTGTACTAACATCAGTTAGCCTATAGTATTGTAGTATGGCTGTAGAGTTGATTGGCTGTTTGATGTACTCAAAACAATATAAAATGCTAAGCAAAATAAACGGGATCAGAGATTCTTTGCATCCTCCCAATACAGAGCACACATTGCCTCCGTTTGGTTTTCTGTGGATTGCCAATCAACATAATAATTTTGACACTCACTTGGTCAACCGTGAAGGGTTATTTCCCTCCCTTAACACATCCACGCCTGCCAACAGCACCCAACTCTTTACCTTTTTCTACTTTCACTTTCTGCAAGCATGAAACCACATCATCAGGTTCCGCATCCTTCTGACATTTGTCTCATGGTTCACTCAAACCAACACTGTGGGACCATTTGGTTGCCAAAATATTAAAGGGAGTCTGTTCCCAACCAGGAATCTCAATAGACTCACACCTACCTTTCTCTTAAAGAAAGGCATGCTTTACGCAATATCACTGCAATATCACTCTATCACACCTTATCACACAGAGTCCTTATAAATTCAAGATGATTGTAATTTTTAACAAAAAGAACTTCTGAGCCTTCTGCGTATCCTGCCGACTACGCCAAATGTTTTGCCAATAGTTTTGACACTAAGGTTCGGATACGGCTTTAAAGAAGGCAACCCTTTGCAATATAACGCAATTTTATTTATAATAGTTCATATAAAACGTAAAATATATAATTAAAGGAATAGTATGATATGCTGATATTGCATACACTTTTGTACATGTTATAATACAAAGGTTAAGTACATATATATATGTATTCACTTCATCACCAAGGAGCTATTAAACATCATCCGTCTGGAAGATCAGAGAAGAAATTTCACCAAGACAGAGAAATCGCTGGAAGTCTACACAACACTGCATGGGCAGGTACATACAACACTACACATCAGTGCAGGTACAACTTATGGCTTCTTCATCTAGGAGTTTATGAGCATCATCTGTCTAATTGACAGAGAACCCCTGAGAAGTCTACACAAGAAAGCTTATGTCTGTATCATGATTCCAGTGACTTTTACAAGGTTTAGACAATGGAAGCATAAAGCTGGTTAATGTTTATAAGTATGATTCGTCGATAATACCGAATTGGCCAGGTTCTGTAATTTCGAGAAGTTTACTTATAAACATTGTTTTAGACAATAGATCTATGTATTTCTCATGGAACATAATGGTAAGTGTACACACATTATTTGAATCAGTATTTTGGTTACAATAACACTATTTGTCAAAGCAAATATCACAGTGGTCACTTGTGTACAAATCAGGATAATGAATCTTTGAAACACACAACTTCATAGACCATAGAACAATTAACATTGTCTTACTGTATTGACACCTAGCAAACACTTTGTGGATAGCATGCATCAAGGACAGTTCATGTGAAAGAACTAGTTTCTCAGTATCAGAGTATATCAATATTATACTGCAGTATATTGCAATATTATAGTGCTTGGATTCAGACAACCATATTTGCAATACATTCCACACTTGGTCTAATGACCACACTTTATCAAAGCATATAAACAATATGTTACAATATGTAGGCTATAAGATATCCATATTTTTATTAGCAATACACACCCATGGCTGTTAAGGCACATGATGGCTGATTACATCAGCTGTCACCTGGTGCATCTAAATTAGAATATCATCAAAAAGTTCATTTATTTCAGTTCTTCAACACAAAAAGTGAAACTATATTATATAGAGTCATTACAAACAGAGTGATCTATTTCAGGTGCTTATTTCTGTTAATGTTGATGATTATGGCTCACAGCCAATGAAAACACAAAAGTCATTATCTCAGTAAATTAGAATAATTAACAAAAAAACAGGTTGTTTAGTCTGTTTCAGTAGGCTCCACAATCATGGGTAAGACTGCTGACTTGACAGATGTCCAGAAGGCAGTCATTGACACACTCCACAAGGTCCCAGAGTTCCAATTTTCATTTGGAAGTCAAGGTCCCAGAGTCTGGAGGAAGAGTGGAGAGGCGCACAATCCGAGCTGCTTGAGGAATAGTGTGAAGTTTCCACAATCAGTGATGGTTTGAGGAGCCATGTCATCTGCTGGTTTAGGTCCACTGTCTTTTATCAAGACCAAAGTCAGCGCAGCCGTCTACCACGAAATTTTAGAGCACTTCATGCTTCCCTCTGCCGACAAGCTTTTTGGAGATGGAAATGTCATTCTCCAGCAGGACTTGGCACCTGTCCACACTGCCAAAAGTACCAATACCTGGTTTAAAAACAACAGTATCACTGTGCTTGATTGGCCAGCAAACTCGCCTGACCTTAACCCCATAGAGAATCTATGTCCGCTTGTCAAGAGGAAGATGAGAGATACCAGACTCAACAATGCAGACGAGCTGAAGGCTGCTATCAAAGCAATCTGAGCTTCCATAACACCTCAGCAGTGCCACAGGCTGATCGCCTCCATGCCACGCCGCATTAATGCAATAATTGATGCAAAAGGAGCCCGACCAAGTATTGAGGGCATTTACTGAACATACATTTCAGCAGGCCAACATTTTGGATTTTAAAAACATTTTTCAAGCTGTTATAAAGTATTCTAATTTACTGAGATAATGACTTGTGTTTTCATTGGCTGCAAGCCATAATCACCATTAACAGAAATAAACACTTGAAATAGATCACACTGTTTGTAATGATTCTATATAATATATGAGTTTCACCTTTTGTAGTGAAGAACTGAAATAAATTAACTTTTTGATGATATTCTAATTTTGTGAGAAGCACCTGTACACACACGTAAGCACACACACACACACACACACACACACACACACACACACACACACACACACACACACACACATATACACACACATTACACATGAACTTAACCTCTCTGCAGATGATTGCACATGATGTATTTCTCTCTGGTGCAGCCTCCCATCCCCCAGGGCCCGACTGCAGAGCTATCTTGCTTTAATTGTAGGGGTGAAGGCAGGAGGGGGAGAACGGAGAAGTAAGCAGCAGGGGACACATCCAGGAGAGTAGGGGCCATGCTGTAGGCAGCAACTCTGCTGGAGCCTGGGGCTGGTGGGAGGAGCCTCCTCTCCTGCACTTTCAGAGCAGTGCAGCCAGAGGAGCAGAGGTAGATCTTTCACCCGACTCCGGGCCACAGAATCCTCCGGTGGTTCTGACCAAGCCTGTTTGTTTTCAACTGTGTTTGCATCCCAAGGATGCAGATACTGTTGAAATTGTGATGGGGGCGGATGGAGGGGTCTGATACTGTTTTAACATCGGGCGCCCCTGTCTCAAGGGCCCCATAGCCACTGCGCGGGCTGCCGCTATGGACGGTATACCCCTGACTGCTACTTGGTTAACATAAGCTGGTTGTAGTACTAAGAAAAGTACATGTGATGTGTCTGTGGAAACAGGAGATCTAGTGTTACAAAATGATTATCTCAGGTTTCAGATTGGACCCTCAGTACCAAAGTAAACGTTACCGGATTTTGGCCTAACCTGGTACCCGAACCAGCTTTGTGTAGGTGTAGATGAGCTCTGTTCACCGTGAAAGTTTGGTATGAATAGGACCTTCACAGGGTGAGAAACGGCACCGGAACGTGGGTACCATTAGCTGCCCATTGACTCAATATTGGCCTGTGATTTTTGACAAATCACCACTGTCATAAACCCCAAGTACCATTACCTCAATTGCCACCACAGCAGGGCAATTGGGAAGAGTGAGGCAAAGCGCCAGAATTGGGGTATCTCATGTGATGCGCCACTTGTAGAGCGGCTGCGGGCTGGTATTTTTAGGCTGGGAAGTGTCCAATAAAGAAAGGACCTTCTCAGACTCATAGTATCAGCCCACAGCTGTCTGCTTTACCTTTGCTGATTATCAATAATAGGGGGAACCCCACGTAATTTTTTACAATTATTTATTAGGATAAACCAGGCTGAACACCCTTTAGAGCCACATGAAAGTCACCTAAGGGTGCAAGTTTATTAAATGTAGGGGGCTTGTGAAATTATATATAAAAATACAGAACATTTGTTTATTCTATCCATCCTGATGTTTCTGGCTGTGAATTCATTGTACTTGGCTGAGGAATTTTTGTGGTTCCTTTGAGATGTGTGCATAAAAATAGGCCAGCATATGCACGGTTCGTGTGCTGTCTGATTTTTTTCTTGCTTTTTATTCAATGCAAGTCTATGTGTGCAAGTCCTACTGGGATTTCAAACGACAATATAATTCCAAAGACAATGGGAAAGTCCTATAGGGTTATTTAACCAGAAATTCCTGAAAGGAATTTCAAAATGTGGTAATGTATACAATGGCTGTGTGTATTATAAACAAATGTAATTTTTAACACCAGTATCTATTAGATAATAAGACGCCCTTTTTGGCAATGAAAAAACTTGCTAATAAGTGTATGCGTCTTAAAGTCCGGAGGCAGGTCAATGATCTATCTGATCAGTGCGGTACAGGAGAGAAAGATACTGGGACCTTTCCCATGGAAGTGGGTTGTAGTGAATATTCATGGTCTTTAATAGCGGGCACACATGACCGCCGAGGAGCTGCGCTGCGAGTACAGTATGCCCGCTATTAAGGAAAATGAATATTCACTGCTCTACACACCCATGGGCGTGGGGAGCAGTGAATATTAATTTTCTTTAGCAGCGGGCACAGTGTAGGATGCAGCAGCTGGCTACTGCCTCCTGTGCCCCGCTCCTCCGCCGCACCTGCTCCCCCCACACCCACTACCACCCACAGCATATATGTATATATTCAGACTAAAAGACGCACCCCCCCACTTCCCTCCAAAATTTTGGAGGAAAACAGTGCATCTTGTAGTCCGAAAAATATGGTACATCTCAATATGTATTCTAGAAAGGCTGTCAGGCTTATAAAGTTTACTGGAAGAATATTAAAATTATAGGCAAGAGTGTGACAACTTATTAGTGCTAAAGGCACATCAAAAGAGGTGTGTGTGAGTGTACTTTGTATGTGTATATATGAGAGATGTGTGTATATAGGAAAGCTATGTATGTGAATGTAGGAGAGTTGTATGTTTGTATGTAGCTGAGCTGTGTGTATGCTGCAGGGGTGTGGGAATGTATGTAACAAAGATGGATGTGTGTATGTAAGACAGCTGTGTGTAACTGAGTTATGGGTATGTATGTAGCAGAGCTGTGTGCATGAATACCAGAGCTTAATTTGCATGTACTATGCATTCATAGTGATGCGAGTATGTGTGTGCTGCATAGAATGCATATAAATTGCCTGCTGCACATGTATGAGAATAATATACATGCTGCATACAAATGCTAACATTAGATCTCTATCCACTCTATTTTACCTTACAGCATTAAAGGTAGTATTATCAAATCCTCCACAAATTTACACCTCCAGGAAGTTTAACCTGGGGTGTGTTTTAAAGATTAGTTCAGTAGTTAGAAAAATATGATACTTTCGATAAATTATTAGCAAAATATTTAAATTACACCTTTCAAAAAACAGCCTCCTCCATATCCCCTCAAGCTGTCCTATCCATCACCAAGATAGGTGCATTTTCTGCCATTTAGGTAGAAGTAATCTTCAAACAATTTTGCTTCTAATTTACATAAAGTACCAGGAAGGTACAGTACAGACCAAAAGTTTGGACACACATTCGCATTTAATGATTTTTCTGTATTTTCATGACTATGAAAATTGTACATTCACACTGAAGGCATCAAAACTATGAATTAACACATGTGTAATTATATTCTTAACAAAAAAGTGTGAAACAACTGAAAATATGTCTTATATTCTAGATTCTTCAAAGTAGCCACCTTTTGCTTTGATGACTGCTTTGCACACTCTTGGCATTCCTCTTGATGAGCTTCAAGAGGTAGTCACCGGAAATGGTTTTCACTTCACAGGTGTGCCCTGTCAGGTTTAATAAGTGGGATTTCTTGCCTTATAAATGGGGTTGAGACCATAAGTTGTGTTGTGCAGAAGTTAGGTGGATACACAGCTGATAGTCCTACTGAATAGACTGTTAGAATTTGTATTATGGCAAGAAAAAAAGCAGCTAAGTAAAGAAAAACGAGTGGCCATCATTACTTTAAGAAATGAAGGTCAGTCAGTCCGAAAAATTGGGCAAACTTTGAAAGTGTCCCCAAGTGCAGTTGCAAGAACCATCAAGCGCTACAAAGAAACTGGCTCACATGAGGACCGCCCCTGGAAAGGAAGACCAAGAGTCACCTCTGCTTCTGAGGATAAGTTTATCCGAGTCACCAGCCTCAGAAATCGCAGGTTAACAGCAGCTCAGATTAGAGACCAGGTCAATGCCACACAGAGTTCTAGCAGCAGACACATCTCTTCAACAACTGTTAAGAGGAGACTTTGTGCAGCAGGCCTTCATGGTAAAATAGCTGCTAGGAAACCACTGCTAAGGACAGGCAACAAGCAGAAGAGACTTGTTTGGGCTAAAGAACACAAGGAATGGACATTAGACTAGTGGAAATCTGTGCTTTGGTCTGATGAGTCCAAATTTGAGATCCTTGCTTCCAACCACCGTGTCTTTGTGCGACGCAGAAAAGGTGAACGGATGGACTCTACATGCCTGGTTCCCACCGTGAAGCATGGAGGAGGAGGTGTGATGGTGTGGGGGTGCTTTGCTGGTGACACTGTTGGGGATTTATTCAAAATTGAAGGTATACTGAACCAGCATGGCTACCACAGTATCTTACAGAGCATTGCTATTCCATCCGGTTTGCGTTTAGTTGGACCATCATTTATTTTTCAGCAGGACAATGACCCCAAACACACCTCCAGGCTGTGTAAGGGCTATTTGACCAAGAAGGAGAGTGATGGGGTGCTACGCCAGCTGACCTGGCCTCCACAGTCACCAGACCTGAACCCAATCAAGATGGTTTGGGGTGAGCTGGACCACAGAGTGAAGGCAAAAGGGCCAACAAGTGCTAAACATCTCTGGGAACTCCTTCAAGATTGTTGGAAGACCATTTCCGGTGACTACCTCTTGAAGCTCATCAAGAGAATGCCAAGAGTTTGCAAAGCAGTCATCAGGAAAAGGTGGCTACTTTGAAAAACCTAGAATATAAGAAATATTTTCAGTTGTTTCACCCTTTTTTTGTTAAGTATATAATTCCACATGTGTTAATTCATAGTTTTGATGCCTTCAGTGTGAATATACAATTTCCATAGTCAAGAAAATACAAAAAAAACTTTAAATGAGAAGGTGTGTCCAAACTTTTGGTCTGTACTGTATATCATGCAAACTCTACATGTGATGTTTGCCTATTAAATAATAGCTGTAATATTTATTTGCAAAACTTCCATTTTCTCAATTCCTGACCTACACTACTTATTTTTTTTAGTAGGTAGTGGAACATAATGACATGGCCTTCACCTATAGCATCCATACATCTCCTGAACTGGGCACCATCAATTATATTTAACGGACCCCAAGTACTTAAATGCATCTCAATATGTCTTCTAGAAAGACTGTCAGGCTTATAAAGTTTACTGAAACCAATGAACACAGATCGAGGTTTCTTAAAAAATAACAATTCTTTATTTCATTCACAATAAAAAACAACAGAAAAAAATTATTAAAAAAGGCATACAAGTATAGCATAAATAGGCATCACATGGCATGACCAAACACTGAATTGCATCTTTATTCAGAAGACAGGATAAACAGTACATAGATCTCTATAGTGAAAGAATGCCAAGGGATGGTGTTACAATATCGCCATCTAATGGCGACAAGCAGCAAGTTTTACATTTAATAAATAAATAGAGAAATTACCTCTTTAATACAACTTGCTAAATAATATATGTCCATCCATCATTTGGCATATTGATGGTGTCAAAAGGGCCTTAAACCTCAAATGTAACTTAGCACCTCATAACAGAGTAAACCCATGTCTAAAAGGCACCATCCCTTTGAACAAATTCACTATGGATCTTCATAAATTCATTAAATATCCTATTAAAACATAATTACCAAACAAAGCGCAGTCAGCAATCAGCTATCAGTAGTCGGCGGTCAGCCACGTAAGGATATCCCCCTTTACGTACGGGCTTCTTCAAGAAGGGGTTCTAAAATTTACTGGAAGAATATTAAAATTATAGGCAAGAGTGTGACAACTTATCAGTGCTAAAGGCACCACAAGAGAACTCACTCAGCATGCTAAAACTCTTGGTTTTGACCCATGATAACATACATGGCAAAAATGCGTTGTAAACAAATGTAAATTTTACCACCAGTATCTATTAGACATGAGACACACTTTTTAGCAATGAAAAAACTTGCTAAAAAGTGTATGCGTCTTACAGTCTGGAGGCAGATTATTCTGCACGAGGAGAGTGATGACAGCATCTTTCCTGATCACTGAGAGAACTATGCTCTCTGTGCTTGTCCTTCACTGATCTATCTGATCGGTGCGGTACAGGAAAGATACTGGGACCTGTAAGGATACTGCACGTTCCAGTTTAGCAGAAGGACATTTCACATCATGTGATAAGTCACATTCCTGAAAGGAATTTCAAAATGTGGTAATGTATACAGTTGTTGTGTGTATGTCTGTTTTATGTGCGTTTGTGTATATATACAGTTGTGCTCAAAAGTTTACATACCAGGGCAGAATTTTTCCTTTCTTGGCCTTGTTTCAGAGAATATGAATGATAACAAAAAAACTTTTTCTCCACTCATTGTTATTGGTTGGGTGAAGCCATTTATTGTCAAACTAGTGTGTTTTCTCTTTTTAAATCTTAATGACAACCAAAAAACATCCAAATGACCCTGATCAAAGGTTCATATACTCTGGTAATTTTGTCCTGATAACATGCTCAGAATTTGGCTACTAAAGGTAACATCCTCACCTGTGACCTGTTTGCTTGTAATCAGTGTGTGTGCATAAAAGCTGAGTGAGTTTCTGGGATCCAGACAGACTCTTGCATCTTTTATCCAGCCACTGACGTTTCTGGATTGTGAGTCATGGGGAAAAGAAAAAGAATTGTCAATGGATCTACGGAAAAAGGTAGTTGAACTGTATAACACAGGAAAGGGATACAAAAAGATATCTAAGGAATTGATAATGCCAGTCAGCAGAGTTCAAACCGTGACTAACAAATGGAAAATCAGGGGCTCTGTAAAAACCAAACCACGGTCAGGTAGACCAACAAAAATTTAGGCCACAACTGCCAGGAAAATTGTTCACGATGCACAATAAGGAGGCACTTGAAGAAAAATGGGCTGCATGGTGGAGTCGCCAGAAGAAAGCCATTACTGTGCAAATGCCACAAAGTATCTTGCCTACAATACGCCAAACAGCACAGAGACAAGCCTCAAAACTTCTTGAACAAGGTAATTTGGAGTGATGAGACCAAAATTGAACTTTGTGGCCACAACCATAAACGTTACATTTAGAGAGAGGTCAACAAGGCCTATGATGAAAGGAACACCATTCCTACTGTAAAGCACGGAGGTGGATCGCTGATGTTTTGGGGATTTGTGAGCTACAAAGGCACAAGAAACTTGGTAAAAGTTGAAGGAAAGATGAATGCAGCATGTTATCAGCAAATACTGGAGGCAAATTTGCACTCATCAGCCTGGAAGCTGCGCATGGGACGTACTTGGACGTTCCAACATGACAACGATCCAAAACACAAGGCCAAGTCGACCTGTCATTGGCTACAGCAGAACAAAGTGAAGGTTGTGGAGTGGCCATCTCAGTCTCCTTACCTCAATATCATTGAGAGACTCTGGGGAGATCTCAAGTGCGCATTCTGAGAAAATAAAGAACCTCATCCACTACTACCACAAAAGACTTCAAGCAGTCATTGATGTTAGAGGGGGCAATACACGGTATTAAGACCTGGGGTA
Organism: Phyllobates terribilis; assembly: GCF_046119375.1. Lineage (NCBI taxonomy): Eukaryota > Metazoa > Chordata > Amphibia > Anura > Dendrobatidae > Phyllobates > Phyllobates terribilis. The sequence goes on along the minus strand of NW_027363774.1, from coordinate 341,452 downwards.
TGTAAACTTTTGATCAGAGTCATCTGGATGTTTTTGGTTGTCATTAAGATTTAAAAAGAGAAAACACAGTAATTTGACAATAAATGGCTTCACCCAACCGATAACCATGAGTGGAGAAAAAGTTTTTTTTTATCATTCATATTCTCTGAAACAAGGCCAAGAAAGCAAAAATTCAGCCAGGGTATGTAAACTTTTGAGCACAACCGTATATATATATATCTGTGTGTGCGAGTGTACATAGTGGAGCTGTATGTGTATATATGAGACATGTGTGTATATAGGAAAGCTATGTCTGTGAATGTATGAGAGTTGTGTGTTTTCATGTAGCTGAGCTGTGTGCATGCTGCAGGGGTGTGTGTATGTATGTAGCAGAGATATGTGTATGTAAGACAGCTGTGTGCCACTGAACTGTGTGAATGTGTAGTAGAGTGTAATGAAGGAAGATTCTTGCAGGATGTGCCAGAGATGAGGAAAGGTTGCCATCTGCTGGCCAGACGAAATAAAGCAGAATCAAGTTATGCCAGAAGAGTTGAAGGGGGAAGAGATTCAGATGCTGCACCTGATCAGGTGACCTCCAGGAAGGATTTCCTGGATATAAAAGCCCAGCGCGCCAAGACACAGAGAGATTTGACGCCATGCTGCAGAGTGGAGCAGACATGTTCCAGAGGGACCACAGATCCCAGGCCTGTGCTGCATCAGAGTCAGAAGCCGCCTGAGAAGATCTGGACTCCTCACAGAAGCGCCCTGAGCCATGCACGTGTGGCCCAGAGTCAGGACCTGCGCCCACACAGAGTAAGTTACTGGGAACGGACGCCATCTGTCAAGAGCCGAGATCTGGATCCCCTTACCCCAAGCGTGAGAGACTACTGTCGACGGTCAAGCCGAGAGGACCGAAAGAGGACTGCGACAAGAGAGCAACAGCGGAGGAATCGCGCAAGTGAACAGGGCTGTCACTTCCAATTTCCACTCATGGTACTGGGGACAGTTGGGATTAGGATTTAAGGTTGGGAGGGGGCCGGTTGGTGTGTGGGAGGCTAAACGGGATCTGATAGACTTTATCCGGAAGAGACTTACAGACTAGTGGGAATAACAGGTGACCCCCGCTAGGGCCATACAAAGAGAACTCACGTGGTGACTCCCACGACTGGGTGCATCACACTTTTGCAAAGAACTTTACCGTTATTCACTAAAACTGTTTCTCATTGTTATTCCAATTTGCTGTTCATTATCCCTGTTACTAACCCCCCTTGCATAATACTTGTTATACATATAAAGTAGTTTTATATATATCCCTGACTGTTCCCTTCTTGTGTCTCTGTGCGTTGCATTCAGGCACCTGTGTTATATTTGGCGTAGTCGGCAGGATGCAACGTTTGAAGATCATCTCCGCCAGCTGGAACAAGCGTTAGAGCGACTTCGGAGACATGGATTGAAGATCAAGCCTCGCAAGTGTCATTTATTCAAGCAGGAGATTGACTATTTGGGACACACTCTGTCCAGTGCAGGAGTGCACCCCCACTGCAGAGAAAGTAGCTGCGGTACAGAGGTGGCCCACACCCACCAACCTGAGGGAACTGAGGGCATTTCTGGGGCTCGTCGGATATTACCGCCGATTCGTGAAAGACTTTGCTAAGATTGCGGTACCGCTCAATGAGCTCCTGAGAGGAACAGCGGTGGGAGCCAAGTGACAACCTATTTAGTGGGGCCCACGACAAGAGGAAGCCTTCCGAGCATTAAAGATGGCGCTAACGGATGCTCCAATTGTAGCCTACGCTGACTTTTCACAGCCCTTCGTGTTGTACACCGATGGAAGCTTGCATGGTCTGGGAGCAGTGTTGGCACAAGTACAGGAAGAAAGAGAGAGGGTGATCGCATATGCTAGTCGGTCACTACGGGATACAGAGAAGAACCCAGACAACTATAGTTCGTTCAAACCGGAGTTGCTGGCATTGGTGTGGGCCATGACAGAGAAATTTGCGGAGTACTTGTCGGGATCAGAAGTACAAGTGCGAACAGACAACAACCCATTGGCCCACCTGGAGAATGCGAAGTTGGGTGCGTTGGAACAGCGGTGGGTCGCGAGGATGTCTAAGTACCAGTACAAGATCGCATATCGGTCTAAGGCCCTGAACATGCATGCAGGCGCCTTGTCCCCAGTCACCCAAGCGGGACCAAAGAGAGATATAGACGAAGAGCTTGAAGGCGACGAGATCCCGGATTTCAGTTAGCTTGCCGCTGCTGTAGTAGACGCTCAGGAGTCTGGAGAAGAGCCTAGACCCACTCAAATTCTAGGACGATCAAGAGACGAGAGGATACATCTACAGCAGTCTGACCCAGATCTGGTGAAACTTAGAGAATGGGTCGCCCTGGGGAAAAAGCCAGATTAGAAGGCCAGGGCTGCTTTGCTCCCAACTACCCTGCAAATCTTGGGCCAGTGGGAAAGGCTCTTTCTGAGGGATGGCTTGGTATGCCAAAGGATCCAACTACCTCGAGAGTTCAACGTTACCTGGCAAGTACTGGTTCCAGAGGCACTAGTGGTACAGCTGACCAAAGAAGCTCATGAGAGGGGCGCTCACTTTGGTGTGGAGAAAACCTTCCGGTGGTTACAACAACTGCTGTACTGGCCTTAACTGTGGCAGGAAGTTGAGGGAGTTTGCCGAAAATGTCGCCAGTGTGAGCTAAGTAGGCCCCCGGAACAGAGGGCTCCTGTTCAGACCATGTGAACTTCTGCACCCTTGGAGGTCCTGATCATTAACTACCTGATGATCGGAACTTCATACAATGGCTACGGGTACTGCTTGGTGATGACTGACCACTTGACCAAGTTCGCAGTGGTGACTCCTACTCGAGACCAGACAGCAGAAGCTGCGGCTAAGGACATCTGCCAAGATTTCATTCGAATATATGGGTGCCCGAAGCGAATACATTCCGACCAGGGGACCTGCTTCCAGGGGCGAGTGATGGATGAGCTGTATCGTATCTATGGAATCGATAAGTCTCGAGCAACGCCATATCACCCCCAGGGGAATGGGGCCTGCGAAGCAGATGTTGCCAACTCTGGAAGAAGACAAGAAGATGAAGTGGTCCGAATTTGTGTCTGAGCTGGTGTGGGTGTATAACAATCGAATACATGCGACTACTGGCTACACCCCTTACATGTCGCTGTTTGGGAGGAATGGATGATAAATCACCGAACTGGAGCTAGAAGCAGAAGACCCCTGCCCGGGCAGCAGCCCAAGTACCTGGATTCGGGTGCACCGACGCCGACTTCACACTTTGAGGAGGTTGGTTGAATAGAAGTACGGGGAAGTGGAACATTCAAGTCGGCCCCTGACCTTGGGTGGACCACTCCAGTCAGGAGACCGTGAGCTATTGCGAGCCAAGCAGCTCGGAAGTAAACTGGGTCACCGTTGGGAGGCGATACCTTATCGAGTGGTGAAGAAGGTCCACCCAGATAACCCGGTCTACGAGGTCCGACCCAAAGGGAATGACACCACGACATCTAGGGTGTTTCACCGTAACATGCTGCGGCCCTGCTCTTCCAAAGTGGAGGACTGTCATGGGACTGAATCTCCAACTGAGGTTGCTGAGGCACCACAAACAGGGGTCTTGGGGGATGAAGAAGGATGGGCTACAGTACTGTTGAGTCTGTCAGAGTTGCCAGTGTCATCCTCAAGTGGGGCAGAGAATGAATCGGGAGGCGATTTGCAGTCCCCAGTGATTGATTATTCAGGACCTCCAGAATCACCTCTGCAAGAGCAGCTCCGCCAGACTGGGCGGGCTAATGCCGGAATTCCCAATAACCGGTTTGCCCAAGAGGAGTTTATATGGTCTCAGATTCAACAGAAAACAGAAGAGTGTGCTCAACTCTTGTCTCAACTTGTGCTGCCTGGAAGGAGACGTCAACCCAGCAAGAAGTCCACTTGCCCGAGGACTGGCAAGCAAAGAGGTGGGAGGAATGTAGTAGAGTGCAATAAAGGAGGATTCTTGCAGGATGTGCCAGAGATGAGGAAAGGTTGCCATCTGCTGACCAGACGAAATAAAGCGGAACCAAGTTATGCCAGAAGAGTTGGAGGGGGAAGAGATTCAGATGCTGCACCTGATCAGGTGACCTCCAGGATGGATTTCCTGGATATAAAAGCCCAGCGTGCCAAGACACAGGGAGATTTGGCGCCAGGCTGCAGAGTGGAACAGATGTGTTCCAGAGGGACTACAGATGCCAGCGCGGCAGGCCCCAGCCAGAGGCCTGTGCTGCATCAGAGTCAGACGCAGCCTGAGAAGTTCTGGACTCCCCACAGAAGCGACCTGATCCCTCCATGTGTGGCCCAGAGTCAGGGCCTGCGTCCCACACAGAGTAAATTCCTGGGAACTGATGCCGTCTGTCAATAGCCGAGGTCTGGATCCCCTTACCCCAAGCCTGAGAGACTACCGTCGACGGTCAAGCTGAGAAGAGCTGAGAGAGGACTGTGACAGGAGAGACGCGCCAGCAGCAGCGGAGGAATCGCGCAAGTGAACAGGGCCGTCACTTCCAATTTCCACTCACGGTACCAGGGACAGTTGCGATTAGGATTTCAGGTTGGGAGGGGGCTGGTTGGTGTGTGGGAGGCTAAAAGGGATCTGATAGACTTTATCCGGAAGAGACTTGCGGCCTAGCGGGAATAACCGGTGACCCCCCCGCTACGGCCATACAAAGAGAAACTCACGTGGTGACTCCCACGACTGGATGCATCACACTTTTGCAAAGAACTTTACCATTATTCACTGAAGCTGTTTCTCATTGTTATTCCAATTTGCTGTTCATTATCCCTGTTACTAACCCCCTTGCATAATACTTGTATAAAGTGGTTTTATATATATCCCTAACTGTTCCCATTTTGTGTCTCTGTGCGTTGCATTCCAGCACCTGTGTTACATATGTATGGAGCAGAGCAGTGTGCATGCATAGCAGAGCTTAATGTGCATTGTACTGTGCATTCAGCAGTGATGTGATTACACTGTGTTCCAAATTATTATACAAATAATATTTTCTCAGATTTTCCCAAATTACCTATATGAATTGCAGTCATTGTAATTTTCCAGTCAAATAACTATTAGAGTACAATAGAAAGGTTTTTGTACAAACTGCCTATGATAACAGTATATTTTAAAAAAAATAAAACACTCAAACTGCACTCAAAATGCATGTTCCAAATTATTATGCACAGCAGAGCTTCCAACCTTTTCATTTTAATAAAGAACAAAAAAATGGTCATTTTTGAAATTATAAGCATTAGCAGGTTATTACAAACTGAAATCAAACAGTTTTCAACTCAAAACTTTATTCTAGGTGATGTAACATTTGCACATAGGACCCCTTGTTCGAAAGGAGCTTCTGAACTCTCTCATTCATTGAATTTGTCAGGTTTTGGATGGTTTCTGCTTCAATTGTTTTGCATGAGGACAGAATACCCTCCCAGAGCTGTTGCTTAGATGTGAACTGCCTCCCGCCATCATAGACACTCATTTTGATGATGCTCCAGAGGTTCTCAATGGGGTTGAGGTCAGGGGAGCATGGGGGCCACACCATAAGTTTGTCCCCTCTTATGCCCACAGCAGCCAGAGATGCAGATGTGTCATGTGCAGCATGAGACGGGGCATTATCATGCATGAAATGATCTCGATGGTCCAGATGGATGGAGTGGAGGATGGCTGGTTGATGGACACCCCATGCAAACACGGCTACGGCGCCAACAAGGAGGAGGTGGAGTAATGTTTTGGGCTGGAATCATGGGGAGAGAGATTGTCGGTCCTTTTAGAATCCCTGAAGGGGTAAAGATGAACTCCATAATGTATGTTGAGTTTCTCAAACAGCACTTCCTGCCATGGTTCAAGAAGAAGAACCGTGCATTCCGCAGCAAGATCATTTTCGTGCATGATAATGCCCAGACTCATGCTGCACATAACACATCTGCATCTCTGGCTGCTGTGGGCATAAAAGGGGACAAACTTATGGTGTGGCCCCCATGCTCCCCTGACCTCAACCCCATTGAGAACCTCTGGAGCATCATCAAAAGGAGTGTCTATGATGGCGGGAGGCAGTTCACATGTAAGCAACAGAAAAGGAATAGTCGGCACTCTGTATAGCTAGGGTGGTGCACGTGGAAAACAATGTCTGTAGAAAAAGAAAATCCCGGCACTCACGTGTTGATAATCAGTTGATTTATTCCACAACTCATACAAGACGTTTCAGCCTGTCCAAGGCTTTTTTCAATTGTGGTTAAATACATTCAGTCAAGACATTTATACACAGATCCACGGAAATGACATAATTCTCATTAACATAAAAAAAGAGTAGACCAACAAGACAAAAAATATATAACAAAACTTTACAACAACATACAAAAATTAAACAATAATACACTTAAATTCCACAATAAAAAAGAACAAGTGAACTCATATATTTAGATAATCCCCAACTAAATGTAAGGACATATAAAATAAAAAGGTTGGAAACTCTGCTGTGCATAATAATTTGGAACATGCATTTTGAGTGCAGTTTGAGTGTTTTATTTTTTTTAAAATATACTGTTATCATAGGCAGTTTGTACAAAAACCTTTCAATTGTACTCTAATAGTTATTTGACTGGAAAATTACAATGACTACAATTCATATAGGTAATTTGGGAAAATCTGAGAAAATATTATTTGCATAATAATTTGGAACACAGTGTATGTATGTGCTGTATAAAAGACATATAAATTGCCTGCTGCAAATGTATAGGAGTATAATATACATGTCGCAGAGAAGCACTAACATTAGATCTCTATCCACTCTATTCTACCTTACAGCATTAAAGGTAGTATTATCAAATCCTCCACAAATTTACACCTCCAGGAAATTTAACCTGGGGTGTGTTTTAAATTAAGGTGAGTTCAATAGTTAGAAAAATATGATACTTTCCATAAATTATTAGCAAAATGTTTAAAATGCACCTATCAAAAAAACAGCCTCCTCCATATCCCCTCAAGCTGTCCTATCCATCACCAAGATAGATGTATTTTTTGCCATTTAGGTAGAAGTAATCTTCAAAATCTTCAAACAATTTGCTTCTAATTTAGATAAAGTACTAGGAAGGTATATCATGCAAACTCTACATGTGATGTTTGCCTATTAAATAATAGTTGTAATATTTATTTGCAAAACTTCCATTTTCTCTATGCCTGACCTACACTACTTAATTGTAACATCCCTGGCGGCGTGCTGGCATGGCTTCCCATCTCCCACCATGTAAGACCGCCGACTTATCCATCAATCCAGGCTGCGCACTGTGTTCCTCTGCTGGCTGGGTGCATGTGTCTTGGCTGCTTGTTGAGGGCGGCAGCACATCCTGATTCTTAAAGGAACAGTGCACGCATTCCTAATGCGTCCCCAGACTATTGCTATGAGACACTGGATACTTAAACCACCTCCACCCATTGGAAGGTGCCTGAGCAACACTATCCTTCAGCGTGATCTGTGCAACTGCTGAGTTGCCAGGTCCTGTCCCGTGTTTGGCCCATCCCGTGTCTGGCCCATCCCGTATCTGGCCCGTCCCGTCCTGTATCAGGCCCATCCCGTATCTGGCCTGTCCCGTTCTGTATTTGGCCCAGCCTGTCCCGTATCTGGCCCGTCCCCTATCTGGCCAGTCTCGTATCTGGCCTGTCCCGTATCTGGCCCGTCCTGTATCTGGCCAGTCTTGTATCTGGCCTGTCCCGTATCTGGCCCGTCCCATTCTATCTCTGACCCGTCCCATCCTGTCTCTGGCCCGTCCCGTCCTGTATCTGGCCCGTCCCGTCCTGTATCTGGCCCGTCCCTTCCTGTATCTAGCCCGTCCCATCCTGTCTCTGGCCAGTCCTGTCCTGTCTCAGGCCCGTCTTGTCCTGTCTCTGGCCCGACCCGACCCGTCCTACTTAATTGTAACATCCCTGGCGGCGTGCTGGCATGGCTTCCCATCTTACACCATGCAAGACCGCCGACTTACCCACCAAGCCAGGCTGCACACTGCCTTCTTCTGCTGGCTGTGTGCATGTGTCTTGGCTGCTTGTTGAGGGCTCCCATATCTGGCCCGTCCTGTCCCGTATCTGGCCTGTCCTGTCCCATATCTGGCCAGTCCCTCCCAGTCTCGTCCTGTATCTGGCCTGTCCCATCCTGTCTCTGGCCTATCCAGTCCTGTCTCTGGCCCGTCCAGTCCTGTCTCTGGCCTGTCCAGTCCTGTCTCTGGCCCTTCCTGTCTCTGGCCCGTCCTGTCTTTGGCTCATCCCGTCCTGTCTCTAGCCCGTCCCGTCCTGTCTCTGGCCAGTATCGTCCCGTATCTGGCCCATCCTGTCTAGTATCTGGCCCGTCCCGTATCTGTACCGTCCCATATCTGCTCCGTTCCGTATCTGCCCTGTCCCGTATCTGGCTCGTCCCGTATCTGGCCCGTCCTGTTTCGTATCTGGTCCGTCTCGTCCTGTATCTTGCCCGTCCCGTCATGTATCTGGCCCGTCCCGTCATGTATCTGGCCCGTCCCATATCTGCCCCGAACCGTCCCATATCTGGCCCGTATCTAGCCTGTACCATCCCGTATCTGGTCCATCCTGTCCCGTATCTGGCCTGTCCCATCACATATCAGGCCTGTCCCATCCTGTCTCTGGCCTGTCCCGTCCTGTCTCTGGCCCGTCCTGTGCAGTTCTGTATCTGGCCCGTCCCATCCTGTACCCGGCCTGTCCCCTCCTGTATCTGGCCCGTAGCATCCTGTATCTGGCCCGTTTCGTACCATCCTGTATCTGGCCCATCTCATCCCGTCCTGTATCTGGCCCGTCCTGTATCTGGTTTGTACAGTCCTATATCTGTCCTGTCCTGTCCCGTCACGTATCTGGCCTGTCCCGTCACGCATATGGCCTGTCCCGTCCCATATCTGGCCTGTTCCATCCTGTCTCTGACCCGTCCCATCCTGTCTCTGGCCCATCCCGTCCTATATCTGGCCCGTCCCGTATCTGGCCTGTCCCTTCCTGTAACTAGCCAGTCCCGTCCTGTCTCTGGCCCGTCCTGTCCTATCTCCGGCTCGTCCTGTCTCTGGCCCGTCCCGTCCTGTCTCAAGCTCGTCTTGTCATGTCTCTGGCCCGTCCGGTCCTGTCTCTGGCCCGACACGTCCTGTCCTGCCTGTGGCCCGTCCGGCACTGCTCTGGCCCGTCCCTGGCCCATCCTGTATCTGGACCATCCTGTATCTGGCTTGCCCCGTCATGTATCTGGCCCATCCTGTCTTGTTTCTGGCCAGCCCCATCCCGTCCTGTCTCTGGCCAGTCCCATCCGATAATTGGCCTGTCCCAACCTGTCTCTGGCCCGTCCCGTCCTGTGTGGTTTAAATTAAGGTGAGCTCAATAGTTAGAAAAATATTATACTTTCCATAAATTATTAGCAAAATGTTTAAATGACACCTATCAAAAAACAGCCTCCTCCATATCCCCTCAAGCTGTCCTATCCATCACCAAGATAGGTGCATTTTCTGCCATTTAGGTAGAAGTAATCTTCAAACAATTTGCTTCTAATTTAGATAAAGTACCAGGAAGGTATATCATGCAAACTCTACATGTGATGTTTGCATATTAAACAATAGTTGTAATATTTATTTGCAAAACTTTCATTTTCTTTATGCCTGTGCTACACTACCTAATTGTAACATCCCTGGAGGCGTGCTGGCATGGCTTCCCATCTCACACCATGTAAGACCACCGAATTACCCACCAATCCAGGCTGCGCACTGTGTTCCTCAACTGGCTTGGTTCATGTGTCTTGGCTGCTTGCTGAGGGCGACAGTGGCAGCACTTCCTTCTTCTTAAAGGAACAGTGTACGCATTCCTAATGTGTCCCCAGTCCTGTATCTGGCCCATCCCGTCTTTGGCTCATCCCGTCCTGACCTGTCTCTGGCCCGTCCCGTGCTGTCCCTGGCCCCTCCCCTCCTGTCTATGGCCCGTCCTGTAATGTCTAGCCCGTATGTCCCATATCTGGCCTGCTTAGTCCCATATCTGACCCGACAAGTCCCGTATCTGGCCAGTCCAGTCCCATATCTGGCCAGTCCAGTCCCGTATCTGGCCCATCTCTTATCTGGCACGTCTCGTCCCTTCACTATCTAGCCCGTCCTATCCCGTATATGGCCCAACCAGTCCCGTATCTGGCCCGTCCCGTATATGGCCCAGCGTGTCACGTATCTGGCCCATCACCATAAATGGCACATCCCGTTCAGTTTCTGTCCTTTCCCATCCCTGGCTCATGTCGTATCTGGCCCGTCCTGTCCCATATCTGGCCCGTCTCATATCTGGACCGTCCCGTATCTGGCCCATCCCGTATCTGGCCCGTCCCATCGCGTATCTGGCCCGTTCCGTCCCATATCTGGGCAGTACCGTCCTATATCTGGCCCGTCCCATTCTGTCTATGGCCCGGCCCGTAATGTCAAGCCCGCCCATCCTGTCTCTGGCCCGTTCCGTCCTGTATTTGGCCCGTTCCGTATCTATCCCGTCCCGTCCTGTATCTGACCCGTCCCGTACCGTCTTGTATCTGGCCCATCTCGTCCCGTCCTGAATCTGGCCCATCCCGTCCCGTATCTGACCTGTCCAGTATCTGGCCGGTCCTGTCCCGTATCTAGCCAGTCCCATCCTGTATCTGGCCCGTCCTGTCCTGTCTCTGGCCTGTCCAGTCCTGTGTCTTGCCCGTGCCGTTCTGTCTCTGGCCTGTCCAGTCCTGTGTCTGGCCCCTCCCGTCCTGTCTTTGGCTCGTCCCATCCTGTCTCTGACCCGTCCTGTCTTTGGCTCATCCCATCCTGTCTCTAGCCAGTCCCATCCTGTCTCTGGCTAGTATCGTCCCGTATCTGGCCCGCCCCGTATCTAGCCCATCCCGTCCAGTATCTGGCCCGTCCTGTCGCTGGCACGTCCCGTATCTGTACCGTCCCATATCTGCCCCATCCCATATATGACCTGTCCCGTATCTGGCTTGTCCCGTATCTGGCCCGTCCTGTTCTGTATCTGGTCTGTCTCGTCCTGTATCTGGCCCGTCCCGTCATGTATCTGGCCCATACCGTCCCATATCTGGCCCGTACCATCCTGTATCTGGCCCGTCTTGTCCCGTATCTGGCCTGCCCCATCCCGTATCTGGCCTATCCCATCCTGTCTCTGACCCGTCCAGTCCTGTCTCTGGTCCGTACCGTGCAGTTCCGTATCTGGCCCGTCCCATCCTGTAACTGGCCCATCCCCTCCTGTCTCTGGCCCGTCCCATACAGTTCTGTATCTGGCCCGTACCGTCCTGTATCTGGCCCGTACCATCTCGTATCTGGCCCGTCCTGTTCCGTATCTTTCCTGTCCCGTCCCGTATCTGGCCTGTCCCATCCTATCTCTGGCCCGTCCCGTCCTGTCTCTGGCCCATCCCGTGCAGTTCTCTATCTGGCCTGTCCCATCCTGTACTCGGACCGTCCCCTCCTGTATCTGGCCCGTTCCGTACCATCCTGTATCTGGCCCATCTAGTCCCATCTTGTATCTGGCCCGTCGCGTATCTGGCTTGTACCGTCCCGTGTCTATCCTGTCGGGTCCCGTCACATATCTGGCCTCTCCCGACCCATATCTGGCCCATCCCATCCTGTCTCTCGCCTGTCCCGTCCTGTATCTGGCCCGTCCCGTATCTGGCCCGTCCCTTCCTGTTTCTAGCCAGTCCCGTCCTTTCTCTGGCCCATCCTGTCCTATCTCCGGCTCGTCCTGTCTCTGGCCCATCTCGTTCTGTCTCTGGCCCGTCTTGTCCTATCTCTGTCCCGTCCCATCCTGTCTCTGGCCCGACCCGTCCTGTCCTGCCTCAGACCCGTCTGGTACTGCAGTGGCCCGTCCCTGGCCCATCCTGTATCTGGCCCATCCTGTATCTGGCCCATCCCGTCCTGTATATGTCCCGTCCTGTCTCTGGCCCGCCCCGTCCCGTCCTGTCTCTGGCCCGTCCCATCCGGTCTTTGGCCCGTCCCATCCGGTCTTTGGCCCATCCCATCCGGTCTTTGGCCCGTTCCATCTGGTTTTGGCCCGTGCCGTCCTCTGTGCTTTAAATTAAGGTGAGCTCAATAGTTAGAAAAGTATGATACTTTCTATAAATTATTAGCAAAATGTTTAAATGACACCTATCAAAAAACAGCCTCCTCCATATCCCCTCAAGCTGTCCTATCCATCACCAAGATAGGTGCATTTTCTGCCATTTAGGTAGAAGTAATCTTCAAACAATTTGCTTCTAATTTAGATAAAGTACTAGGAAGGTATATCATGCAAACTCTACATGTGATGTTTGCCTATTAAACAATAGTTGTAATATTTATTTGCAAAACTTCCATTTTCTCTATGCCTGTCCTACACTATTTAATTGTAACATCCCTGGCGGCGTGCTGGCATGGCTTCCCATCTCACACCATGCAAGACCGCCGACTTACCCACCAATCCAGGCTGCACACTGTGTTCCTCTGCTGGCTGTGTGCATGTGTCTTGGCTGCTTGTTGAGGGCGACAGCGGCAGCACTTCCTGATTCTTAAAGGAACAGTGCACGCATTCCTAATGTGTCCCCAGTCCTGTATCTGACCCCTCCCGTCCTGTCTATGGCCCGTCCTATTCCTGTCTCTGGCCGGTCCTGTATCTCTGGACCGTCCCGTATCTGTACCGTCCCGTATCTGCCCCGTCCCATATCTGCCCTGTCCCGTATCTGGCTCGTCCCGTATCTGGCCCGTCCTGTTCCGTATCTGGTCCGTCTCATCCTGTATCTGGCCCGTCCCGTCTTGTATCTGGCCCGTACCATCCCATTTCTGGACCGTACCATCCCGTATCTGGCCCGTCCAGTCCTATCTCTGGCTCGTCCTGTCTCTGGCCCATCTCGTCCTGTCTCAGGCCCGTCCCGTCCTGTCTCTGGCTGGACCCGTCCTGTCCTGCCTCTGACCCGTCCGGTACTGCAGTGGCCCGTCCCTGGCCCATCCTGTATCTGGCCCGCGTCGTCTCTGGCCCGTCCCGTCCTGTATAAGTCCCGTCCTGTCTCTGGCCTGCCCCATTCGGTCTCTGGCCCGCCCCATCCGGTCTCTGGCCCGCCCCATCCGGTCTTTGGTCCGTGCCGTCCTCTGTACTTTAAATTAAGGTGAGCTCAATCGTTAGAAAAATATGATACTTTCTATAAATTATTAGCAAAATGTTTAAATGACACCTATCAAAAAAACAGCCTCCTCCATATCCCCTCAAGCTGTCCTATCCATCACCAAGATAGGTGCATTTTCTGCCATTTAGGTAGAAGTAATCTTCAAACAATTTGCTTCTAATTTAGATAAAGTACTAGGAAGGTATATCATGCAAACTCTACATGTGATGTTTGCCTATTAAACAACAGTTGTAATATTTATTTGCAAAACTTCCATTTTCTCTACACCTGACCTACACTACTTAATTGTAACATCCATGGCGGCGTGCTGGCATGGCTTCCCATCTCACACCATGCAAGACCGCCGACTTACCCACCAATCCAGGCTGCACACTGTGTTCCTCTGCTGGCTGTGTGCATGTGTCTTGGCTGCTTGTTGAGGGCGACAGCGGCAGCACTTCCTGATCCTTAAAGGAACAGTGCACGCATTCCTAATGTGTCCCCAGTCCTGTGTCTGACCCGTCCCGTCTCTGGCCCATCCCGTCCTGTCTATGGCCCGTCCTATTCCTGTCTCTGGCCCGTCCTGTATCTCTGGACCGTCCCGTATCTGTACCGTCCCCTATCTGCCCCGTCCCCTATCTGCCCCGTCCCGTATCTGGCCTGTCCCGTATCTGGCTCGTCCCGTATCTGGCCCGTCCTGTTCCGTATCTGGTCCGTCTTGTCCTGTATCTGTCCCGTCCCGTCATGTATCTGGTCCGTACCATCCCATTTCTGGCCCATACCATCCCGTATCTGGCCCGTCCTGTCCTATCTCTGGCTCGTCCTGTCTCTGGCCCATCTCGTACTGTTTCTGGCCCGTCCCGTCCTGTCTCTGGCCGGACCCGTCCTGTCCTGCCTCTGACTCGTCCGGTACTGCAGTGGCCCGTCCCTGGCCCATCCTGTATCTGGCCCGCCTCGTCTCTGGCCCGTCCCGTCCTGTATATGTCCCGTCCCATCCGGTCTCTGGCCCGCCCCATCCGGTCTCTGGCCCGCCCCATCCGGTCTCTGGCCCGTCCCATCCGGTCTTTGGCCCGTGCCGTCCTCTGTGCATTAAATTAAGGTGAGCTCAATAGTTAGAAAAATATGATACTTTCTATAAATTATTAGCAAAATGTTTAAATGACACCTATCAAAAAACAGCCTCCTCCATATCCCCTCAAGCTGTCCTATCCATCACCAAGATAGGTGCATTTTCTGCCATTTAGGTAGAAGTAATCTTCAAACAATTTGCTTCTAATTTAGATAAAGTACTAGGAAGGTATATCATGCAAACTCTACAGTTCTATATCTGACCCGTCCCATCTCTGGCCCGTCCCGTCTCTGGCCCGTCCCGTCCTGTCTCTGGCCCATCCCAGCCTGTCCCTGGCCCCTTCCATCCTGTCTATGGCCCGTCCTGTAATGTCTAACCCGCCCCGTCCCGTATCTGGTCCGTCCAGTCCCATATCTGACCCGTTTGGTCCCGTATTTGACCATCCGTCCCGTATCTGGCTATCCCTTATCTGGCCCATCTCATCACGTATCTGGCCCGCCTCATCCTTTCCCGTCTCTGGCACTTCCTGTCCCGTATCTGACCCAACCAGTCCCTATCTGGCCCGTCCCGTATGTGGCCAGGCCCATTCAGTATCTGGCCCGTCCCTTATCTGGCCATCTCGTATCTGGCCCATCCCATCCTGTCCATGGCTCATCCCATATCTAGCCTGTCCTGTCCCATATCTGGCCCGTCCCGTATCTGGCCCATGTCGTCCTGTATCTGGCCCGTCCCATATTTTGCCCGTACCAGCCTGTATCTGGCCTGTCCCGTACTGTATCTGGGCCATCCCGTCCAGTCTCTGGCCTGTCTTTTCCTGTATCTGGACCGTCCCGTCCGGTCTCCGGCCCGTCCCACAAAGTATAGCTTGTCCCGTCCTGTTTCTGGCCCGTCCCGTCCTGTCTCTGGCTCATCCTGTCCTGTATCTGGCACGTCCCGTTCCGTCTCTGGCCCGTCCCATCCTGTCTATATCCCGTCCCATAATGTATAGCTCGTCCAGTCCTGTTTCTGGCCCGTCCCGTCCTATCTCTGGCTCGTCCCGTCCTGTATCTGGCCCGTCCCATCTCGTATCTGGCCCGTTCCGCATCTGGCCTGTCCTGTCCTGTATCTGGCCTGTCCCTTCCTGTATCTGGCCAGTCCCTTCCCATCTCGTCCTGTCTCTGGCCTGCCCCGTCCTGTCTATGGTATGGCCCGTCCGGTGCTATCTCTGGCCTGTCCAATCCTGTCTCTTGCCCGTCCCATCTCTGGTCCGTCCCGTCCTGTATTTGGCCCGTCTCGTCCTGTCTCTGGCCAGTCCCATCCTCTCTTTGGCCTGTCCCGTCATCTCTCTTGCCCGTCTCGTCCTGTCTCTGGCCCGACCTGTCCTGTCCTGCCTTTGGCCAGTCCCATTCTGCTCTGGCCCGTCCCGTCCCTGGACCGTCCTGCATCTGGACCGTCCCATCCTGTATCTGGTCGCCCCGTCTTTAGCCCGTCCGGTCCTGTCTCTGGCACACCTCGGTACGTGCTATCTCCGGCCAGTCTCATCCTGTATTTGGTCCGTCCCGTCCTGTCTCTAGCCCGTTTCGTCCTGTCTCTGGCGTGTCCCGTCCGGTCCTGTCTCTGGCCCGTCCTGTATCTGGCCGGTCCTGTGTCTGGCCCATCCCGTATCTTTCCTGTCCCGTCCTGTATCTGGCCCATCCCATTAAAGTCCCATTAAAGGTAGTATTATCAAATCCTCCACAAATTTACACCTCCAGGAAATTTAACCTGGGGTGTGTTTTAAATTAAGGTGAGTTCAATAGTTAGAAAAATATGATTCTTTCCATAAATTATTAGCAAAATGTTTAAATTACACCTATCAAAAACAGCCTCCTCCATATCCCCTCAAGCTGTCCTATCCATCACCAAGATAGGTGCATTTTCTGCCATTTAGGTAGAAGTAATCTTCAAACAATTTGCTTCTAATTTAGATAAAGTATCAGGAAAGTATATCATGCAAACTCTACATGTGATGTTTGCCTATTAAATAATAGTTGTAATATTTATTTGCAAAACTTCCATTTTCTCTACACCTGACCTACACTACTTAATTTTAACATCCCTGGCGGTGAGCTGGCATGGCTTCCCATCTCACACCATGCAAGACCGCCGACTTACCCACCAATGCAGGCTGCGCACTATGTTCCTATGCTGGCTGTGTGCATGTGTCTTAGTTGCTTGCTGAGGGCGGCAGCGGCAGCACTTCCTGATTCTTAAAGGATCAGTGCACGCATTCCTAATGTGTCCCCAGTCCTGTATCTGACCCGTCCCATCTCTAGCCCGTCCCGTCTCTGGCCCGTCCCGTCCTGTCTCTGGCCAGTCTCAGCCTGTCCCTGACCCCTCCCATTCTGTCTATGTCCTGTCCTGTAATGTCTAACCCGCCCCGTCCCGTATCTGGTCCGTCCAGTCCCATATCTGACCCGTTTAGTCCCGTATCTGACCATCCCGTCCCGTATCTGGCTGTCCCTTATCTGGCCCATCTCATCCCGTATCTGGCCCGCCTCGTCCCTTCCCGTCTCTGGCACGTCCTGTCCTGTATGTGACCCAACCAGTCCCTATCTGGCCCGTCCCGTATCTGGCCCATGTCGTCCTGTATCTGGCCCGTCTCATTTTTGGCCCGGACCGTCCGGTATGTGGCCTGTCCCGTACTGTATCTGGGCCATCCTGTCCTGTCTCTGGACGGTCCCATAATGTATAGCTTGTCTCGTCCTGTTTCTGGCCCGTCCCGTCCTGTCACTGGCTAGTCCTGTCCTGTATCTGGCGCATCCTGTACCGTCTCTGGCACGTCCCATCCTGTCTATTTCCCGTCCCATAATGTATAGCTCGTGAAGTCCTGTTTCTGGCCCGTCCCGTCCTATCTCTGGCTCGTCCCGTCCTGTATCTGGCCCGTCCCATCTCGTATCTGGCCCGTCCCGCATCTGGCCTGTCCTGTCCCATATCTGGCCTGTCCCTTCCCATCTAGTCCTGTCTCTGGCCCGTCCCGTCCTGTCTCTGGCCTGTCCCGTCATGTCTCTGGCCCATTCGGTGCTATCTCTGGCCTGTCCAATCCTGTCTCTTGCCCATCCCATCTCTTGTCCATCCCGTCCTCTCTTTGGCCCGTCCCGTCCTCTCTCTTGCCCGTCCCGTCCTGTCTCTGGCCTGATCGGTCCTGTCCTGCCTCTGACCAGTCCCGTCTTGCTCTGGCCCGTCCTGTCCCTGGACTGTCCTGTATCTGGACCGTCCCGTGCAGTATCTGTCGCCCCGTCTCTAGCCCGTCCCGTCCTGTCTCTGGTACGCCTCGGTCCGTCCTATCTCCGGCCAGTCTCATCCTGTCTTTGGCCTGTCCCGTCCTGTCTCTGGCCCGTCTCGTCATGTCTCTGGCGTGATCCGTCCGGTCCTGTCTCTGGCCCGTCCTGTATCTGGCCCATTCCGTATCTGGCCTGTCCCGTCCTGTATCTGGCCCATCCCATTAAAGATAGTATTATCAAATCCTCCACAAATTTACACATAAAGGAACTTTAACCTGGGGTGTGTTTTAAATTAAGGTGAGTTCAATAGTTAGAAAAATATGATACTTTCCATAAATTATTAGCAAAATGTTTAAATGACACCTATCAAAAAAACAACCTCCTCCATATCCCCTCAAGCTGTCCTATCCATCACCAAGATAGGTGCATTTTCTGTCATTTAGGTAGAAGTAATCTTCAATTTGCTTCTAATTTAGATAAAGTACTAGGAAGGTATATCACGCAAACTCTACATGTGATGTTTGCCTATTAAACAATAGTTGTAATATTTATTTGAAAAACTTCCATTTTCTCTACGCCTGACCTACACTACTTAATTGTAACATCTATGGCGGCGTGCTGGCATGGCTTCCCATCTCACACCATGCAAGACCGCCGACATACCCACCAATGCAGGCTGCACACTATTTGGCCCGTACCGTCCTGTATGTGGCCTGTCCCGTACTGTATCTGGGCCATCCCGTCCTTTCTTTGGCCCGTCTTTTCCTGTATCTGTCCCGTTCCGTCTTGTCTCTGGCCCGTCCAGTCCTGTCCATGGCCCGTCCCATAATGTATAGCTTGTCCCGAACTGTTTCTGGCCCGTCCCGTACTTTCTCTGGCTCGTCCTGTCCTGTATCTGGCCCGTCACGTACCCTCTCTGGTCCGTCCCGTCCTGTCTATTTCCCGTCCCATAATGTATAGCTTGCCCCGTCCTATTTCTGGCCCGTCCCATCCTATCTCTGCGTCGTCCCGTCATATATCTGGCCCGTCCCGTCTCGTATGTGGCCCGTTCCGCATCTGGCCTGTCCTGTCGCGTATCTGGCCTGTCCCTTCCTGTATCTGGCCAGTCCCTTCCCATGTCGTCCTGTCTCTGGCCTGTCCCGTCCTGTCTCTGGCCGGTCCGTTGCTATTTCTGGCCTGTCCAATCCAGTCTCTTGCCCGTCCCTTCTCTGGCCCGTCCCGTCCAGTCTTTGGCCCGCCCCGTCTCTGGCCCATCCCTTCCTGTGTTTGGCCCAGTTCTGGCCCGTCTCGTCCCGTATTTGGTCCGCCCTGCATCTGGCCCATCCCGTCCAGTATCTGGCCCGTTTCATATCTGGACAGTCCCGTGTCTGGCACGTCCTGTCCCTGCCCGGCCTGTCCCGTATCTAGCCCGTCCTGTATCTGGCCTGACCCGTATCTGGCCCATCCCGCATCTGACCCGTCCCGTATCTGGCCCGTCCCGTCCCGTATCTGGTCCGTACCATCCTAAATCTGGCCCGTCCCGTCATGTATCTGGGCTGTCCCATATCTGGCCCATACCGTCCCATATCTGGCTCGTCACGTTTCTGGCCCATCCCGTCATGTATCTGGCCCGTCCCATCCTGTCTCTAGCCCGACCCATCCTGTCTCTGGCCCGACCCCTCCTGTCTATGTCCTGTCCCTTAATGTCTCTAGCACATTCTGTCCTGTCTCTGACCCATCCCTTTCTGTATCTGGCCCGTCCCATCACGTCCTATCTCTGGCCCATCCCGTCTTGAATTTGGCCGGTCCCGTATCTGGCCCGTCTCTTCTAGTATCTGGCCCGTCCCATCCTGTCTCTGGCCTGACTGGTCCTGTCCTGCCTCTGGCCAGTCGCGTCCTGCTCTGGTCCATCCCGTCCCTGGCCCGTCCTGTATCTAGACCGTCCCGTCCTGTATCTGGTTGCCCCGTCTCTGGCCAGTCCCGTCTTTTCTCAGGCACGTCCCGTCCGTCCTGTCTCTGGCCTGTCCTGCATCTGGCCCATCCCGTCACGTATCTGGCCTGTCCCGTCCTGGATCTGGCCCATCCCATTAAAGGTAGTATTATCAAATCCTCCACAAATTTACACGTCCAGGAAATTTAACCTGGGGTGTGTCTTAAATTAAGGTGAGTTCAATAGTTAGAAAAATATGATACTTTCCATAAATTATTAGCAAAATGTGTAAATGACACCTATCAAAAAACAGCCTCCTCCATATCCCCTCAAGCTGTCCTATCCATCACCAAGATAGGTGCATTTTCTGCCATTTAGGTAGAACTAATCTTCAAACAATTTGCTTCTAAGTACTAGGAAGGTAAATCATGCAAACTCTACATGTGATGTTTGCCTATTAAACAATAGTTGTAATATTTATTTGAAAAACTTCCATTTTCTCTACGCCTGACCAACACTATTTAATTTTAACATCCAAGGCAGCGTGCTGGCATGGCTTCCCATCTCACATCATGCAACACCGCCGACTTACCCACCAATGCAGGCTGCGCACTATTTGGCCCGTTCTGTCTTGTCTCTGGCCCGTCCCGTCCTGTCTATGGCCCGTCCCATAATGTATAGCTTGTCCCGTCCTGTTTCTGGCCCGTCCCGTACTGTCTCTGGCTCGTCTTGTCCTGTATCTGGCCCGTCGAGTACCGTCTATGGCCCGTCCCGTCCTGTCTATTTCCCGTCCCATAATGTATAGCTCGTCCCGTCCTGTTTCTGGCCCGTCCCGTCTCGTATCTGGCCCATCCCGCATTTGGCCTGTCCTGTCCCGTATATGGCCTGTCCCTTCCTGTATCTGGCCAGTCCATTCCAGTCTCGTCCTGTCTCTGGCCTGTCCCGTCCTGTCTCTGGCCCGTCCGGTGCTATCTCTGGCCTGTATAATCCTGTCTCTTGTCCGTCCCGTTTCTGGCCCGTCCCGTCTAGTATTTGGCCCGTCCTGTCCTGTCTCTGGCCCATCCCTTCCTGTCTCTGGCGCAGTTCTGGTCCGTCTCGTCCTGTATCTGGCCCGCCCTGTATCTGGCCCATCCCGTCCAGTATCTGGCCCGTTCCATATCTGGCCTGTCCCGTATCTGGCACGTCCTGTCCCTGGCCCGGCTTGTCCCGTATCTGGCCCGTCCTGTATCTGGCCTGTCCCGTATCTGGCCCGTCCCGCATCTGACCCGTCCCGTATTTGGCCCGTCCCGTCCCGTATCTAGTCCGTACCGTCCTGTATCTGGCCCGTCCCGTCATGTATGTGGGCTGTCCCATATCTGGCCCATACCGTCCCATATCTGGCTCGTCACGTTTCTGGCCCATCCCGTCATATATCTGGCCCGTCCCATCCTGTCTCTGGCCTGACCCGTCCTGTGTATGGCCTATCCCATGTCTCTAGCACATTCCGTCCTGTCTCTGGCTGATCCCGTCCTGTATCTGGTCGGTCCCGTCCTGAATCTGGCCCGTCCCATCCTGAATCTGGCCCTTCCCGTATCTGGCCCGTCCCTTCCTGTATGTGGCCCGTCCCATCCTGTCCTGTCTCTGGCCCATCCTGTCTTGAATCTGGCCCGTCCCGTATCTGGCCCGTCCATTCCTGTATCTGGCCCGTCCCGACCTGTATCTGGTCGGTCCCATCCTGTCTCTGGCCTCGTCCGTCCTGTCTCTGGCCCGACCGGTGCTATCTCTGGTCTGTCCAATCCTGTCTCTTGCCCGTCCTGTCCTGTCTCTGGCCCGATCGGTCCTGTCCTGCCTCTGGCCAGTCCCATCCTGCTCTGGCCAGTCCCGTCCCTGGACCGTCCTGTATCTGGACCGCCCCGTCCTGTATCTGGTCGCCCCGTCTCTAGCCAGTCCCGTCCTGTCTCTGGCACGCCTCGGTCAGTCCTATCTTCGGCCAGTCTCATCTTGTCTTTGGCCCGTCCGGTCCCATCTGTCTCTGGCCCGTCCGGTCCTGTCTCTGGCCCGTCCTGTATCTGGCCCATCCCGTATCTGGCCTGTCCCGTCCTGTATCTGGCCCGTCCCGTCATTTATCTGTGCTGTCCAATAGCTGGCCCATACCATCCCATATCTGGCTCGTCACGTTTCTGGCCCATCCCGTCATGTATCTGGCCCGTCCCATCCTGTCTATGGCCCGACCCGTCCTGTCTATGGCCTGTCCCGTAATGTCTCTAGCACATTCCGTCCTGTCTATGGCCCATCCCGTCCTGTATCTGGTCGGTCCCGTCGTGTATCTGGCCCGTCCCGTCCTGAATCTGGCCCGTCCTGTCTATGGCCCGTCCCATAATGTATAGCTTGTCCTGTCCTGTTTCTGGCCAGTCCCGTCCTATCTCTGGCTCGTCCTGTCCTGTATCTGGCCCGTCGCGTACCGTCTCTGGCCCATCCCGTCCTGTCTACTTCCCGTCCCATAATGTTTAGCTCGTCCCGTCCTGTTTCTGGCCCGTCCCATCCTATCTCTGCCTTGTCCCGTCCTATATCTGGCGCGTCCCGTCTCGTATCTGGCCCGTCCCGCATCTGGCCTGTCCTGTCCCGTATCTGGCCTGTCCCTTCCTGTATCTGGCCAGTCCCTTCCCATCTCGTCCTGTCGCTGGCCTGTCCCGTCCTGTCTCTGGCCCGTTCGGTGCTATCTCTGGCCTGTTCAATCCTGTCTCTTGCACGTCCCATCTCTGGCCCGTCCTGTCCTGTCTCTGGCCCATCCCTTCCTGTCTCTGGCCCAGGTCTGGCCCGTCTCATCCCGTATCTGGCCCATCCCGTCCAGTATCTGGCCCGTTCAATATCTGGCCTGTCCCGTATCTGGCACGTCCTGTCCCTGGCCCGGCCTGTCCCGTATCTGGCCCGTCCTGTATCTGGCCTGTCCCGTATCTGGCCCGTCCCGCATCTGACCCGTCCTGTATCTGGCCCGTCACGTCCCGTATCTGGTTCGTCCCTTTCTGTATCTGGCCCGTCCTATCCTGTCCTGTCTCTGGCCCATCCCGTCTTGAATCTGACCCGTGCCGTATCTGGCCCGTCCCTTCCTGTATCTGGCCCGTCCCGTCCTTTCTCTGGCCTGACCGTTCCTGTCCTGCCTCTGGCCAGTCCCGTCCTGCTCTGTTCAGTCCCTTCCCTGGCCCGTCCTGTATCTGGACCGTCCCGTCCTGTATCTGGTCGCCCCGTCTCTGGCCCGTCCCGTCCTTTTTCAGGCACGGCCCGTCCGGTCCTATCTTTGGCCTGTCCTGTATCTGGCCCGTTCCGTCACGTATCTGGCCTGTCTTGTCCTGTATCTGGCCCATCCCACTAAAGGTAGTATTATCAAATCCTCCACAAATTTACACCTCCAGGAAATTTAACCTGGGGTGTGTTTTAAATTAAGGTGAGTTCAATAGTTAGAATAATATGATACTTTCCATAAATTAATAGCAAAATGTTTAAATGACATCTATCAAAAAACAGCCTCCTCCATATCCCCTCAAGCTGTCCTATCCATCACCAAGATAGGTGCATTTTCTGCCATTTAGGCAGAAGTAATCTTCAATTTGCTTCTAATTTAGATAAAGTACTAGGAAGGTATATCATGCAAACTCTACATGTGATGTTTGCCTATTAAATAATAGTTGTAATATTTATTTGCAAAACTTCCATTTTCTCTACACCTGACCTACACTACTTAATTGTAACATCCCTGGCGGCAAGCTGGCATGGCTTCCCATCTCACACCATGCAAGACCGTCGACTTACCCACCAATGCAGGCTGCGCACTATGTTCCTATGCTGGCTGTGTACATGTGTCTTGGCTGCTTGTTGAGGGCGGCAGCGGCAGCACTTCCTGATTCTTAAAGGAACAGTGCACGCATTCCTAATGTGTCCCCAGTCCTGTATCAGACCCATTCCGTCTCTGGCCCGTCCCGTCCTGTCTCTGGCCCGTCCCAGCCTGTCCCTGGCCCCTCCCATCCAGTCTATGGCCCGACCCGTCCTGTCTATGGCCTGTCCCGTAATGTCTCTAGCACATTCCGTCCTGTCTATGGCCCATCCCGTCCTGTATCTGGTCGGTCCCGTCCTGTATCTGGCCCGTCCCGTCCTGAATCTGGCCCGTCCTGTCTATGACCCGCCCCATAATGTATAGCTTGTCCCGTCCTGTTTCTGGCCAGTCCCGTACTATCTCTGGCTCGTCCTGTCCTGTACCTGGCCCGTCGCGTACCGTCTCTGGCCCATCCCATCCTGTCTACTTCCCGTCCCATAATGTATAGCTCGTCCCGTCCTGTTTCTGGCCCGTCCCATCCTATCTCTGCCTTGTCCCGTCCTATATCTGGCGCGTCCCGTCTCGTATCTGGCCCGTCCCGCATCTGGCCTGTCCTGTCCCGTATCTGGCCTGTCCCTTCCTTTATCTGGCCAGTCCCTTCCCATCTCGTCCTGTCGCTGGCCTGTCCCGTCCTGTCTCTGGCCCGTTCGGTGCTATCTCTGGCCTGTTCAATCCTGTCTGTTGCACGTCCCATCTCTGGCCCGTCCTGTCCTGTCTCTGGCCCATCCCTTCCTGTCTCTGGCCCAGGTCTGGCCTGTCTCATCCCGTATCTGGCCCATCCCGTCCAGTATCTGGCCCGTTCCATATCTGGCCTGTCCCGTATCTGGCACGTCCTGTCCCTGGCCCGGCCTGTCCCGTATCTGGCCCGTCCTGTATCTGGCCTGTCCCGTATCTGGCCCGTCCCGCATCTGACCCGTCCCGTATCTGGCCCGTCACGTCCCGTATCTGGTTCGTCCCTTCCTGTATCTGGCCCGTCCTATCCTGTCCTGTCTCTGGCCCATCCCGTCTTGAATCTGACCCGTGCCGTATCTGGCCCGTCCCTTCCTGTATCTGGCCCGTCCCGTCCTTTCTCTGGCCTAACCGTTCCTGTCCTGCCTCTGGCCAGTCCCGTCCTGCTCTGTTCAGTCCCTTCCCTGGCCCGTCCTGTATCTGGACCGTCCCGTCCTGTATCTGGTCGCCCCGTCTCTGGCCCGTCCCGTCCTTTTTCAGGCACGGCCCTTCCGGTCCTATCTTTGGCCTGTCCTGTATCTGGCCCGTTCCGTCACGTATCTGGCCTGTCTTGTTCTGTATCTGGCCCATCCCACTAAAGGTAGTATTATCAAATCCTCCACAAATTTACACCTCCAGGAAATTTAACCTGTGGTGTGTTTTAAATTAAGGTGAGTTCAATAGTTAGAATAATATGATACTTTCCATAAATTATTAGCAAAATGTTTAAATGACATCTATCAAAAAACAGCCTCCTCCATATCCCCTCAAGCTGTCCTATCCATCACCAAGATAGGTGCATTTTCTGCCATTTAGGCAGAAGTAATCTTCAATTTGCTTCTAATTTAGATAAAGTACTAGGAAGGTATATCATGCAAACTCTACATGTGATGTTTGCCTATTAAATAATAGTTGTAATATTTATTTGCAAAACTTCCATTTTCTCTACACCTGACCTACACTACTTAATTGTAACATCCCTGGCGGCAAGCTGGCATGGCTTCCCATCTCACACCATGCAAGACCGTCGACTTACCCACCAATGCAGGCTGCGCACTATGTTCCTATGCTGGCTGTGTACATGTGTCTTGGCTGCTTGTTGAGGGCGGCAGCGGCAGCACTTCCTGATTCTTAAAGGAACAGTGCACGCATTCCTAATGTGTCCCCAGTCCTGTATCACACCCATTCCGTCTCTGGCCCGTCCCGTCCTGTCTCTGGCCCGTCCCAGCCTGTCCCTGGCCCCTCCCATCCTGTCTATGGCCCGTCCTGTAATGTCTAACCCGCCCCGTCCCATATCTGGTCCGTCAAGTCCCATATCTGACCCGTTTGGTCCCGTATCTGACCATCCCGTCCCGAATCTGGCTATCCCTTATCTGGCCCATCTCATCACGTATCTGGCCCGCCTCATCCTTTCCCGTCTCTGGCACTTCCTGTCCCGTATCTGACCCAACCAGTCCCTATCTGGCCCGTCCCGTATGTGGCCAGGCCCATTCAGTATCTGGCCCGTCCTGTATCTGGCCATCTTGTATGTGGCCCATCCCATCCTGTCCATGGCTCATCCCATATCTAGCCTGTCCTGTCCCATATCTGGCCCGTCCCGTATCTGGCCCATGTCGTCCTGTATCTGACCCGTCTCATTTTTGGCCCGGACCGTCCTGTATGTGGCCTGTCCTGTACTGTATCTGGGTCATCCTGTCCTGTCTCTGGCCCGTCTTATCCTGTATCTGGACCGTCCTGTCAGGTCTCTGGACGGTCCCATAATGTATAGCTTGTCCCGTCCTGTTTCTGGCCCGTCCCGTCCTGTCCTGTATCTGGCACATCCTGTACCATCTCTGGCCCGTCCCATCCTGTCTATTTCCCGTCCCATAATGTATAGCTCGTCAAGTCCTGTTTCTGGCACGCCCCGTCCTATCTCAGGCTCGTCCCGTCCTGTATCTGGCCCGTCCCATCTCGTATCTCGCCTGTCCCGTATCTGGCCTGTCCTGTCCCGTATCTGGCCTGTCCCTTCCCATCTCGTCTTGTCTCTGGCCCGTCTCGTCCTGTCTCTGGCCTGTCCCGTAATGTCTCTGGCCCGTCCGGTGCTATCTCTGGCCTGTCCAATCCTGTCTCTTGCCCATCCCATCTTTTGTCCATCCAGTCCTCTCTTTGGCCCGTCCCGTCCTCTCTCTAACCCGTCCCATCCTGTCTCTGGCCCGATCGGTCCTGTCCTGCCTCTGACCAGTCCCGTCCTGCTCTGGCACGTCCCGTCCCGGGACTGTCCTGTATCTGGACCGTCCCGTCCTGTATCTGTCGCCCCGTCTCTAGTCCGTCCCGTCCTGTCTCTGGTACGCCTCGGTCCGTCCTATCTCCGGCCAGTCTCATCCTGTCTTTGGCCTGTCCCGTCCTGTCTCTGGCCCGTCTCGTCCTGTCTCTGGCCCATCCTGTATCTGGCCCATTCCGTATCTGGCCTGTCCCGTCCTGTATCTGGCCCATCCCATTAAAGGTAGTATTATCAAATCCTCCACAAATTTACACATGAAGGAACTTTAACCTGGGGTGTGTTTTAAATTAAGGTGAGTTCAATAGTTAGAAAAATATGATACTTTCCATAAATTATTAGCAAAATGTTTAAATGACACCTATCAAAAAAACAGCCTCCTCCATATCCCCTCAAGCTGTCCTATCCATCACCAAGATAGGTGCATTTTCTGCCATTTAGGTAGAAGTAATCTTCAAACAATTTGCTTCTAATTTAGATAAAGTACTAGGAAGGTATATCATGCAAACTCTACATGTGACATTTGCCTATTAAACAATAGTTGTAATATTTATTTGCAAAACTTCCATTTTCTCTACACCTGACCTACACTACTTAATTGTAACATCCATGGCGGCGTGCTGGCATGGCTTCCCATCTCACACCATGCAAGACCGCCGACTTACCCACCAATGCAGGCTGCGCACTATGTTCCTATGCGGGCTGTGTGCATTTGTCTTGGCTGCTTGTTGAGGGCGGCAGCGGCAGCACTTCCTGATTCTTAAAAGAACAGTGCACGCATTCCTTTTGTATCCTCAGTCCTGTATCTGACCCGTCCCGTGTCTGGCCTGTCCGGTCCTGTCTCTGGTCCGTCCCAGCCTGTCCCTGGCCCCTCCCATCCTGTCTATGACACGTTCTGTAATGTCTAACCCGCCCCGTCCCGTATCTGGTCCGTCCAGTCGCATATCTGACCCGTTTAGTCCCGTATCTGACCATCCCGTCCCGTATCTGGCTTTCCCTTATCTGGCTCATCACATCCAGTATCTGGCCCGCCTTGTCCCTTCCCATCTCTGGCACGTCCTGTCCCGTATTTGACCCAACCAATCCCTATCTGGCCAGTCCCGTATGTGGCCAGGCCCATTCAGTATCTGGTCCGTCTCGTATCTGGCCATCTAGTATCTGGCCCATCCCATCCTGTCCATGGCTCATTCCATATCTAGCCTCTCCTGTCCCATATCTGGCCCATGTCGTCCTGTATCTGGCCCGTCCCATATTTGGCCCGTACCGTCCTGTATCTGGCCTGTCCCGTAGTGTATCTGGGCCATCCTGTCCTGTCTCTGGCCCGTCTTTTCCTGTATCTGGACCATCCCGTCCGGTCTCTGTTTCGTCCCATAATGTATAGCTTGTCCCGTCCTGTTTCTGGCCCGTCCCATCCTGTCTCTGGCTCATCCTGTCCTGTATCTGGCACATCCCGTACCGTCTCTGGCCGTTCCCATCTTGTCTATTTCCCGTCCCATAATGTTTAGCTCGTCCAGTCCTGTTTCTGACCCGTCCCGTCCTATCTCCGGCTCGTCCCATCTTGTATCTGGCCCGTCCCATCTCGTATCTGGCCCGTCCCGCATCTGGCCTGTCTTGTCCCTTATCTGGCCTGTCCCTTCCTGTATCTGGCCAGTACCTTCCCATCTCATCCTGTCTCTGGCCTGTCCCATCCTGTCTCTGGCCTCGTCCGTCCTGTCTCTGGCCCGACCGGTGCTATCTCTAGCCTGTCCAATCCTGTCTCTTGCCCGTCCTGTCCTGTCTCTGGCCCGATCGGTCCTGTCCTGCCTCTGGCCAGTCCCATCCTGCTCTGGCCCGTCCCGTCCCTGGACCGTCCTGTATCTGGACCGCCCCGTCCTGTATCTGGTCGCCCCGTCTCTAGCCCGTCCCGTCCTGTCTCTGGCACGCCTCGGTCCGTCCTATCTTCGGCCAGTCTCATCTTGTCTTTGGCCCGTCCGGTCCCGTCTGTCTCTAGCCCATCCGGTCCTGTCTCTGGCCCGTCCTGTATCTGGCCCATCCCGTGTCTGGCCTGTCCCGTCCTGTATCTGTCCCGTCCCGTCCTCTCTCTTGCCCGTTCCGTCCTGTCTCTGGCCCGATCGGTCCTGTCCTGCCTCTGGCCAGTCCCATCCTGCTCTGGCCCGTCCCGTCATGTATCTGGCCCGTCCCGTACTGTCTCTGGCCCGTACCGTACTGTCTCTGGCTTGTCCTGTTCTGTATCTGACCCCGTCGCGTACCGTCTCTGGCCCGTCCCGTCCTGTCTATTTCCCGTCCCATAACGGATAGCTCGTACCGTCCTGTTTCTGGCCCATCCCATCCTATCTCTGCCTCGTCCCGTCCCATCTCTGGCCCTTCCTGTCCAGTCCTTGGCCCGTCCTGCCCTGTCTCTGGCCCTTCCCTTCCTGTCTCTGGCGCAGCTCTGGCCCGTCTCGTCCCGTATCTGGCCCGCCCTGTATCTGGCCCATCCCGTCCAGTATCTGGCCTGTCCCGTATCTGGTACGTCTTGTCCCTGTCCCTGCCTGTCCCGTATCTGGCCCGTCCTGTATCTAGCCGGTCCCGTATCTGGCCCATCCCGCATCTGACCCGTTTCGTATCTGGCCCGTCAAGTCCCGTATCTGGTCCGTACCGTCCTGTATCTGGCCCGTCCCGTCATGTATCTGGGCTGTCCCATATCTGGCTCATACCGTCCCATATCTGGCTCGTCACGTTCCTGGCCCATCCCGTCATGTATCTGGCCCGTCCCATCCTGTCTCTGGCCCGACCCGTCCTGTCTATGGCCTATCCCGTAATGTCTCTAGCACATTCCGTCTTATCTCTGGTCCATCCCGTCCTGTATCTGGTCGGTCCCGTCCTGTATCTGGCCCGTCCCGTCCTGAATCTGGCCCGTCCCGTATCTGGCCCGTCCCTTCCTGTATCTGGCCCGTCCCATCCCGTCCTGTCTCTGGCCCATCCCGTCTTGAACCTGGCCCGTACCGTATCTGGCCCTTCCCTTCCTGTAACTGGCCCGTCCCGTCCTGTCTCTGGCCTGACCGGTCCTGTCCTGCCTCCGGCCAGTCCCGTCCTGCTCTGGTCCGTCCCGTCCCTGGCCCGTCCTGTATCTGGACCGTCCCGTCCTGTATCTGGTCGGTCCCGTCCTGTATCTGGCCCGTCCCGTCTTGAATCTGGCCCGTCCCGTGTCTGGCCCGTCCCTTCTTGTATGTGGCCCGTCCCATCCCGTCCTGTCTCTGGCCCATCCCGGCTTAAATATGGCCCGTACCGTATCTGGCCCGTCCCTTCCTGTATCTGGCCCGTCCCATCCTGTCTCTGGCCTGACCGGTCCTGTCCTGCCTCTGGCCAGTCCCGTCCTGCTCTGGTCCGTCCCATCCCTGGCCCTTCCTCTATCTGGACCGTCCCGTCCTGTATCTGGTCGCCCCGTCTCTGGCCCGTCCCGTCCTTTCTCAGACACGTCCCGTCCGGTCCTGTCTCTGGCCTGTCCTGCATCTGGTCCATCCCGTCACGTATCTGGCCTGTCCCGTCCTGTATCTGGCCCATCCCATTAAAGGTAGTATTATCAAATCCTCCACAAATTTACACCTCCAGGAAATTTAACCTGGGGTGTGTTTTAAATTAAGGTGAGTTCAATAGTTAGAAAAATATGATACTTTCCATAAATTATTAGAAAAATGTTTAAATGACACCTATCAAAAAAACAGCCTTCTCCATATTCCCTCAAGCTGTCCTATCCATCACCAAGATAGGTGCATTTTCTGCCATTTAGGTAGAAGTAATCTTCAAACAATTTGCTTCTAGTTTAGATAAAGTACTAGGAAGGTATATCATGCAAACTCTACATGTGATGTTTGCCTATTAAACAATAGTTGTAATATTTATTTGAAAAACTTCCATTTTCTCTACGCCTGACCTACACTACTTAATTGTAACATCCATGGCGGCGTACTGGCATGGCTTCCCATCTCACACCATGCAATACCGCCGACATACCCACCAATGCAGGCTGCGCACTATTTGGCCCGTACCGTCCTGTATCTGGCCTGTCCCGTACTGTATCTGGGCCATCCCGTCCTGGCTTTGGCCCATCTTTTCCTGTATCTGTCCCGTTCCGACTTGTCTCTGGCCCGTCCCGTCCTGTCTATGGCCCGTCCCATAATGTATTGCTTGTCCCGTCCTGTTTCTGGCCCGTCCTGTACTGTCTCTGGCTCGTCCTATCCTGTATCTGGCCCATCGCGTACCGTCTATGGCCCGTTCTGTCCTTTCTATTTCCCGTCCCAAAATGCATAGCTCTTCCCGTCCTTTTTCTGGCCCGTCCCATCCTATCTCTGCCTCGTCCCGTCCTATATCTGGCCCGTCCCGTCTCGTATATGGCCCGTCCCGCATCTGGCCTGTCCTGTCCCGTATCTGGCTTGTCCCTTCCTGTATCTGGCCAGTCCCTTCCCATCTCGTCCTGTCTCTGGCCTGTCCCGTCCTGTCTCTGGTCCGTCCGGTGCTATCCCTGGCCTGTCCAATCCTGTCTCTTGCCCGTCCCGTCTCTGGCCCGTCCCGTCCAGTCTTTGGCCCGTCCCATCCTGTCTCTGGTCCATCCCTTTCTGTCTCTGGCCCGTCTCGTCCCGTATCTGGACCACCCGGTATCTGGCCCATCCCGTCTAGTATCTGGCACGTTCCATATCTGGCCTGTCCCGTATCTGGCACATCCTGTCCCTGGCACGGCCTATCCCGTATCTGGCCCGTCCTGTATCTGTCCTGTCCCGTATCTGGCCCATCCCGCATCTGACCCGTCCAGTATCTGGCCCATCCCATCCCGTACCTGGCCCGTCCCTTCATGTATCTGGGCTGTCCCATATCTGGCCCATACCGTCCCATATCTGGCTCGTCACGTTTCTGGCCCATCCCGTCATATATCTGTCCCGTCCCATCCTGTCTCTGGCCCGATCCGTCCTGTCTATGGCCTGTCCCGTAATGTCTCTAGCACATTCTGTCCTGTCTCTGGCCCATCCCATCCTACATCTGGTCGGTCCCATCCTGTATCTGGCCCGTCCCATCGTGAATCTGTCCCGTCCCGTATCTGGCCCATCCCTTCCTGTATCTGGCCCAACCCATCACGTCCTATCTCTGGCCCATCCCGTGTTGAATCGAGCCCGTCCCGTCTCTGGCCCGTCCCTTCCTGTATCTGGCCCGTCTCGTCCTATCTCTGGCCTGACCGGTCCTGTCCTGCCTCTGACCAGTCCCGTCCTGCTCTGGTCCGTCCCGTCCCTGGCCCATCCTGTATCTCAACCGTCCCGTCCTGTACCTGGTTGCCCCGTCTCTGGCCCCTCCCGTCCTTTCTCAGGCACGTCCCGTCCGGTTCTGTCTCTCACCTGTTCTGTATCTGGCCAATCCCGTCACATATCTGGCCTGTCCAGTCCTGTATCTGGTCCATCCTATTAAAGGTAGTATTATCAAATCCTCCACAAATTTACTCCTCCAGGAAATTTAACCTGGGGTGTGTTTTAAATTAAGGTGAGTTCAATAGTTAGAAAAATATGATACTTTCCATAAATTATTAGCAAAATGTTTAAGTGACACCTATCAAAAAACAGCCTCCTCCATATCCCCTCAAGCTGTCCTATCCATCACCAAGATAGGTGCATTTTCTACCATTTAGGTAGAAGTAATCTTCAAACAATTTGCTTCTAATTTAGATAAAGTACCAGGAAAGTACATCATGCAAACTCTACATGTGATGTTTGCCTATTAAATAATAGTTGTAATATTTATTAGCAAAACTTCCATTTTCTCTACACCTGACCTACACTACTTAATTGTAACATCCCTGGCAGCGTGCTGGCATGGCTTCCCATCTCACACCATGCAAGACAGCCGACTTACCCACCAATGCAGGCTACGCACTATGTTCCTATGCTGGCTGTGTGCATGTGTCTTGGCTGTTTGTTGAGGGTGGCAGCAGCAGCACTTCCTGATTCTTAAAGGAACAGTGCACGCATTCCTAATCTGTCCCCAGTCCTGTATCTGACCCGTCCCATCTCTGGCTCGTCCCGTCTCTGGCCCGTCCCGTCCTGTAATGTCTAACCCGCCCCGTCACGTATCTGGTCCGTCCTTTCCCGTATCTGACCCGATTAGTCCCATATCTGACCATCCCGTCCTGTATCTGGCTGTCCCTTATCTGGCCCATCTCATCCCGTATCTGGCCCGCCTCGTCCCTTCCCGTCTCTGGCACGTCCTGTCCCGTATCTGACCCAACAAGTCCCTATCTGATCCGTCCCGTATGTGGCCAGGCCCATTCAGTATCTGGCCCGTTCCGTATCTGGCCATCTCGTATCTGGCCCATCCCATCCTGTCCATGGCTCATCCCATATCTAGCCTGTCCTGTCCCATATCTGGCCCATCCCGTATCTGGCCCATGTCATCCTGTATCTGGCCCGTCCCATATTTGGCCCGCACTGTATCTGGGCCATTCCGTCCTGTCTCTTGCCCGTCTTTTCCTGTATCTGGACTGTCCCGTCCGGTCTCTGGCCCGTTCCATAATGTATAGCTTGTCCCGTCCTGTTTCTGGCCCGTCCCGTCCTGTCACTGGCTCGTCCTGTCCTGTATCTGGCACGTCCCGTACTGTCTCTGGCCCGTCCCATCCTGTCTATTTCCCGTCCCATAATGTATAGCTTGTCCAGTCCTGTTTCTGGCCCGTTCTGTCCTATCTCTGGCTCGTCCCGTCCTGTATCTGGCCCGTTCCATCTCGTATCTAGCCCGTCCCGCATCTGGCCTGTCCTGTCCCGTATCTGGCCTGTCCCTTCCTGTATCTGGCCAGTACCTTCCCATCTCGTCCTGTCTCTGGCCCGTCCCATCCTGTCTCTGGCCTGTCCCGTCCTGTCTCTGGCCCGTCCGGTGCTATCTCTGGCCTGTCCAATCCTGTCTCTTGCCCGTCCCATCTCTGGTCCGTCCCGTCCTGTCTTTGGCCCATCCCGTCCTGTCTCTGGCCCGTCCCGTACTCTATTTGGCCAGTCCCGTCCTCTCTCTTGCCCGTCCCGTCCTGTCTCTGGCCCGACCAGTCCTGTGCTGCCTCTGGCCAGTTCCGTCCTGCTCTGGCCCGTCCCGTCCCTGGACTGTCCTGTATCTGGACTGTCCTGTATCTGGTCGCCCCGGCTCTAGCCCGTCCCATCCTGTCTCTGGCACGCCTCGGTCTGTCCTATCTCCGGCCAATCTCATCCTGTCTTTGACCCGTCCCGTCCTGTTTCTGGCCCGTCTCGTCCTGTCTCCGGCGTCTCCCGTCCGGTCCTGTCTCTGGCCCGTCCTGTATCTGGCCCGTCCCATCCTGTATCTGGTCGCCCCGTCTCTAGCCAGTCCCGTCCTGTCTCTGGCACGCCTCGGTCCGTCCTATCTACGGCCAGTCTCATCCTGTCTATGGCCCGTCCCGTCCTGTCTCTGGCCCGTCTCGTCCTGTCTCTGGCGTGTCCCGTCCGGTCCTGTCTCTGGCCCGTATTGTATTTGGTCCGTCCCGTATCTGGCCTGTCCCATCCTGTATCTGGCCCATCCCATTAAAGGTAATATTATCAAATCCTCCACAAATTTACACCTCCAGGAAATTTAATCTGGGGTGTGTTTTAAATTAAGGTGAGTCCAATAGTTAGAAAAATATGATACTTTCCATAAATTATTAGCAAAATGTTTAAATGACACCTATCAAAAAACAGCCTCCTCCATATCCCCTCAAGCTGTCCTATCCATCACCAAGATAGGTGCATTTTCTGCCATTTAGGTAGAAGTAATCTTCAAACAATTTGCTTCTAATTTAGATAAAGTACTAGGAAGGTATATCATGCAAACTCTACATGTGATGTTTGCCTATTAAACAATAGTTGTAATATTTATTTGCAAAACTTCCATTTTCTCTATGCTTGACCTACACTACTTCATTTTTTAGTACGTAGTGGAACATAATGACATGGCCTTCACCTATAGCATCCGTATAGCTCCTGAACTGGGCGCAATCAATCGGGCCTCAAGTACTTAAATTAATCTCAATATGTCTTCTAGAAAGACAGTCAGGCTTATAAAGTTTACTAGAAGAATATTAACATAATAGGCAAGAGTGTGACAACTTATCAATGCTAAAGGCACATCAAAAGAACCCAGCATGGTATACAGTGGTTGTGTGTATGTCTGTTTTTATGTGCGTTTGTGTATATACATATATATATATATATATATATATATATATATATATATGTGTGTGTGTGTGAGTGTACATAGTGGAGCTGTATGTGTATATATGAGACATGTGTGTATATAGGAAAGCTATGTATGTGAATGTAGGAGAATTGTGTGTTTGTATGTAGCTGAGCTGTGTGCATGCTGCAGAGGTGTGTGTACGTATATAGCAGAGATGTGTGTATATAAGACAGCTGTGTGTAACTGAGCTGTGTGTATATATGCAGCAGAGCTGTGTGCATGCATAGCAGAGCTCAATGTGCATGTACTGTGCATTCAGCAGTGATGTGATTATGTGTTTGCTGCATAGAATACATATAAATTGCCTGCTGCAAAAGTATACGAGTATAATACACATGCCGCAGAGAAACACTAACATTAGATCTCTATCCACTCTATTCTACCTTACAGCATTAAAGGTAGTATTATCAAATCCTCCACAAATTTACACATAAAGGAACTTTAACCTGGGGTGTGTTTTAAATTAAGGTGAGTTCAATAGTTAGAAAACTATGATACTTTCCATAAATTATTAGCAAAATGTTTAAATTACACCAATCAAAAAACAGCCTCCTCCATATCCCCTCAAGCTGTCCTATCCATCACCAAGATAGGTGCATTTTCTGCCATTTAGGTAGAAGTAATCTTCAAACAATTTGCTTCTGATTTAGATACAGGAGACAGGAAGAGACGGGCCAGAGACAGGACGGGACGGGCCAAAGACAGGATGAGACTGGCCGGAGATAGGACGGACCGAGGCGTGCCAGAGACAAGAAGGGATGGGCTAGAGACAGGGCGACCAGATACAGGATGGGACGGTCCAGATACAGGACGGTCCAGAGACGGGACGGGCCAGAGCAGGACGGAACTGGCCAGAGGCAGGACAGGACCGGTCTGTCCAGAGACAGGACGGGACGGGCAAGAGACAGGACGGGACGGGTCAAAGAGAGGACGGGACAGGTCAGAGACAGGATGGGACAGCCAAAGACAGGATGGGACGGACTAGAGATGGGACAGGCAAGAGACAGGATTGGACAAGCCAGAGATAGCACCAGACGGGCCAGAGACGGGACGGGCCAGAGCAGGACGGAACTGGCCAGAGGCAGGACAGGACCGGTCTGTCCAGAGACAGGACGGGACGGGCAAGAGACAGGACGGGACGGGTCAAAGAGAGGACGGGACAGGTCAGAGACAGGATGGGACAGCCAAAGACAGGACGGGACGGACTAGAGATGGGACAGGCAAGAGACAGGATTGGACAGGCCAGAGATAGCACCAGACGGGCCAGAGACAGGAGGGGACACGCCAGAGACAGGACGAGATGGAAAGAAACTGGCCAGATACGGGACAGGACAGGCCAGATGCGGGACGGGCCAGATATAGGACGGGACGAGGCAGAGATAGGATGGGCCTGTCCCGTCCTGTATCTGGCCCATCCCTTCCTGTCTCTGGCCCAGCTCGGGCCCTTCTCGTCCCGTATCTGACCCGCCCTGTATCTGGCCCATCCCGTCCAGTATCTGGCCCGTTCCATATCTGGCCTTTCCCGTATCTGGCA
Organism: Phyllobates terribilis; assembly: GCF_046119375.1. Taxonomy (NCBI): domain Eukaryota; kingdom Metazoa; phylum Chordata; class Amphibia; order Anura; family Dendrobatidae; genus Phyllobates; species Phyllobates terribilis. The sequence continues at coordinate 305,525 of NW_027363774.1, read as the reverse complement.
TGTCCTGTCCCTGGCCCAGCCTGTCCCGTATCTGGCCCGTCCTGTATCTGGCCCATCCCGTCACGTATCTGGCCTGTCCCGTCCTGTATCTGGCCCATCCCATTAAAGGTAGCATTATCAATTCCTCCACAAATTTACACATAAAGGAACTTTAGCCTGCGGTGTGTTTTAAATTAAGGAGAGTTCAATAGTTAGAAAACTATGATACTTTCCATAAATTATTAGCAAAATGTTTAAATTACACCAATCAAAAAACAGCCTCCTCCATATCCCCTCAAGCTGTCCTATCCATCACCAAGATAGGTGCATTTTCTGCCATTTAGGTAGAAGTAATCTTCAAACAATTTGCTTCTAATTTAGATAAAGTACCAGGAAAGTATATCATGCAAATTCTACATGTGATGTTTGCCTATTAAATAATAGTTGTAATATTTATTTGCAAAACTTTCATTTTCTCTACACCTGACCTACACTACTTAATTGTAACATCCCTGGCGGCGTGCTGGCATGGCTTCCCATCTCACACCATGCAAGACAGCCGACTTACCCACCAATGCAGGCTACGCACTATGTTCCTATGCTGGCTGTGTGCATGTGTCTTGGCTGCTTGTTGAGGGCGGCAGCAGCAGTACTTCCTGATTCTTAAAAGAACAGTGCACGCATTCCTAATGTGTCCCCAGTCCTGTATCTGACCCGTCCCATCTCTGGCCCGTCCCGTCTCTGGCCCGTCCCGTCCTGTCTCTGGCCCGTCCCTGGCCCCTCCCATCCTGTCTATGGCCCGTCCTGTAATGTATAACCTGCCCCGTCCCGTATCTGGTCTGTCCAGTCCCATATCTGACCTGTTTAGTCCCGTATCTGACCATCCCGTCCCGTATCTGGCTGTCCCTTATCTGGACCATCTCATCCCGTATCTGGCCCACCTCGTCCCTTCCCTTCTCTGGCACATCCTGTCCCGTATCTGACCATACCAGTCCCTATATGGCCCGTCCCGTATGTGGTCAGGCCCATTCAGTATCTGGCCCGTCCCGTATCTGGCCATCTCGTATCTGGCCCATCCCATCCTGTCCATGGCTCATCCCATATCTAGCCTGTCCTGTCCCATATCTGGCCCGTCTCGTATCTGGCCCATGTCGTCCTGTATCTGGCCTGTCCCATATTTGGCCCGTACCGTACTGTATCTCGCCTGTCCCGTACTGTATCAGGGCCATCTTGTCCTGTCTCTGGCCTGTCTTTTCCTGTATCTGGACCGTCCCGCCCGGTCTCTGTCCCGCCCCATAATGTATAGCTTGTCCCGTCCTGTTTCTGGCCCGTCCCGTCCTGTCTCTGGCTCGTCCTGTCCTGTATCTGGCACGTCCCGTACCGTCTCTGGCCCATCCCATCCTGTCTATTTCCCGTCCCATAATGTATAGCTCGTCCAGTCCTGTTTCTGGCCCGTCCCGTCCTATCTCCGGCTCGTCCCGTCTGGTATCTGGCCCGACCCATCATGTATCTGGCCAGTCCCGCATCTGGCCTGTTTTCTCCCTTATCTGGCCTGTCCCTTCCTGTATCTGGCCAGCACCTTCCCATCTCATCCTGTCTCTGGCCCATCCCGTCCTGTCTCTGGCCTGGTCCGTCCTGTCTCTGGCCCGTCCGGTGCTATCTCTGGCCTGTCCAATCCTGTCTCTTGCCCGTCCCATCTCTGGTCCTTCCCGTCCTGTCTTTGGCCCTTCCCGTCCTGTCTCTGGCCCGTCAAGTCCTCTCTTTGGCCCGTCCCGTCCTCTCTCTTGCCCGTCCCGTCCTGTCTCTGGCCCGACCGGTTCTGTCCTGGCTCTGGCCAGTCCCATCCGGCTCTGGCCCGTCCCGTCCCTGGACCGTCCTGTATCTGGACCGCCACGTCCTGTATCTGGTCTCCCCGTCTTTAGCCCATCCCGTCCTGTCTCTGGCATGCCTCGGTCCGTCCTATCTTCGGCCAGCCTCATCCTGTCTTTGGCCCGTCCCGTCCAGTCTCTGGCCCGTCCGGTTCTGTCTCTGGCCCGTCCTGTATCTGGCCTGTCCCGTCCTGTATCTGTCCCGTCCCGTCATGTATCTGGGCTGTCCCATAGCTGGCCCATACCATCCCATATCTGGCTCGTCACGTTTCTGGCCCATCCCGTCATGTATCTGGCCCGTCCCATCCTTTGTATGGCCCGACCCGTCCTGTCTATGGCCTGTCCCATAATGTCTCTAGCACATTCCGTCCTGTCTCTGGCCCATCCCGTCCTGTATCTGGTCGGTCCCGTCCTGTATCTGGCCCGTCCCGTCCTGAATCTGGCCCGTCCTGTCTATGGCCCGTCCCATAATGTATAGCTTTTCCCGTCCTGTTTATGGCCAGTCCCGTACTATCTCTGGCTCGTCCTGTCCTGTATCTGGCCCGTCGCGTACCGTCTCTGGCCCGTCCCGTCCTGTCTATTTCCCGTCCCATAATGTATAGCTCGTCCCGTCCTGTTTCTGGCCCGTGCCATCCTATCTCTGCCTTGTCCCGTCCTATTTCTCGCGCGTCCCCTCTTGTATCTGGCCCGTCCCGCATCTGGCCTGTCCTGTCCCGTATCTGGCCTGTCCCTTCCTGTATCTGGCCAGTCCCTTCCCATCTCGTCCTGTCCATGGCCTGTCCCGTCCTGTCTCTGGCCCGTCCGGTGCTATCTCTGGTCTGTCCAATCCTGTCTCTTGCCCGTCCCATCTCTGACCCGTCCTTTCCTGTCTCTGGCCCATCCTTTCCTGTCTCTGGCCCAGCTCTGGCCTGTCTCATCCCGTATCTGGCCCATCCCGTCCAGTATCTGGCCCGTTCCATATCTGGCCTGTCCCGTATCTGGCACGTCCTGTCCCTGGCCCGGCCTGTCCCGTATCTGGCCAGTCCTGTATCTGGCCTGTCCCGTATCTGGCCCATCCCGCATCTGACCCGTCCCATATCTGGCCCGTCCCGTCCCCTATCTGGTCCGTACCGTCCTGTATATGGCCCGTCCCGTCATGTATCTGGGCTGTCCCATATCTGGCTCATCACGTTTCTGGCCCATCCCGTCAGGTATCTGGCCCATCCTATCCTGTCTGTGGCCCAACCCGTCCTGTCTATGGCCCGTCCCGTAATGTCTCTAGCACATTCCGTCCTGTCTCTGGCCCATCCCGTCCTGCATCTGGTCGGTCCCGTCCTGTATCTGGCCCGTCCCGTCCTAAATCTAGCCCGTCCCGTATCTGGCCTGTCCCTTCCTGTATATGGCCCGTCCTATCCTGTCCTGTCTCTGACCCATCCCGTCTTGAATCTGGCCCGTCCCGTATCTGGCCTGTGCCTTCCTGTATCTGGCCCGTCCCGTCCTTTCTCTGGCCTGACCGGTCCTGTCCTGCCCCTGGCCAGTCCCGTCCTGCTCTGGTGCGTCCCGTCCCTGGCCCATCCTGTATCTGGACCGTCCCGTCCTGTATCTGGTCGCCCCGTCTCTGGCCCGTCCCGTCCTTTCTCAGGCACATCCTGTCTGGTTCTGTCTCTGGCCTGTCCTGTATCTGGCCCATCCCATCACGTATCTGGCCTGTCCCGTCCTGTATCTGGCCCATCCCATTAAAGGTAGTATTATCAAATCCTCCACAAACTTACACCTCCAGGAAATTTAACCTGGGGTGTGTTTTAAATTAAGGTGAGTTCAATAGTTAGAAAAATATGATACTTTCCATAAATTATTAGCAAAATGTTTAAATGACACCTATCAAAAACCAGCCTCCTCCATATCCCCTCAAGCTGTCCTATCCATCACCAAGATAGGTGCATTTTCTGCCATTTAGGTAGAAGTAATCTTCAATTTGCTTCTAAGTTAGATAAAGTACTAGGAAGGTATATCATGCAAACTCTACATGTGATGTTTGCCTATTAAATAATAGTTGTAATATTTATTTGCAAAACTTCCATTTTCTCTACACCTGACCTATACTACTTAATTGTAACATCCCTGGCGGTGTGCTGGCATGGCTTCCCATCTCACACCATGCAAGACCGCCGACTTACCCACCAATGCAGGCTACGCACTATGTTCCTATGCTGGCTGAGTGCATGTGTCTTGGCTGCTTGTTGAGGGCAGCAGCGGCAGTACTTCCTGATTCTTAAAGGAAAAGTGCACGCATTCCAAATGTGTCCCCAGTACTATATCTGACCCGTCCTGTCTCTGGCCCGTCCCTGGCCCCTCGCATCCTGTCTATGGCCCGTCCTGTAATGTCTAACCCGCCCCGTCCCGTATCTGGTCCGTCCAGTCCCATATCTGACCCGTTTAGTCCCGTATCTGACCATCCTATCCCATATCTGGCTATCTCATCCCGTATCTGGCCCGCCTCATCCCTTCTCGTCTCTAGAACGTCCTGTCCCGTATCTGACCCAACCAGTCCCTATCTGGCCCGACCCAAATGTGGCCAGGCCCATTCAGTATCTGGCCCGTCCCGTATCTGGCCATCTCGTATCTGGCCCATCCCATCCTGTCCATGGCACATCCCATATCTAGCCTGTCCTGTCCCATATCTGGCCCGTCCCGTATCAGGCCCATGTCGTCTTGTATCTGGCCCGTCCCATATTTGGCCTGTACCGTCCTGTATCTGGCCTGTCCCGTACTGTATCTGGGGCATCCCCTCCTGTCTCTGGTCCCTCTTTTCCTGTATCTGGATCGTCCCATAATGTATAGCTCGTCCAGTCCTGTTTCTGGCCCGTCCCGTCCTATCTCTGGCTCGTCCCGTCCAGTATCTGGCCCGTCCCATCTGGTATCTGGCCCGTCCCGCATGTGGCCTGTCCTGTCCCGTATCTGGCCTGTCCCTTCTTGTATCTGGCCAATCCCTTCCCATCTCATCCTGTCTCTGGCCCATCCCGTCACGTCTCTGGTCCGTCCCGTTCTGTCCTGTCCAATCCTGTCTCTTGCCCGACCCGTCCTCTCTTGCCGGTCCTGTCCTGCCTCTGGCCAGTCCCGTCCTGCTCTGGCCCGTCCCGTCCCTGGACCGTCCTGTATCCTGTATCTGGTCGCCCTGTCTCTAGCCCGTCCCGTCCTGTCTCTGCCACGCCTCGGTCCGTCCTATCTCCGGCCAGTCTCATCCTGTCTTTGGCCCGTCCGGTACTGTCTCTGGCCCATCTCGTCCTGTCTCTGGCGTGTCCCGTCCGGTCCTGTCTCTGGCCCGTCCTTTATCTGGCCCATTTTGTATCTGGCCTGGCCTGTCCTGTATCTGGCCCATCCCATTAAAGGTAGTATTATTAGTATTATCAAATCCTCCACAAATTTACACATAAAGGAACTTTAACCTGGGGTGTGTTTTAAATTAAGGTGAGTTCAATAATTAGAAAAATATGATACTTTCCATAAATTATTAGCAAAATATTTAAATGACACCTATCAAAAAAACAGCCTCCTCCATATCCCCTCAAGCTGTCCTATCCATCACCAAGATAGGTGCATTTTCTGCCATTTAGGTAGAAGTAATCTTCAAACAATTTGCTTCTAATTTAGATAAAGTACTAGGAAGGTATATCATGCAAACTCTACATGTGATGTTTGCCTATTAAACAATAGTTGTAATATTTATTTGCAAAACTTCCATTTTCTCTACCCCTGACCTACACTACTTAATTGTAACATCACTGGCGGCGTGCTGGCATGGCTTCCCATCTCACACCATGCAAGACCGCCGACTTACCCACCAATGCTGGCTGCGCACTATTTGGCCCGTACCGTCCTGTATCTGGCCTGTCCGGTACTGTCTTTGGCCCGTCTTTTCCTGTATCTGTCCCGTTCCGTGTTGTCTCTGGCCCGTCCTGTCCTGTCTATGGCCCGTCCCATAATGTATAGCTTGTCCCGTCCTGTTTCTGGCACGTCCCGTACCGTCTCTGGCCCGACCCCTCCTGTCTATTTCCCGTCCCATAATGTATAGCTCGTCCCGTCCCGTTTTTGGCCCGTCCCATCCTATCTCTGCCTCGTCCCGTCCTATATCTGGCCCGTGACGTCTCGTATCTGGCCCGCCCCGTATCTGGCCTGTCCTGTCCTGTATCTGGCCTGTCCCTTCCTGTATCTGGCCAGTCCCTTCCCATCTCGTCCTGTCTCTGGAATGTCCCGTCCAGTCTCTGGCCCGTCCTGTGCTACCTCTGGCCTGTCCAATCCTGTCTCTTGCCCGTCCCGTCTCTAGCCCGTCCCGTCCAGTCTTTGGCCCGTCCCGTCCTAACTCTGGCCCATCCCTTCCTGTCTCTGGCCCAGCTCTGGCTCGTCTCGTCCCGTATTTGGCCTGACATGAATCTGGCCCATCCCGTCCAGTATCTGGCTCGTTCCATATCTGGCCTGTCCCGTATCTGGCACATCCTATCCCTGGCCCGGCCTGTCCCGTATCTGGCCCGTCCTGTATCTGGCCTGTCCCGTATGTGGCCCATCCCGCATCTGACACGTCCCGTATCTGGCCCGTCCCGTCCCGTATCTGGTCCGTACCGTCCTAAATCTGGCCCGTCCCGTCATGAATTTGGGCTGTCCCATATCTGGCCCATACCGTTCCATATCTGGCTCGTCACGTTTCTGGCCCGTCCCATCCTGTCTCTGGCCCAACCCGTCCTGTCTATGGCCTGTCCCTTAATGTCTCTAGCACATTCCGTCCTGTCTCTGGCCCATCCCGTCCTGTATCTGGTCGGTCCCGTCCTGTATGTGGCCCGTTACGTCTTAAATCTGGGTCGTCCCGTATCTGGCCCGTCCCTTCCTGTATCTGGCCCGTCCCATCCCGTCCTGTCTCTGGTCCATCCCATCTTGAATCTGGCCCTTCCCGTATCGGGCCCGTCCCTTCCTGTATCTGGCCCGTCCCATCCTGTCTCTGGCCTGACCGGTCCTGTCCTGCCTCTGGCCAGTCCCGTCCTGCTCTGGTCCGTCCCGTCCCTGGCCCGTCCTGTATCTGGACCTTACCGTCCTGTATCTGGTCGCCCCGTCTCTGGCCCATCCCATCCTTTCTCAGGCACGTCACGTCCGGTCCTGTCTCTGGCCTGTCCTGCATCTGGCCCATCCCGTCACGTATCTGGCCTGTCCCGTCCTGTATCTGGCCCATCTCATTAAAGGTAGTATTACCAAATCCTCCACAAATTTACACCTCCAGGAAATTTAACCTGGGGTGTGCTTTAAATAAAGGTGAGTTCAATAGTTAGAAAAATATGATACTTTCCATAAATTATTAGCAAAATGTTTAAATGACACCTATCAAAAAACAGCCTCCTCCATATCCCCTCAAGCTGTCCTATCCATCACCAAGATAGGTGCATTTTCTGCCATTTAGGTAGAAGTAATCTTCAAACAATTTGCTTCTAATTTAGATAAAGTACCAGGAAGGTATATCATGCAAACTGTACATGTGATGTTTGCCTATTAAATAGTTGTAATATTTATTTGCAAAACTTCCATTTTCTCTACACCTGACCTATACTACTTAATTGTAACATCCATGGCGGCGTGCTGGCATGGCTTCCCATCTCACACCATGCAAGACCGCCGACTTACCCACCAATGCAGGCTGCGCACTATGTTCCTATGCTGGCTGTGTACATGTGTCTTGGCTGCTTGTTGAGGGCAGCAGCGGCAGCACTTCCTGATTCTTAAAGGAACAGTGCACGCATTCCTAATGTGTCCCCAGTCCTGTATCTGACCCGTCCCGTCTCTGGCCTGTTCCGTCCTGTCTCTGGCCCGTCCCTGGACCCTCCCATCCTGTCTATGGCCTGTCCTGTAATGTCTAACCCACCCCAACTCGTATCTGGTCCGTCCAGTCCCATATCTGACCCGTTTAGTCCCGCATCTGACCATCCTGTCCCGTATCTGGCTATCTCATCCCGTATCTGGCCCGCCTCATCCCTTCCCGTTTCTGGCTCGTCCTGTCCCGTATCTGACCCAACCAGTCCCTATCTGGCCCGTCCCATATGTGGCCAGGCCCATTCAGTATCTGGCCCGTCCCGTATCTGGCCATCTCGTAACTGGCCCATTCCATCCGGTCCATGGCTCATCCCATATCTAGCCTGTCCTGTCCCATATCTGGCCCGTCCCGTATCTGGCCCATGTCGTCCTGTATCTGGCCTGTCCCATATTTGGCCCGTACCGTCCTGTATCTGGCCTGTCCCATACTGTATCTGGGGCATCCCGTCCTGTCTCTGGCCCGTCTTTTCCTGTATCTGGACCGTCCCATAATGTATAGCTTGTCCCGTCCTGTTTCTGGCCCGACCCCGTCCTGTCTCTGGCTCGTCCTGTCCTGCATCTGGCACGACCCATACCGTCTCTAGCCCGTCCCATCCTGTCTATTTCCCGTCCCATAATGTATAGCTCGTCCAGTCCTGTTTCTGGCCCGTCCCGTCCTATATCTGGCTCGTCCCGTCCTGTATCTGGCCCGTCCCATATTTGGCCCGTACCGTCCTGTATCTGGCCTGTCCCATACTGTATCTGGGGCATCCCGTCCTGTCTCTGGCCCGTCTTTTCCTGTATCTGGACCGTCCCATAATGTATAGCTTGTCCCGTCCTGTTTCTGGCCCGACCCCGTCCTGTCTCTGGCTCGTCCTGTCCTGCATCTGGCACGACCCATACCGTCTCTAGCCCGTCCCATCCTGTCTATTTCCCGTTCCTTAATGTATAGCTCGTCCAGTCCTGTTTCTGGCCCGTCCCGTCCTATATCTGGCTCGTCCCATCTCGTATCTGGCCCGTCCCGCATGTGGCCTGCACTGTCCTGTATCTGGCCCATCCCATTAAAGGTAGTATTATCAAATCCTCCACAAATTTACACCTCCAGGAAATTTAACCTGGGGTGTGTTTTAAATTAAGGTGAGTCCAATAGTTAGAAAAATATGATACTTTCCATAAATTATTAGCAAAATGTTTAAAATGACACCTATCAAAAAAACAGCCTCCTCCATATCCCCTCAAGCTGTCCTATCCATCACCAAGATAGGTGCATTTTCTGCCATTTAGGTAGAAGTAATCTTCAAATAATTTGCTTCTAATTTAGATAAAGTACTAGGAAGGTATATCATGCAAACTCTACATGTGACGTTTGCCTATTAAACAATAGTTGTAATATTTATTTGCAAAACTTCCATTTTCTCTACACCTGACCTACACTACTTAATTGTAACATCACTGGCGGCGTGCTGGCATGGCTTCCCATCTCACACCATGCAAGACCGCCGACTTACCCATCAATGCAGGCTACGCACTATGTTACTATGCTGGCTGAGTGCATGTGTCTTGGCTGCTTGTTGAGGGCGGTAGCGGCAGCACTTCCTGATTCTTAAAGGAACAGTGCACCCATTCCTAATGTGTCCCCAGTACTATATCTGACCCATCCCGTCTCTGGCCCGTCCCGTCTCTGGCCCGTCCCATCCTGTCTCTGGCCCGTCCCAGCCTGTCCCTGGCCCCTCCCATCCTGTCTATGGCCCGTCCTGTAATGTCTAACCCGCCCCGTCCCGTATCTGGTCCGTCCAGTCGCATATCTGACCCGTTTGGTCCCGTATCTGACCATCCCGTCCCGTATGTGGCTATCTCTTATCTGGCCCATCTCATCCCGAATCTGTCCCGCCTCGTCCCTTCCCGTCTCTGGCACTTCCTGTCCCGTATCTGACCCAACCAGTCCCTATCTGGCCCATCCCGTATGTGGCCAGGCCCATTCAGTATCTGGCCCGTCCCGTATCTGGCCCATCCCATCCTGTCCATGGCTCATCCCATATCTAGCCTGTCCTTTCCCATATCTGGCCCGTCCCGTATCTGGCCCATGTCGTCCTGTATCTGGCCTGTCCAATATTTGGCCCGTACCGTCCTGTATCTGGCCTGTCCCGTACTGTATCTGGGGCATCCCGTCCTGTCTCTGGCCCGTCTTTTCCTGTATGTGGACCGTCCCATCCCATCTTTGGGCCGTCCCATCCTGTCTATTTCCCGTCCCATAATGTATAGCTCGTCCAGTCCTGTTTCTGGCCCGTCCCGTCCTATCTCTGGCTCGTCCCGTCCTGCATCTGGCCCATCCCATCTCGTATCTGGCCCGTCCCGTATGTGGCCTGTCCTGTCCCGTATCTGGCCTGTCCCTTCCTGTTTCTGGCCAATCCATTCCCATCTTGTCCTGTCTCTGGCCCGTCCCGTCCTGTTTCTGGCCTGTCCCGTCCTGTCTCTGGCCCGTCTGGTGCTGTCTCTGGCCTGTCCAATCCTGTCTCTTGCCAGACCTATCTCTGGTCCGTCCCTTCCTGTCTTTGCCCCGTCCCGTCCTGTCTCTGGCCCGTCCCGTCCTCTCTTTGGCCCGCCCCATCCTCTCTCTTGCCCGTCCTGTCCTGCCTCTGGCCAGTCCCGTCCTGCTCTGGTCCATACCGTCCCTGGACCATCCTGTATCCTGTGTTTGGTCGCCCCGTCTCTAGCCCGTCCCATCCTGCCTCTGGTACACCTCGGTCCTTCCTATCTCCGGCCAGTCTCATCCTGTCTTTGGCCCGTCCCGTCCAGTCTCTGGCCCGTCTCGTCCTGTCTCTGGCGTGTCCCGTCCGGTCCTGTCTCTGGCCCGTCCTGTATTTGGTCCATCCCGTATCTGGCCTGTCCCGTCCTGTATCTGGCCCATCCCATTAAAGGTAGTATTATCAAATCCTCCACAAAATTAAACCTCCAGAAAATTTAACCTGGGGTGTGTTTTAAATTAAGGTGAGTTTAATAGTTAGAAAAATATAATACTTTCCATAAATTATTAGCAAAATGTTTAAATGACACCTATCAAAAAACAGCCTCCTCCATATCCCCTCAAGCTGTCCTATCCATCACCAAGATAGGTGCATTTTCTGCCATTTAGGTAGAAGTAATCTTCAAACAATTTGCTTCTAATTTAGATAAAGTACTAGGAAGGTATATCATGCAAACTCTACATGTGACGTTTGCCTATTAAACAATAGTTGTAATATTTATTTGCAAAACTTCCACTTTCTCGACGCCTGACCTACACTACTTAATTGTAACATCCATGGCGGCGTGCTGGCATGGCTTCCCATCTCACACCATGCAAGACCGCCGACTTACCCACCAATGCAGGCTGCGCACTATTTGGTCCGTACCGTCCTGTATCTGGCCTGTCCTGTACTGTATCTGGGCCATCCCGTCCTGTCTTTGGCCGTCTTTTCCTGTATCTGTCCCCTTAAGTCTTGTCTCTGGCCCGTCCCGTCCTGTCTATGGCCCGTCCCATAATGTATAGCTTGTCCCGTCCTGATTCTGGCCCGTCCCGTACTGTCTATGGCTCGTCCTGTCCTGTATCTGGCCTGTCGTGTACCGTCTCTGGCCCGTCCCGTCCTGTCTATTTCCCTTCCCATAATGTATAGCTCGTCCCGTCCTGTTTCTGGCCCGTCCCATCCTATCTCTGCCTCGTCCCGTCCAATATCTGGCACGTCCCACATTGTATCTGGCCCGTCCCGCATCTGGCCTGTCCTGTCCCGTATCTGGCCTGTCCCTTCCTGTATCTGGCCAGTCCCTTCCCATCTCGTCCTGTCTCTGGCCTGTCTCGTCCTGTCTCTCCCGTCCCGTCTCTGGCCCGTCTCGTCCAGTCTTTGGCCCGTCCCGTATGGTCTCCGGCCCGTGCTTTCCTGTTTCTGGCCCAGCTCTGGCCCGTCTCATCCCGAATCTGGCCCGCCCTGTATCTGGCCCATCCCGTCCAGTATCTGGCTCGTTCCATATCTGGCCTGTCCCGTATCTGGCATGTCCTGTTCCTGGGCCGGCCTGTCCCTTATCTGGCCCGTCCTGTATCTGGACTGTCCCGTATCTGGCCCGTCCCGCATATGAATCGTCCCGTATCTGGCCCGTCACATATCTGGTCCGTACCGTCCTGTATCTGGCCAGTCCCGTCATGTATCTGGTCTGTCTCATTTCTAGCCCATACCGTCCCATATCTGCCTCATCACGTTTCTGACAAATTCAGTCATGTATCTGGCCCGTCCCGTCCTGTCTCTGGCCCAACCCGTCCTGTCTATGGCCTGTCCCGTAATGTCTCTAGCACATTCCGTCCTGTCTCTGGCCGATCCCGTCCTGTAACTGTTCGGTCCCGTCCTGTATCTGGTCCGTCCCGTCCTGAATCTGGCCCGTCCTGTATCTGGCCCATCCCTTCCTGTATGTGGCCCGTCCCATCACGTCCTATCTCTGGCCCATCCCATCCTGAATCTGGCCCGTCCCATATTTGGCCCGTACCTTCCTGTATCGGGCCCGTCTCGTCCTGTCTCTGGCCTGACCGGTCCTGTTCTGCCTCTGGCCAGTCCCGTCCTGCTCTGGTCCGTCCCTTCGCTGCCCGTCCTGTATCTGGACCGTCCCGTCCTGTATCTGGTCGCCCCGTCTCGGGCCCGTCCCGTCATTTTTCAGGCACAGTCCGTCCGGTCCTGTCTCTGCCCTGTCCTGTATCTGGCCCATCCTGTCACGTATCTGGCCTGTCCCGTCCTGTATCTGGCCCATCTCATTAAAGGTAGTATTATCAAATCCTCCACAAATTTACACCTCCAGGAAATTTAACCTGGGGTGTGTTTTAAATTAAGGTGAGTTTAATAGTTAGAAAAATATGATACTTTCCATAAATTATTAGCAAAATGTTTAAATGACACCTATCAAAAAACAGCCTCCTCCATATCCCCTCAAGCTGTCCTATCCATCACCAAGATAGGTGCATTTTCTGCCATTTAGGTAGAAGTAATCTTCAAACAATTTGCTGCTAATTTAGATAAAGTACTAGGAAGGTATATCATGCGAACTCTACATGTGATGTTTGCCTATTAAACAATAGTTGTAATATTTATTTGAAAAACTTCCATTTTCTCTACGCCTGACCTACACTACTTAATTGTAACATCCATGGCGGCGTGCTGGCATGGCTTCCCATCTCACACCATGCAATACCGCCGACATACCCACCAATGCAGGCTGCGCACTATTTGGCCCGTACCGTCCTGTATCTGGCCTGTCCCGTACTGTATCTGGGTCATCCCGTCCTGTCTTTGGCCCGTCTTTTCCTGTATCTGTCCCGTTCCGTCTTGTCTCTGGCCCGTCAAGTCCTGTCTATGGCCCGTCCCATAATGTATTGCTTGTCCCGTCCTGTTTCTGGCCCGTCCCGTACTGTCTCTGGCTCGTCCTGTCCTGTATCTGGCCCATCGCGTACCGTCTCTGGCCCGTCCCGTCCTTTCTATTTACCGTCCCATAACGCATAGCTCGTCCCATCCTGTTTGTGGCCCGTCCCATCCTATCTCTGCCTCGTCCCGTCCTATATCTGGCCCGTCCCGTCTCGTATATAGCCCGTCCCGCATCTGGCCTGTCCTGTCCCGTATCTGGCCTGTCCCGTCCTGTATCTGGCCAGTCCCTTCCCATCTCGTCCTGTCTCTGGCCTGTCCCGTCCTGTCTCTGGCACGTCTGGTGCTATCTCTGGCCTGTCCAATCCTGTCTCTTGCCCGTCCCGTCTCTGGCCCGTCCGGTCCAGTCTTTGGCCCGTCCCGTCCTGTCTCTGGCCCATCCCTTCCTGTCTCTGGCCCAGCTCTGGCCCGTCTCGTCCCATATCTGGCCCGCCCGATATCTGGCCCATCCCGTCTAGTATCTGGCACGTTCCATATCTGGCCTGTCCCGTATCTGGCACGTCCTGTCCCTGGCCCGGCCTGTCCCGTATCTGGCCCGTCCTGTATCTGTCCTGTCCCGTATCTGGCCCATCCCGCATCTGACCCGTCCAGTATCTGGCCCATCCCATCCCGTATCTGGCCCGCCCCATCATGTATCTGGGCTGTCCCATATCTGACCCATCCCGTCTAGTATCTGGCACGTTCCATATCTGGCCTGTCCCGTATCTGGCCCAGCTCTGGCCCGTCTCGTCCCATATCTGGCCCGCCCGATATCTGGCCCATCCCGTCTAGTATCTGGCACGTTCCATATCTGGCCTGTCCCGTATCTGGCACGTCCTGTCCCTGGCCCGGCCTGTCCCGTATCTGGCCCGTCCTGTATTTGGCCTGTCCCGTATCTGGCCCGTCCCGCATCTGACCCGTCCCGTATCTGGCCCGTCCCGTCCCGTATTTGGTCCGTACCGTCCTGTATCTGGCCCGTCCCGTCCCATATCTGGCTCGTCACGTTTCTGGCCCATCCCGTCATGTATCTGGCCCGTCCCATCCTGTCTCTGGCTCGACCCGTCCTGTGTATGGCCTATTCCTTAATGTCTCTAGCACATTCCGTCCTCTCTCTGGCCCATCCTGTCTTGTATCTGGTCGGTCCCGTCCTGTATCTGGCCCGTCCCATCCTGAATCTGGCCCGTCCCGTATCTGGCCCGTCCCTTCCTGTATCGGGCCCGTCCCATCCTGTCCTGTCTATGGCCCATCCTGTCTTGAATCTGGCCCGTCCCGTATCTGGCCCGTCCCTTCCTGTATCAGGCCCGTCCCGACCTGTCTCTGGCCTAACTGTTCCTGTCCTGCCTCTGGCCAGTCCCGTCCTGCTCTGGTCCGTCCCGTCCCTCGCCCATCCTGTATCTGGACCGTCCCGTCCTGTATCTGGTCGCCTCGTCTCTGGCCCGTCCCGTCCTTTCTCAGGCACGTCCCGTCCGGTCCTGTCTCTGGCCTGTCCTGCATCTGGCCCATCCCGTCACGTATCTGGCCTGTCCCGTCCTGTATCTGGCCCATCCCATTAAAGGTAGTATTATCAAATCCTCCACAAATTTAAACCTCCAGGAAATTTAACCTGGGGTGTGTTTTAAATTAAGGTGAGTTCAATAGTTAGAAAAATATGATACTTTCCATAAATTATTAGCAAAATGTTGAAATGACACCTATCAAAAAACAGCCTCCTCCATATCCCCTCAAGCTGTCCTATCCATCACCAAGATAGGTGCATTTTCTACCATTTAGGTAGAAGTAATCTTCAAACAATTTGCTTCTAATTTAGATAAAGTACTAGGAAGGTATATCATGCAAACTCTACATGTGATGTTTGCCTAGTAAACAATAGTTGTAATATTTATTTACAAAACTTCCATTTTCTCTATGCCTGACCTACACTACTTAATTGTAACATCCATGGCGGCGTTGTGGCATGGCTTCCCATCTCACACCATGCAAGAGAGCCGACTTACCCACCAATGCAGGCTGCGCACTATTTGGCCCGTACAGTCCTGTCTTTGGCCAGTCTTTTCCTGTATCTGTCCCGTTCCGTCTTGTCTCTGGCCCGTCCCGTCCTGTATATGGCCCGTCCCATAATGTATTGCTTGTCCCGTCCTGTTTCTGGCCCGTCACGTACTGTCTCTGGCTCGTCCTGTCCTGTATCTGGCCCGTCGCGTACCGTCTATGGCCCGTCCCGTCCTGTCTATTTCCCGTCCCATAATGTATAGCTCGTCCCGTCCTGTTTCTGGCCCGTCCCATCCTATCTCTGCCTCATCCCGTCCTATATATGGCCCATCCCGTCTCGTATCTGGCCCGTCCCGCAACTGGCTTGTCCTGTCCCGTATCTGGCCTGTCCCTTCCTGTATCTGGCCAGTCCCTTCCCATCTTGTCCTGTCTCTGGCCTGTCCCGTCCTGTCTCTGGCCCGTCCAGTGCTATCTCTGGCATGTCCAATCCTGTCTCTTACCCGTCCTGTCTCTGGCCCGTCCGGTCCAGTCTTTGGCCCGTCCTGTCCTGTCTCTGGCCCATCCCTTCCTGTCTCTGGCGCAGCTCTGGTCCGTTTCGTCCTGTATCTGGCCCACCCTGTATCTGGCCCATCCCATCCAGTATCTGGCCCGTTCCATATCTGGCCTGTCCCGTATCTGGCACGTCCTGTCCCTGGCCCAGCCTGTCCCGTATCTGGCCCGTCCTGTATCTGGCCTGTCCCGTATCTGGCCCGTCCCGCATCTGACCCGTCCCGTATCTGGCCCGTCCCGTCACGTATTTGGTCCGTACCGTCCTGTATCTGGCCCGTCCCGTAATGTATGTGGGCTGTCCCATATCTGTCCCATACCGTCCCATATTTGGCTCGTCACGTTTCTGGCCCATCCCGTCATGAATCTGGCCTGTCCCATCCTGTCTCTGGCCCGACCCGTCCTGTCTATGGCCTGTCCCGTAATGTCTCTAGCACATTCCGTCCTGTCTCTGGCCCATCCCGTCCTGTATCTGGTCGGTCCCGTCCTGTATCTGGCCCGTCCCGTCCTGTATCTGGCCCGTCCCGTCCTGAATGTGGCACGTCCAGTATATGGCCCGTCCCTTCCTGTATCTGGCCCGTCCCATCACGTCCTATCTCTGGCCCATCCCGTCTTGAATCTGGCCCGTCCCGTATCTGGCCCGTCCCTTCCTGTATCTGGCCCGTCCCGTCCTGTCTCTGGCCTGACCGGTCCAGTCCTGCCTCTGGCCAGTCTCGTCCTGCTCTGGTCCGTCCCGTCCCTGGCCCATCCTGTATCTGAACCGTCCCGTCCTGTATCTGGTCACCCCGTACTGTATCTGGGCCATCCCATCCTGTCTCTGGCCCGTCTTTTCCTGTATCTGGACCGTCCCGTCCAGTCTCTGGACGGTCTCATAATGTATAGCATGTCCTGTCCTGTTTCTGGCCCGTCCCGTCCTGTCACTTGCTCGTCCTGTCCTGTATCTGGCACGTCCCGTACCGTCTCTGGCCCGTCCCATCCTGTCTATTTCCCGTCCCATAATGTATTGCTCGTCCAGTCCTGTTTCTGGCCCGTCCTGTCCTATCTCTGGCTCGTCCCGTCCTGTATCTGGCCCGTCCCATCTCGTATCTGGCCCGTCCCGCATCTGGCCTGTCCTGTCCCATATCTGGCCTGTCCCTTCCTGTATCTGGCCAGTCCCTTCCCATCTCGTCCTGTCTCTGGCCTGTCCCGTTCTGTCTCTGGCCTGTCCCGTCCTGTCTCTGACCCGTCCGGTGCTACCTCTGGCCTGTCCAATCCTGTCTCTTGCCTGTCCCATCTCTGGTCCGTCCCGTCCTGTCTTTGGCCCATCACGTCCTGTCTCTGGAACGTCCCGTCCTCTCTTTTGCCCGTCCCGTCCTCTCTCTTGCCCGTCCCCTCCTGTCTCTGGCCCGACCTGTCCTGTCCTACCTCAGACCAGTCCCGTACTGCTCTGTCCCGTCCCATCCCTGGACTGTCCTGTATCTGGACCGTCCTGTCCTGTATCTGTCGCCCCGTTTCTAGCCCGTCCAGTCTTGTCTCTGGCACGCCTCAGTCCGTCCTATCTCCGGCCCGTCCCGTAATGTCTCTGGCCCGTCTTGTCATGTCTCTGGATCGTCCCGTCCGGTCCTGACTCTGGCCCGTCCTGTATCTGGCCCATTCCGTATCTGGCCTGTTCCGTCCTGTATCTGGCCCATCCCATTAAAGGTAGTATTATCAAATCCTCCACAAATTTACACATAAAGGAACTTTAACCTGGGGTGTGTTTTAAATTAAGGTGAGTTCAATAGTTAGAAAAATATGATACTTTCCATAAATTATTAGCAAAATGTTTAAATGACACCTATCAAAAAAACAGCCTCCTCCATATCCCCTCAAGCTGTCCTATCCATCACCAAGATAGGTGCATTTTCTGCCATTTAGGTAGAAGTAATCTTCAAACAATTTGCTTCTAATTTAGATAAAGTACCAGGAAGGTATATCATGCAAACTCTACATGTGATGTTTGCCTATTAAACAATAGTTGTAATATTTATTTGCAAAATTTCCATTTTCTCTACACCTGACCTACACTACTTAATTGTAACATCCATGGCGGCGTGCTGGCATGGCTTCCCATCTCACACCATGCAAGACCGCCGACTTATCCACCAATGCAGGCTGCGCACTATGTTCCTATGCTGGCTGTGTGCATGTGTCTTGGCTGCTTGTTGAGGGCTGTAGCGGCAGCACTTACTGATTCTTAAAGGAACAGTGCACGCATTCCTAATGTGTCCCCAGTCCTGTATCTCACCCGTCCCATCTCTGGCCCGTCCCGGTCTCTGGCCCGTCCCGTCCTGTCTCTTGCCCGTCCCTGGCCCCTCCCATCCTGTCTATGGCACGTCCTGTAATGTCTAACCCGCCCCTTCCCCATCTCACACCATGCAAGAGAGCCGACTTACCCACCAATGCAGGCTGCGCACTATTTGGCCCGTACAGTCCTGTCTTTGGCCAGTCTTTTCCTGTATCTGTCCCGTTCCGTCTTGTCTCTGGCCCGTCCCGTCCTGTATATGGCCCGTCCCATAATGTATTGCTTGTCCCGTCCTGTTTCTGGCCCGTCACGTACTGTCTCTGGCTCGTCCTGTCCTGTATCTGGCCCGTCGCGTACCGTCTATGGCCCGTCCCGTCCTGTCTATTTCCCGTCCCATAATGTATAGCTCATCCCGTCCTGTTTCTGGCCCGTCCCATCCTATCTCTGCCTCATCCCGTCCTATATATGGCCCATCCCGTCTCGTATCTGGCCCGTCCCGCAACTGGCCTGTCCTGTCCCGTATCTGGCCTGTCCCTTCCTGTATCTGGCCAGTCCCTTCCCATCTTGTCCTGTCTCTGGCCTGTCCCGTCCTGTCTCTGGCCCGTCCGGTGCTATCTCTGGCATGTCCAATCCTGTCTCTTACCCGTCCCGTCTCTGGCCCATCCGGTCCAGTCTTTGGCCCGTCCTGTCCTGTCTCTGGCCCATCCCTTCCTGTCTCTGGCGCAGCTCTGGTCCGTTTCGTCCTGTATCTGGCCCGCCCTGTATCTGGCCCATCCCATCCAGTATCTGGCCCGTTCCATATCTGGCCTGTCCCGTATCTGGCACGTCCTGTCCCTGGCCCAGCCTGTCCCGTATCTGGCCCGTCCTGTATCTGGCCTGTCCCGTATCTGGCCCGTCCCGCATCTGACCCGTCCCGTATCTGGCCCGTCCCGTCACGTATTTGGTCCGTACCGTCCTGTATCTGGCCCGTCCCGTAATGTATGTGGGCTGTCCCATATCTGTCCCATACCGTCCCATATTTGGCTCGTCACGTTTCTGGCCCATCCCGTCATGAATCTGGCCTGTCCCATCCTGTCTCTGGCCCGACCCGTCCTGTCTATGGCCTGTCCCGTAATGTCTCTAGCACATTCCGTCCTGTCTCTGGCCCATCCCGTCCTGTATCTGGTCGGTCCCGTCCTGTATCTGGCCCGTCCCGTCCTGTATCTGGCCCGTCCCGTCCTGAATGTGGCACGTCCAGTATATGGCCCGTCCCTTCCTGTATCTGGCCCGTCCCATCACGTCCTATCTCTGGCCCATCCCGTCTTGAATCTGGCCCGTCCCGTATCTGGCCCGTCCCTTCCTGTATCTGGCCCGTCCCGTCCTGTCTCTGGCCTGACCGGTCCAGTCCTGCCTCTGGCCAGTCTCGTCCTGCTCTGGTCCGTCCCGTCCCTGGCCCATCCTGTATCTGAACCGTTCCGTCCTGTATCTGGTCACCCCGTACTGTATCTGGGCCATCCCATCCTGTCTCTGGCTCGTCTTTTCCTGTATCTGGACCGTCCCGTCCAGTCTCTGGACGGTCTCATAATGTATAGCATGTCCTGTCCTGTTTCTGGCCCGTCCCGTCCTGTCACTTGCTCGTCCTGTCCTGTATCTGGCACGTCCCGTACCGTCTCTGGCCCGTCCCATCCTGTCTATTTCCCGTCCCATAATGTATTGCTCGTCCAGTCCTGTTTCTGGCCCGTCCTGTCCTATCTCTGGCTCGTCCCGTCCTGTATCTGGCCCGTCCCATCTCGTATCTGGCCCATCCCGCATCTGGCCTGTCCTGTCCCATATCTGGCCTGTCCCTTCCTGTATCTGGCCAGTCCCTTCCCATCTCGTCCTGTCTCTGGCCTGTCCCGTTCTGTCTCTGGCCTGTCCCGTCCTGTCTCTGACCCGTCCGGTGCTACCTCTGGCCTGTCCAATCCTGTCTCTTGCCTGTCCCATCTCTGGTCCGTCCCGTCCTGTCTTTGGCCCATCACGTCCTGTCTCTGGAACGTCCCGTCCTCTCTTTTGCCCGTCCCGTCCTCTCTCTTGCCCGTCCCCTCCTGTCTCTGGCCCGACCTGTCCTGTCCTACCTCAGACCAGTCCCGTACTGCTCTGTCCCGTCCCATCCCTGGACTGTCCTGTATCTGGACCGTCCTGTCCTGTATCTGTCGCCCCGTTTCTAGCCCGTCCAGTCTTGTCTCTGGCACGCCTCAGTCCGTCCTATCTCCGGCCCGTCCCGTAATGTCTCTGGCCCGTCTTGTCATGTCTCTGGATCGTCCCGTCCGGTCCTGACTCTGGCCCGTCCTGTATCTGGCCCATTCCGTATCTGGCCTGTTCCGTCCTGTATCTGGCCCATCCCATTAAAGGTAGTATTATCAAATCCTCCACAAATTTACACATAAAGGAACTTTAACCTGGGGTGTGTTTTAAATTAAGGTGAGTTCAATAGTTAGAAAAATATGATACTTTCCATAAATTATTAGCAAAATGTTTATATGACACCTATCAAAAAAACAGCCTCCTCCATATCCCCTCAAGCTGTCCTATCCATCACCAAGATAGGTGCATTTTCTGCCATTTAGGTAGAAGTAATCTTCAAACAATTTGCTTCTAATTTAGATAAAGTACCAGGAAGGTATATCATGCAAACTCTACATGTGATGTTTGCCTATTAAACAATAGTTGTAATATTTATTTGCAAAATTTCCATTTTCTCTACACCTGACCTACACTACTTAATTGTAACATCCATGGCGGCGTGCTGGCATGGCTTCCCATCTCACACCATGCAAGACCGCCGACTTATCCACCAATGCAGGCTGCGCACTATGTTCTTATGCTGGCTGTGTGCATGTGTCTTGGCTGCTTGTTGAGGGCTGTAGCGGCAGCACTTCCTGATTCTTAAAGGAACAGTGCACGCATTCCTAATGTGTCCCCAGTCCTGTATCTCACCCGTCCCATCTCTGGCCCGTCCCGGTCTCTGGCCCGTCCCGTCCTGTCTCTTGCCTGTCCCTGGCCCCTCCCATCCTGTCTATGGCACGTCCTGTAATGTCTAACCCGCCCCTTCCCGTATCTGGTCCGTCCAGTCCCATATCTGACCTGTTTAGTCCCGTATCTGGCTGTCCCTTATCTGGCCCATCTCGTCCCTTCCCGTCTCTGGCACGTCCTGTCCCGTATCTGACCATACCAGTCCCTATCTGGCCCGTCCCGTATCTGGCCATCTCGTATCAGCCCCATCCCATCCTGTCCATGGCTCATCCCATATCTAGCCTCTCCTGTCCCATATCTGGCTTGTCCCGTATCTGGCCCATGTCGTCCTGTATCTGGCCCGTCCCATATTTGGCCCGTACCGTCCTGACCTGTCTCTGGCCCGTCCCGTGCTGTCCCTGGCCCCTCCCCTCCTGTCTATGGCCCGTCCTGTAATGTCTAGCCCGTCCGTCACATATCTGGCCTGCTTAGTCCCATATCTGACCCGACAAGTCCCGTATCTGGCCAGTCCAGTCCCATATCTGGCCAGTCCAGTCCCGTATCTGGCCCATCTCTTATCTGGCACGTCTCGTCCCTTCACTATCTAGCCCGTCCTATCCCGTATATGGCCCAACCAGTCCCGTATCTGGCCCGTCCCGTATATGGCCCAGCGTGTCACGTATCTGGCCCATCACCATAAATGGCACATCCCGTTCAGTTTCTGTCCTTTCCCATCCCTGGTTCATGTCGTATCTGGCCCGTCCTGTCCCATATCTGGCCCGTCTCATATCTGGACCGTCCCGTATCTGGCCCATCCCGTATCTGGCCCGTCCCATCGCGTATCTGGCCCGTGCCGTCCCATATCTGGGCAGTACCGTCCTGTATCTGGCCATTCTGTCTATGGCCCGGCCCGTAATGTCAAGCCCGCCCATCCTGTCTCTGGCCCGTCCCATCCTGTATTTGGCCCGTTCCGTATCTAGCCCGTCCCGTCCTGTATCTGACCCGTCCCGTACCGTCTTGTATCTGGCCCATCTCGTCCCGTCCTGAATCTGGCCCATCCTGTCCCGTATCTGACCTGTCCAGTATCTGGCCGGTCCTGTCCCGTATCTAGCCAGTCCCGTCCTGTATCTGGCCCGTCCCGTCCTGTCTCTGGCCTGTCCAGTCCTGTGTCTTGCCCGTCCCGTTCTGTCTCTGGCCTGTCCAGTCCTGTGTCTGGCCCCTCCCGTCCTGTCTTTGGCTCGTCCCATCCTGTCTCTGACCCGTCCTGTCTTTGGCTCATCCCATCCTGTCTCTAGCCAGTCCCATCCTGTCTCTGGCTAGTATCGTCCCGTATCTGGCCCGCCCCGTATCTAGCCCATCCCGTCCAGTATCTGGCCCGTCCTGTCGCTGGCACGTCCCGTATCTGTACCGTCCCATATCTGCCCCATCCCATATATGACCTGTCCCGTATCTGGCTTGTCCCGTATCTGGCCCGTCCTGTTCTGTATCTGGTCTGTCTCGTCCTGTATCTGGCCCGTCCCATCATGTATCTGGCCCATACCGTCCCATATCTGGCCCGTACCATCCTGTATCTGGCCCGTCTTGTCCCGTATCTGGCCTGCCCCATCCCGTATCTGGCCTATCCCATCCTGTCTCTGGCCCGTCCAGTCCTGTCTCTGGCCCGTACCGTGCAGTTCCGTATCTGGCCCGTCCCATCCTGTACCCGGCCCATCCCCTCCTGTCTCTGGCCCGTCCCATACAGTTCTGTATCTGGCCCGTACAGTCCTGTATCTGGCCCGTACCATCTTGTATCTGGCACGTCCTGTTCCGTATCTTTCCTGTCCCGTCCCGTATCTGGCCTGTCCCATCCTATCTCTGGCCCGTCCAGTCCTGTCTCTGGCCCATCCCGTGCAGTTCTCTATCTGGCCTGTCCCATCCTGTACTCGGACCGTCCCCTCCTGCATCTGGCCCGTTCCGCACCATCCTGTATCTGGCCCATCTAGTCCCATCTTGTATCTGGCCCGTCGCGTATCTGGCTTGTACCGTCCCGTGTCTATCCTGTCGGGTCCCGTCACGTATCTGGTCTCTCCCGACCCATATCTGGCCCATCCCATCCTGTCTCTCGCCTGTCCCGTCCTGTATCTGGCCCGTCCCGTATCTGGCCCGTCCCTTCCTGTTTCTAGCTAGTCCCGTCCTTTCTCTGGCCCGTCCTGTCCTATCTCCGGCTCGTTCTGTCTCTGGCCCATCTCGTTCTGTCTCTGGCCCGTCTTGTCCTATCTCTGTCCCGTCCCGTCCTGTCTCTGGCCCGACCCGTCCTGTCCTGCCTCAGACCCGTCTGGTACTGCAGTGGCCCGTCCCTGGCCCATCCTGTATCTGGCCCATCCTGTATCTGGCCCATCCCGTCCTGTATATGTCCCGTCCTGTCTCTGGCCCGCCCCGTCCCGTCCTGTCTCTGGCCCGTCCCATCCGGTCTTTGGCCCGTCCCATCCGGTCTTTGGCCCATCCCATCCGGTCTTTGGCCCGTTCCATCTGGTTTTGGCCCGTGCCGTCCTCTGTGCTTTAAATTAAGGTGAGCTCAATAGTTAGAAAAGTATGATACTTTCTATAAATTATTAGCAAAATGTTTAAATGACACCTATTAAAAAACAGCCTCCTCCATATCCCCTCAAGCTGTCCTATCCATCACCAAGATAGGTGCATTTTCTGCCATTTAGGTAGAAGTAATCTTCAAACAATTTGCTTCTAATTTAGATAAAGTACCAGGAAGGTGTATCATGCAAACTCTACATGTGATGTTTGCCTATTAAACAATAGTTGTAATATTTATTTGCAAAACTTCCATTTTCTCTAAGCCTGTCCTACACTATTTAATTGTAACATCCCTGGCGGCGTGCTGGCATGGCTTCCCATCTCACACCATGCAAGACCGCCGACTTACCCACCAATCCAGGCTGCACACTGTGTTCCTCTGCTGGCTGTGTGCATGTGTCTTGGCTGCTTGTTGAGGGCGACAGCGGCAGCACTTCCTGATTTTTAAAGGAACAGTGCACGCATTCCTAATGTGTCCCCAGTCCTGTATCTGACCCATCTCGTCTCTGGCCCGTCCAGTCCTGTCTATGGTCCGTCCTATTCCTGTCTCTGGCCCGTCCTGTATCTCTGGCCCGTCCTGTATCTGTACCGTCCCGTATCTGCCCCGTCCCATATCTGCCCCATCCCGTAACTGGCCTGTCCCGTATCTGGCTCGTCCCGTATCTGGCCCGTCCTGTTCCGTATCTGTTCCATCTCGTCATGTATCTGGCCCGTCCCGTCATGTATCTGGTCCGTGCCGTCCCATTTCTGGCCCGTACCATCCCGTATTTGGCCCGTCCTGTCCTATCTCTGGCTCGTCCTGTCTCTGGCCCATCTCGTCTTGCCTCTGGCCCGTCTTGTCCTGTTTCTGGCCCGTCCCGTCCTGTCTCTGGCCCGACCCGTCCTGTCCTGCCTCTGACCCGTCCGGTACTGCAGTGGCCCGTCCCTGGCCCATCCTGTATCTGCCCCATCCTGTATCTGGCCCGCCTCGTCTCTGGCCTGTCCCGTCCTGTATATGTCCCGTCCGGTCTCTGGCCCGCCCCGTCGGTCTCTGGCCCGTCCCATCCGGTCTCTGGCCCGTCCCATCCGGTCTTTGGCCCGTCCCATCTGGTCTTTGGCCCGTGCCGTCCTCTGTGCTTTAAATTAAGGTGAGCTCAATAGTTAGAAAAATATGATACTTTCCATAAATTATTAGCAAAATGTTTAAATGACACCTATCCAAAAAACAGCCTCCTCCATATCCCCTCAAGCTGTCCTATCCATCACCAAGATAGGTGCATTTTCTGCCATTTAGGTAGAAGTAATCTTCAAACAATTTGCCTCTAATTTAGATAAAGTACTAGGAAGGTATATCATGCAAACTCTACATGTGATGTTTGCCTATTAAACAATAGTTGTAATATTTATTTGAAAAACTTCCATTTTCTCTACGCCTGACCTACACTACTTAATTGTAACATCTATGGCGGCGTGCTGGCATGGCTTCCCATCTCACACCATGCAAGACTGCCGACTTAGCCATCCAATGCAGGCTGCGCACTATTTGGCCCGTACAGTCCTGTATCTGGCCTGTCCCGTACTGTATCTGAGCCATCCCGTCCTGTTTTTGGCCCGTCTTTTCCTGTACCTGTCCTGTTCCATCTTGTCTCTGGCCCGTCCCGTCCTGTCTATGGCTCGTACTGTCCTGTATCTGGCCCGTCCCGTCCTGTCTATTTCACGTCCCATAATGTATAGCTTGTCCCGTCCTGCTTCTGGACCGTCCCGTACTGTCTCTGGCTCGTCCTGTCCTGTATCTGGCTCATCGCCTACCGTCTCTGGCCCGTCCCGTCCTGTCTATTTCACGTCCCATAATATATAGCTCGTCCGGTCCTGTTCTGGCCCGTCCCATCCTATCTCTGCCTCGTCTCGTCCTATATCTGGCCCGTCCCGTCTCTTATCTGGCACGTCCCGCATCTGGCCTATCCTGTCCCGTATCTGGCCTGTCCCTTCCTGTATCTGGCCAGTCCCTTCCCATCTCATCCTGTCTCTGGCCTGTCTCGTCCTGTCTATGGCCCGTCCGGTGCTATCTCTGGCCTGTCCAATTCTGTCTCTTGCCCGTCCCTTCTCTGGCCCATCCCCTCCAGTCTTTGGCACGTCTCGTCCCGTATCTGGCCCGCCCTGTATCTGGCCCATCCCGTCCAGCATCTGGCCCGTTCCATATCTGCCAATCCCGTATCTGGCACGTCCTGTCCCTGGCCCGGCCTGTCTCGTATCTGGCCCGTCCTGTATCTGGCCTGTCCCGTATCTGGCCCGTCCCGCATCTGACCCGTCCCGTATCTGGCCCGTCCCGTCCCGTATCTGGTCCGTACTGTCCTGTATCTGGCCCGTCCCATCATGTATCTGGCCTGTCCCATATCTGGCCCATACCGTCCCATTTCTGGCTCGTCACGTTTCTGCCCCATCCCGTCATGTATCTGGCACGTTCCATCCTGTCTCTGGCCCGACCTGTCCTGTCTATGGCCTATCCCATAATGTCTCTAGCACATTCCGTCCTGTCTCTGGCCCATCCCGTCCTGAATCTGGCCTGTCCCTTCCTGTATCTGGCTCGTCCCATCCTTTCCTGTCTCTGGCCCATCCCGTCTTGAATCTGGCCCGTCCCGCATCTGGCCCGTTCCTTCCTGTATCTGGCCCGTCCCGTCCTGTCTCTGGCCCATCCCGTCTTGAATCTGGCCCGTCCCGCATCTGGCCCGTTCCTTCCTGTATCTGGCCCGTCCCGTCCTGTCTCTGGCCTGACTGGTCCTGGCCTGCCTCTGGCCAGTCCCGTCCTGCTCTGGTCCGTCCCGTCCCTGGCCCGTCCTGTATCTGGACCGTCCTGTCCTGTATCTGGTCGCCCCGTCTCTGGCCCGTCCCGTCCTTTGTCAGGCACGTCCCGTCCGGTCCTGTCTCTGGCCTGTCCTGCATCTGGCCCATCCCGTCACGTATCTGGCCTGTCCCGTCCTGTATCTGGCCCATCCCATTAAAGGTAGTATTATCAAATCCTCCACAAATTTACACCTCCAGGAAATTTAACCTGGGGTGTGCTTTAAATAAAGGTGAGTTCAATAGTTAGAAAAATATGATACTTTCCATAAATTATTAGCAAAATGTTTAAATGACACCTATCAAAAAACAGCCTCCTCCATATCCCCTCAAGCTGTCCTATCCATCACCAAGATAGGTGCATTTTCTGCCATTTAGGTAGAAGTAATCTTCAAACAATTTGCTTCTAATTTAGATAAAGTACTAGGAAGGTATATCATGCAAACTCTACATGTGATGTTTGCCTATTAAACAATAGTTGTAATATTTATTTGCAAAACTTCCATTTTCTGTACACCTGACCTACACTACTTAATTGTAACATCCCTGGTGGCGTGCTGGCATGGCTTCCCATCTCACACCATGCAAGACCGCCGACTTACCCACCAATGCAGGCTGCGCACTATGTTCCTATGTGGGCTGTGTGCATGTGTCTTGGCTGCTTTTTGAGGGCGGCAGCGGCAGCACTTCCTGATTCTTAAAGGAACAGTGCACGCATTCCTTTTGTATCCCCAGTCCTGTATCTGACCCGTCCCGTGTCTGGCCTGTCCGGTCCTGTCTCTGGCCCGTCCCAGCCTGTCCCTGGCCCCATCCATCCTGTCTATGACCCGTTATGTAATGTCTAACCCGCCCCGTCCTGTATCTGGTCGGTCCAGTCGCATATCTGACCCGTTTAGTCCCGTATCTGACCATCCCGTCCCGTATCTGGCTTTCCCTTATCTAGCCCATCTCATCCCGTATCTGGCCCGCATCGTCCCTTCCCATCTGTGGCACGTCCTGTCCCGTATCTGACCATACCAGTCCCTCTCTGGCCCGTCCCGTATGTGGCCAGGCCCTTTCAGTATCTGGCCTGTCCCGTATCTGGCCATCTCGTATCAGCCCCATCCCATCCTGTCCATGGCTCATCCCATATCTAGCCTCTCCTGTCCCATATCTGGCTCGTCCCGTATCTGGCCCATGTCGTCCTGTATCTGGCCCGTCCCATATTTGGCCCGTACCGTCCTGTATCTGGCCTGTCCCGTAGTGTATCTGGGCCATCCTGTCCTGTCTCTGGCCCGTCTTTTCCTGTATCTGGACCGTCTGGTCTCTG
Source organism: Phyllobates terribilis (assembly GCF_046119375.1). Classification (NCBI taxonomy): domain Eukaryota; kingdom Metazoa; phylum Chordata; class Amphibia; order Anura; family Dendrobatidae; genus Phyllobates; species Phyllobates terribilis. The sequence goes on along the minus strand of NW_027363774.1, from coordinate 277,997 downwards.
TCCCGTCCCATAATGTATAGCTTGTCCCGTCCTGTTTCTGGCCCGTCCCGTCCGGTCTCTGGCTCGTCCTGTCCTGTATCTGGCACGTCCCGTACCGTCTCTGGCCCGTCCCATCCTGTCTATTTCCCGTCCCATAATGTATAGCTCGTCCAGTCCTGTTTCTGGCCCGTCCCGTCCTATCTCCGGCTCGTCCCGTCTTGTATCTGGCCTGTCCCATCTCGTATCTGGCCCGTCCCGCATCTGGCCTGTCTTGTCCCTTATCTGGCCAGTCCCTTCCTGTATCTGGCCAGTACCTTCCCATCTCATCCTGTCTCTGGTCCGTCCGATCCTGTCTCAGGCCTGGTCAGTCCTGTCTCTGGCCCGACCGATGCTATCTCTGGCCTGTCCAATCGTGTCTCTTGCCCGTCCCATCTCTGGTCCGTCCCGTCCTGTCTTTGGCCCTTCCCGTCCTGTCTCTGGCCCGTCCCGTCCTCTCTCTTGCCCGTCCCGTCCTGTCTCTGGCTCGACCGATCCTGTCCTGCCTCAGGCCAGTCCCATCCTGCTCTGGCCAGTCCAGGCCCTGGACGGTCCTGTATCTGGACCGCCCCGTCCTGTATCTGGTCGCCCCGTCTCTAGCACGTCCCGTCTTGTCTCTGGCATGCCTCGCTCCGTCCTATCTTCGGCCAGTCTCATCCTGTATCTGGTCGCCCCGTCTCTGGCCCGTCCCGTCCTTTTTCAGGCACGGCCCGTCCGGTCCTATCTTTGGCCTGTCCTGTATCTGGCCCATTCCGTCACGTATCTGGCCTGTCACGTCCTGTATCTGGCCCATCCCACTAAAGGTAGTATTATCAAATCCTCCACAAATTTACAACTCCAGGAAATTTAACCTGGGGTGTGTTTTAAATTAAGGTGAGTTCAATAGTTAGAATAATATGATACTTTCCATAAATTATTAGCAAAATGTTTAAATGACACCTATCAAAAAACAGCCTCCTCCATATCCCCTCAAGCTGTCCTATCCATCAGCAAGATAGGTGCATTTTCTGCCATTTAGGCAGAAGTAATCTTCAATTTGCCTCTAATTTAGATAAAGTACCAGGAAGGTATATCATGCAAACTCTACATGTGACGTTTGCCTATTAAATAATAGTTGTAATATTTATTTGCAAAACTTCCATTTTCTCTACACCTGACCTACACTACTTAATTGTAACATCACTGGCGGCAAGCTGGCATGGCTTCCAATCTCACACCATGCAAGACCGTCGACTTACCCACCAATGCAGGCTGAACACTATGTTCCTATGCTGGCTGTGTACATGTGTCTTGGCTGCTTGTTGAGGGCGGCAGCGGCAGCACTTCCTGATTCTTAAAGGAACAGTGCACGCATTCCTAATGTGTCCCCAGTCCTGTATCTGACCCATCCCGTCTCTGGCCCGTCCCGTCTCTGGCCCGTCCCGTCCTGTCTCTGGCCTGTCCCAGCCTGTCTCTGGCCCGACCGGTGCTATCTCTGGCCTGTCCAATCCTGTCTCTTGCCCGTCCCATCTCTGGTCCGTCCCGTTCTGTCTTTGGCCCTTCCCGTCCTATCTCTGGCCCGTCCCGTCCTCTCTTTGGCCCGTCCCGTCCTCTCTCTTGCCCGTCCCGTCCTGTCTCTGGCCAGACCGGTACTGTCCTGCCTCAGGCCAGTCCCATCCTGCTCTGGCCAGTCCCGTCCCTGGACCGTCCTGTATCTGGACCGCCCCGTCCTGTATCTGGTCGCCCCGTCTCTAGCAGGTCCCGTCCTGTCTCTGGCACGCCTCGGTCCGTCCTATCTTCGGCCAGTCTCATTCTGTCTTTGGCCCATCCCGTCCCGTCTGTCTCTGGCCCGTCCCGTATCTGGCCCATCCAGTATCTGGCCTGTCCCGTCCTGTATCTGGCCCGTCCCGTCATGTATCTGGGCTGTCCCATAGCTGGCCCATACCATCCCATATCTGGCTCGTCACGTTTCTGGACCATCCCGTCATGTATCTGGCCCGTCCCATCCTGTCTATGGCCCGATTTGTCCTGTCTATGGCCTGTCCCGTAATGTCTCTAGCACATTCCGTCCTGTCTCTGGCCCATCCCGTCCTGTATCTGGTCGGTCCCGCCCTGTATCTGGCCCGTCCCATCCTGAATTTGGCCCGTCCTGTCTATGGCCCGTCCGATAATGTATAGCTTGTCCCGTCCTGTTTCTGGCCAGTCCCGTACTATCTCTGGCTCGTCTTGTCCTGTATCTGGCCCGTCCCGTCCATTTCCCGTCCCATAATGTATAGCTCGTCCCGTCCTGTTTCTGGCCCGTCCCATCCTATCTCTGCCTTGTTCCGTCCTATATCTGGCGCGTCCCGTCTCGTATCTGGCCCGTCCCGCATCTGGCCTGTCCTGTCCCGTATCTGGCCTGTCCCTTCCTGTATCTGGCCAGTCCCTTCCCATCTCGTCCTGTCGCTGGCCTGTTCTGTCCTGTCTCTGGCCCGTCCGGTGCTATCTCTGGCCTGTCCAATCCTGTCTCTTGCCGGTCCCGTCTCTGGCCCATCCCTTCCTGTCTCTGGCCCAGGTCTGGCCCGTCTCATCCCGTATCTGGCCCATCCCGTCCAGTATCTGACCCGTTCCATATCTGGCCAGTCTCGTATCTGGCACGTCCTGTCCCTGGCCCGGCCTGTCCCGTATCTGGCCCGTCCTGTATCTGGCCTGTCCAGTATCTGGCCCGTCCCGCATCTGACCCGTCCCGTATCTGGCCCGTCCCATCCCGTATCTGGTCCGTACCGTCCTGTATCTGGCCCATCCTGTCATGTATCTGGGCTGTCGCATATCTGGCCAATACCGTCCCATATCTGGCTCGTCATGTTTCTGGCCCATCCCGTCATGTATCTGGCCCATCCCATCCTGTCTCTGGCCCGACCCGTCCTGTCTATGGCCCATCCCGTAATGTCTCTAGCACATTCCGTCTTGTCTCTGGCCCATCCCGTCATGTATCTGGCCCATCCCATCCTGTCTCTGGCCCGACCCGTCCTGTCTATGGCCCATCCCGTAATGTCTCTAGCACATTCCGTCTTGTCTCTGGCCCATCCCGTCCTGCATCGGTTCGGTCCAGTCCTGAATCTAGCCCATCCCGTATCTGGCTCGTCCCTTCCTGTATCTGGCATGTCCTATCCTGTCCTGTCTCTGGCCCATTCCGTCTTGAATCTGGCCCGTGCCGTATCTGTCCCGTCCCTTCCTGTATCTGGCCCGTCCCGTCCTTTCTCTGGCCTGACCGGTCCTGTCCTGACTCTGGCCAGTCCAGTGCTGCTCTGGTCCGTCCCTTCCCTGGCCCGTCCTGTATCTGGACCGTCCCATTCTGTATCTAGTCGCCCCGTCCCGTATCTGGTCTGTCCAGTCCCATATCTGACCTGTTTAGTGCCGTATCTGACCATCCCGTCCCGTATCTGGCTTTCCCTTATCTGGCCCATCTCATCCCGTATCTGGCCTGCCTTGCCCCTTCCCAACTCTGGCACGTCCTGTCCCGTGTCTGACCCAACCAGTCCCTATCTGGCCCGTCCCGTATGTGGCCAGGCCCATTCAGTATCTGGCCTGTCCCGTATCTGGCCATCTCGTATCTGGCCCATCCCATCCTGTCCATGGCTCATCCCATATCCAGCCTGTCCTGTCCCATATCTGGCCCGTCCTGTATCTTGCCCATGTTGTCCTGTATCTGGCCCGTCCTATATTTGGCCTGTGCCGTCCTGTATCGGGACTGTCCCGTCCTGTATCTGGACCGTCCCGTCCGGTCTCTGGCCCATCCCATAATGTATAGCTTGTCTCGTCCTGTTTCTGGCCCGTCCCTTCCTGTATCTGGCCCGTCCTCTCTTTGACCCGTCCCGTCCTCTATCTTGCCCGCCCCCTCCTGTCTCTGGCCCGACCGGTCCTGTCCTGTCTCTGACCAGTCTCGTCCTGCTCTGGCCCGTCCCGTCCCTGGACTGTCCTGTATCTGGACCGTCCCGTCCTGTATCTGTCGCCCCGTCTCTAGCCCGTCCCGTCCTGTCTCTGGTACGCCTCAGTCCATAATATCTCCGGCCAGTCTCATCCTGTCTTTCGCCTGTCCCGTCCTGTCTCTGGCCCGTCTCGTCATGTCTCTGGCGTGTGCCGTCCGGTCCTGTCTCTGGCCCGTCCTGTATCTGGCCCATTCCGTATCTTGTCTGTCCCGTCCTGTATCTGGCCCACCCCATTAAAAGTAGTATTATCAAATCCTCCACAAATTTACACACAAAGGAACTTTAGCCTGGGGTGTGTTTTAAATTAAGGTGAGTTCAATAGTTAGAAAAATATGATACTTTCCATAAATTATTAGCAAAATGTTTAAATGACACCTATCAAAAAACAGCCTCCTCCATATCCCCTCAAGCTGTCCTATCCATCACCAAGATAGGTGCATTTTCTGCCATTTAGGTAGAAGTAATCTTCAAACAATTTGCTTCTAATTTAGATAAAGTACTAAGAAGGTATATCATGCAAACTCTACATGTGACGTTTGCCTATTAAACAATAGTTGTAATATTTATTTGCAAAACTTCCATTTTCTGTACACCTGACCTACACTACTTAATTGTAACATCCCTGGTGGCGTGCTGGCATGGCTTCCCATCTCACACCATGCAAGACCGCCGACTTACCCACCAATGCAGGCTGCGCACTATGTTCCTATGTGGGCTGTGTGCATGTGTCTTGGCTGCTTTTTGAGGGCGGCAGTGGCAGCACTTCCTGATTCTTAAAGGAACAGTGCACGCATTCCTTTTGTATCCCCAGTCCTGTATCTGACCCGTCCCGTGTCTGGCCTGTCCGGTCCTGTCTCTGGCCCGTCCCAGCCTGTCCCTGGCCCCATCCATCCTGTCTATGACCCGTTCTGTAATGTCTAACCCGCCCCGTCCCGTATCTGGTCCGTCCAGTCGCATATCTGACCCGTTTAGTCCCGTATCTGACCATCCCGTCCCGTATCTGGCTTTCCCTTATCTAGCCCATCTCATCCCGTATCTGGCCCGCATCGTCCCTTCCCATCTGTGGCACGTCCTGTCCCGTATCTGACCATACCAGTCCCTATCTGGCCCATTCAGTATCTGGCCAGTCCCGTATCTGGCCATCTCGTATCAGCCCCATCCCATCCTGTCCATGGCTCATCCCATATCTAGCCTCTCCTGTCCCATATCTGGCTCGTCCCGTATCTGGCCCATGTCGTCCTGTATCTGGCCCGTCCCATATTTGGCCCGTACCGTCCTGTATCTGGCCTGTCCCGTAGTGTATCTGGGCCATCCTGTCCTGTCTCTGGCCCGTCTTTTCCTGTATCTGGACCGTCTGGTCTCTGTCCCGTCCCATAATGTATAGCTTGTCCCGTCCTGTTTCTGGCCCGTCCCGTTCGGTCTCTGGCTCGTCCTGTCCTGTATCTGGCACGTCCCGTACCGTCTCTGGCCCGTCCCATCCTGTCTATTTCCCGTCCCATAATGTATAGCTCGTCCAGTCCTGTTTCTGGCCCGTCCCGTCCTATCTCCGGCTCGTCCCGTCTTGTATCTGGCCCGTCCCATCTCGTATCTGGCCCGTCCCGCATCTGGCCTGTCTTGTCCCTTATCTGGCCAGTCCCTTCCTGTATCTGGCCAGTACCTTCCCATCTCATCCTGTCTCTGGCCCGTCCGATCCTGTCTCAGGCCTGGTCAGTCCTGTCTCTGGCCCGACCGATGCTATCTCTGGCCTGTCCAATCCTGTCTCTTGCCCGTCCTGTTTCTGGCCCGTCCCGTTCGGTCTCTGGCTCGTCCTGTCCTGTATCTGGCACGTCCCGTACCGTCTCTGGCCCGTCCCATCCTGTCTATTTCCCGTCCCATAATGTATAGCTCGTCCAGTCCTGTTTCTGGCCCGTCCCGTCCTATCTCCGGCTCGTCCCGTCTTGTATCTGGCCCGTCCCATCTCGTATCTGGCCCGTCCCGCATCTGGCCTGTCTTGTCCCTTATCTGGCCAGTCCCTTCCTGTATCTGGCCAGTACCTTCCCATCTCATCCTGTCTCTGGCCCGTCCGATCCTGTCTCAGGCCTGGTCAGTCCTGTCTCTGGCCCGACCGATGCTATCTCTGGCCTGTCCAATCCTGTCTCTTGCCCGTCCCATCTCTGGTCCGTCCCGTCCTGTCTTTGGCCCTTCCCGTCCTGTCTCTGGCCCGTCCCGTCCTCTCTCTTGCCCGTCCCGTCCTGTCTCTGGCTCGACCGATCCTGTCCCTGGCCCGACCGGTCCTGTCCTGCCTCAGGCCAGTCCCATCCTGCTCTGGCCAGTCCCGTCCCTGGACCGGCCTGTATCTGGACCGCCCCGTCCTGTATCTGGTCGCCCCGTCTCTAGCAGGTCCCGTCCTATCTCTAGCACGCCTCGGTCCGTCCTATCTTCGGCCAGTCTCATCCTGTCTTTGGCCCGTCCCGTCCCGTCTGTCTCTGGCAAGTCCGGTCCTGTCTCTGGCCCGTCCCGTATCTGGCCCATCCAGTATCTGGCCTGTCCCGTCATGTATCTGGGCTGTCCCATAGCTGGCCCATACCATCCCATATCCGGCTCGTCACATTTCTGGCCCATCCCGTCATGTATCTGGCCCGTCCCATCCTGTCTATGGCCCGATTTGTCCTGTCTATGGCCTGTCCCGTAATGTCTCTAGCACATTCCGTCCTGTCTCTGGCCCATCCCGTCCTGTATCTGGTTGGTCCCGTCCTGTATCTGGCCCGTCCCATCCTGAATCTGGCCCGTCCTGTCTATGGCCCGTCCGATAATGTATAGCTTGTCCCGTCCTGTTTCTGGCCAGTCCCGTGCTATCTCTGGCTCGTCTTGTCCTGTATCTGGCCCGTCCCATCCATTTCCCGTCCCATAATGTATAGCTCGTCCCATCCTGTTTCTGGCCCGTCCCATCCTATCTCTGCCTTGTCCCGTCCTATATCTGGCGCGTCCCGTCTCGTATCTGGCCCGTCCCGCATCTGGCCTGTCCTGTCCCGTATCTGGCCTGTCCCTTCCTGTATCTGGCCAGTCCCTTCCCATCTCGTCCTGTCGCTGGCCTGTTCCGTCCTGTCTCTGGCCCGTCCGGTGCTATCTCTGGCCTGTCCAATCCTGTCTCTTGCCGGTCCCGTCTCTGGCCCATCCCTTCCTGTCTCTGGCCCAGGTCTGGGCCGTCTCATCCCGTATCTGGCCCATCCCGTCCAGTATCTGACCCGTTCCATATCTGGCCAGTCTCGTATCTGGCACGTCCTGTCCCTGGCCCGGCCTGTCCCGTATCTGGCCCGTCCTGTATCTGGCCTGTCCAGTATCTGGCCCGTCCCGCATCTGACCAGTCCCGTATCTGGCCCGTCCCATCCCGTATCAGGTCCGTACCGTCCTGTATCTGGCCCATCCCGTCATGTATCTGGGCTGTCGCATATCTGGCCAATACCGTCCCATATCTGGCTCGTCACGTTTCTGGCCCATCCCGTCATGTATCTGGCCCATCCCATCCTGTCTCTGGCCCGACCCGTCCTGTCTATGGCCCATCCCGTAATGTCTCTAGCACATTCAGTCTTGTTTCTGGCCCATCCCGTCCTGCATCGGTTCGGTCCAGTCCTGTATCTGGCCCGTCCCGTCCTGAATCTAGCCCATCCCGTATCTGGCTCGTCCCTTCCTGTATCTGGCCCGTCCTATCCTGTCCTGTCTCTGGCCCATTAAGTCTTGAATCTGGCCCGTGCCGTATCTGGACCGTCCCTTCCTGTATCTGGCCCGTCCCGTCCTTTCTCTGGCCTGACCGGTCCTGTCCTGACTCTGGCCAGTCCAGTGCTGCTCTGGTCCGTCCCTTCCCTGGCCCGTCCTGTATCTGGACCGTCCCATTTTGTATCTAGTCGCCCCGTCCCGTATCTGGTCTGTCCAGTTCCATATCTGACCCGTTTAGTGCCGTATCTGACCATCCCGTCCCGTATCTGGCTTTCCCTTATCTGGCCCATCTCATCCCGTATCTGGCCTGCCTTGCCCCTTCCCAACTCTGGCACGTCCTGTCCCGTGTCTGACCCAACCAGTCCCTATCTGGCCCGTCCCGTATGTGGCCAGGCCCATTCAGTATCTGGCCTGTCCCGTATCTGGCCATCTCGTATCTGGCCCATCCCATCCTGTCCATGGCTCATCCCATATCCAGCCTGTCCTGTCCCATATCTGGCCCGTCCTGTATCTTGCCCATGTTGTCCTGTATCTGGCCCGTCCTATATTTGGCCTGTGCCGTCCTGTATCGGGACTGTCCCGTACTGTATCTGGACCGTCCCGTCCGGTCTCTGGCCCATCCCATAATGTATAGCTTGTCTCGTCCTGTTTCTGGCCCGTCCCTTCCTGTATCTGGCCCGTCCTCTCTTTGACCCGTCCCGTCCTCTATCTTGCCCGCCCCCTCCTGTCTCTGGCCCGACCGGTCCTGTCCTGTCTCTGACCAGTCTCGTCCTGCTCTGGCCCGTCCCGTCCCTGGACTGTCCTGTATCTGTCGCCCCGTCTCTAGCCCGTCCCGTCCTGTCTCTGGTACGCCTCAGTCCATAATATCTCCGGCCAGTCTCATCCTGTCTTTCGCCTGTCCCGTCCTGTCTGTGGCCCGTCTCGTCATGTCTCTGGCGTGTGCCGTCCGGTCCTGTCTCTGGCCCGTCCTGTATCTGGCCCATTCCGTATCTTGTCTGTCCCGTCCTGTATCTGGCCCACCCCATTAAAAGTAGTATTATCAAATCCTCCACAAATTTACACACAAAGGAACTTTAGCCTGGGGTGTGTTTTTAATTAAGGTGAGTTCAATAGTTAGAAAAATATGATACTTTCCATAAATTATTAGCAAAATGTTTAAATGACACCTATCAAAAAACAGCCTCCTCCATATCCCCTCAAGCTGTCCTATCCATCACCAAGATAGGTGCATTTTCTGCCATTTAGGTAGAAGTAATCTTCAAACAATTTGCTTCTAATTTAGATAAAGTACTAAGAAGGTATATCATGCAAACTCTACATGTGACGTTTGCCTATTAAACAATAGTTGTAATATTTATTTGCAAAACTTCCATTTTCTGTACACCTGACCTACACTACTTAATTGTAACATCCCTGGTGGCGTGCTGGCATGGCTTCCCATCTCACACCATGCAAGACCGCCGACTTACCCACCAATGCAGGCTGCGCACTATGTTCCTATGTGGGCTGTGTGCATGTGTCTTGGCTGCTTTTTGAGGGCGGCAGCGGCAGCACTTCCTGATTCTTAAAGGAACAGTGCACGCATTCCTTTTGTATCCCCAGTCCTGTATCTGACCCGTCCCGTGTCTGGCCTGTCCGGTCCTGTCTCTGGCCCGTCCCAGCCTGTCCCTGGCCCCATCCATCCTGTCTATGACCCGTTCTGTAATGTCTAACCCGCCCCGTCCCGTATCTGGTCCGTCCAGTCGCATATCTGACCCGTTTAGTCCCGTATCTGACCATCCCGTCCCGTATCTGGCTTTCCCTTATCTAGCCCATCTCATCCCGTATCTGGCCCGCATCGTCCCTTCCCATCTGTGGCACGTCCTGTCCCGTATCTGACCATACCAGTCCCTATCTGGCCCGTCCCGTATGTGGCCAGGCCCATTCAGTATCTGGCCAGTCCCGTATCTGGCCATCTCGTATCAGCCCCATCCCATCCTGTCCATGGCTCATCCCATATCTAGCCTCTCCTGTCCCATATCTGGCTCGTCCCGTATCTGGCCCATGTCGTCCTGTATCTGGCCCGTCCCATATTTGGCCCGTACCGTCCTGTATCTGGCCTGTCCCGTAGTGTATCTGGGCCATCCTGTCCTGTCTCTGGCCCGTTTTTTCCTGTATCTGGACCGTCTGGTCTCTGTCCAGTCCCATAATGTATAGCTTGTCCCGTCCTGTTTCTGGCCCGTCCCGTCCGGTCTCTGGCTCGTCCTGTCCTGTATCTGGCACGTCCCGTACCGTCTCTGGCCCGTCCCATCCTGTCTATTTCCCGTCCCATAATGTATAGCTCGTCCAGTCCTGTTTCTGGCCCGTCCCGTCCTATCTCCGGCTCGTCCCGTCTTGTATCTGGCCCGTCCCATCTCGTATCTGGCCCGTCCCGCATCTGGCCTGTCTTGTCCCTTATCTGGCCAGTCCCTTCCTGTATCTGGCCAGTACCTTCCCATCTCATCCTGTCTCTGGCCCGTCCGATCCTGTCTCAGGCCTGGTCAGTCCTGTCTCTGGCCCGACCGATGCTATCTCTGGCCTGTCCAATCCTGTCTCTTGCCCGTCCCATCTCTGGTCCGTCCCGTCCTGTCTTTGGCCCTTCCCGTCCTGTCTCTGGCCCGTCCCGTCCTCTCTCTTACCCGTCCCGTCCTGTCTCTGGCTCGACCGATCCTGTCCCTGGCCCGACCGGTCCTGTCCTGCCTCAGGCCAGTCCCATCCTGCTCTGGCCAGTCCCGTCCCTGGACCGTCCTGTATCTGGACCGCCCCGTCCTGTATCTGGTCGCCCCGTCTCTAGCAGGTCCCGTCCTATCTCTAGCACGCCTCGGTCCGTCCTATCTTCGGCCAGTCTCATTCTGTCTTTGGCCCGTCCCGTCCCGTCTGTCTCTGGCAAGTCCGGTCCTGTCTCTGGCCCGTCCCGTATCTGGCCCATCCAGTATCTGGCCTGTCCCGTCCTGTATCTGGCCCATCCCGTCATGTATCTGGGCTGTCCCATAGCTGGCCCATACCATCCCATATCCGGCTCGTCACATTTCTGGCCCATCCCGTCATGTATCTGGCCCGTCCCATCCTGTCTATGGCCCGATTTGTCCTGTCTATGGCCTGTCCCGTAATGTCTCTAGCACATTCCGTCCTGTCTCTGGCCCATCCCGTCCTGTATCTGGTTGGTCCCGTCCTGTATCTGGCCCGTCCCATCCTGAATCTGGCCCGTCCTGTCTATGGCCCGTCCGATAATGTATAGCTTGTCCCGTCCTGTTTCTGGCCAGTCCCGTGCTATCTCTGGCTCGTCTTGTCCTGTATCTGGCCCGTCCCATCCATTTCCCGTCCCATAATGTATAGCTCGTCCCATCCTGTTTCTGGCCCGTCCCATCCTATCTCTGCCTTGTCCCGTCCTATATCTGGCGCGTCCCGTCTCGTATCTGGCCCGTCCCGCATCTGGCCTGTCCTGTCCCGTATCTGGCCTGTCCCTTCCTGTATCTGGCCAGTCCCTTCCCATCTCGTCCTGTCGCTGGCCTGTTCCGCCCTGTCTCTGGCCCGTCCGGTGCTATCTCTGGCCTGTCCAATCCTGTCTCTTGCCGGTCCCGTCTCTGGCCCATCCCTTCCTGTCTCTGGCCCAGGTCTGGCCCGTCTCATCCCGTATCTGGCCCATCCCGTCCAGTATCTGACCCGTTCCATATCTGGCCAGTCTCGTATCTGGCACGTCCTGTCCCTGGCCCGGCCTGTCCCGTATCTGGCCCGTCCTGTATCTGGCCTGTCCAGTATCTGGCCCGTCCCGCATCTGACCAGTCCCGTATCTGGCCCGTCCCATCCCGTATCGGGTCCGTACCGTCCTGTATCTGGCCCATCCCGTCATGTATCTGGGCTGTCGCATATCTGGCCAATACCGTCCCATATCTGGCTCGTCACGTTTCTGGCCCATCCCGTCATGTATCTGGCCCATCCCATCCTGTCTCTGGCCCGACCCGTCCTGTCTATGGCCCATCCCGTAATGTCTCTAGCACATTCAGTCTTGTTTCTGGCCCATCCCGTCCTGCATCGGTTCGGTCCAGTCCTGTATCTGGCCCGTCCCGTCCTGAATCTAGCCCATCCCGTATCTGGCTCGTCCCTTCCTGTATCTGGCCCGTCCTATCCTGTCCTGTCTCTGGCCCATTAAGTCTTGAATCTGGCCCGTGCCGTATCTGGACCGTCCCTTCCTGTATCTGGCCCGTCCAGTCCTTTCTCTGGCCTGACCGGTCCTGTCCTGACTCTGGCCAGTCCAGTGCTGCTCTGGTCCGTCCCTTCCCTGGCCCGTCCTGTATCTGGACCGTCCCATTCTGTATCTAGTCGCCCCGTCCCGTATCTGGTCTGTCCAGTTCCATATCTGACCCGTTTAGTGCCGTATCTGACCATCCCGTCCCGTATCTGGCTTTCCCTTATCTGGCCCATCTCATCCCGTATCTGGCCTGCCTTGCCCCTTCCCAACTCTGGCACGTCCTGTCCCGTGTCTGACCCAACCAGTCCCTATCTGGCCCGTCCCGTATGTGGCCAGGCCCATTCAGTATCTGGCCTGTCCCGTATCTGGCCATCTCGTATCTGGCCCATCCCATCCTGTCCATGGCTCATCCCATATCCAGCCTGTCCTGTCCCATATCTGGCCCGTCCTGTATCTTGCCCATGTTGTCCTGTATCTGGCCCGTCCTATATTTGGCCCGTACCGTCCTGTATCGGGCCTGTCCCGTACTGTATCTGGACCGTCCCGTCCGGTCTCTGGCCCATCCCATAATGTATAGCTTGTCCCGTCCTGTTTCTGGCCCGTCCCTTCCTGTATCTGGCCCGTCCCGTCCTCTCTTTGACCCGTCCCATCCTCTATCTTGCCCGTCCCCTCCTGTCTCTGGCCCGACCGGTCCTGTCCTGTCTCTGACCAGTCTCGTCCTGCTCTGGCCCGTCCCGTCCCTGGACTGTCCTGTATCTGGACCGTCCCATCCTGTATCTGTCGCCCTGTCTCTAGCCCGTCCCGTCCTGTCTCTGGTACGCCTCAGTCCATAATATCTCCGGCCAGTCTCATCCTGTCTTTCGCCTGTCCCGTCCTGTCTCTGGCCCGTCTCGTCATGTCTCTGGCGTGTGCCGTCCGGTCCTGTCTCTGGCCCGTCCTGTATCTGGCCAATTCCGTATCTTGTCTGTCCCGTCCTGTATCTGGCCCACCCCATTAAAGGTAGTATTATCAAATCCTCCACAAATTTACACATAAAGGAACTTTAGCCTGGGGTGTGTTTTAAATTAAGGTGAGTTCAATAGTTAGAAAAATATGATACTTTCCATAAATTATTAGCAAAATGTTTAAATGACACCTATCAAAAAACAGCCTCCTCCATATCCCCTCAAGCTGTCCTATCCATCACCAAGATAGGTGCATTTTCTGCCATTTAGGTAGAAGTAATCTTCAAACAATTTGCTTCTAATTTAGATAAAGTACTAGGAAGGTATATCATGCAAACTCTACATGTGATGTTTGCCTATTAAACAATAGTTGTAATATTTATTTGCAAAACTTCCATTTTCTGTACACCTGACCTACACTACTTAATTGTAACATCCCTGGTGGCGTGCTGGCATGGCTTCCCATCTCACACCATGCAAGACCGCCGACTTACCCACCAATGCAGGCTGCGCACTATGTTCCTATGTGGGCTGTGTGCATGTGTCTTGGCTGCTTTTTGAGGGCGGCAGCGGCAGCACTTCCTGATTCTTAAAGGAACAGTGCACGCATTCCTTTTGTATCCCCAGTCCTGTATCTGACCCGTCCCGTGTCTGGCCTGTCCGGTCCTGTCTCTGGCCCGTCCCAGCCTGTCCCTGGCCCCATCCATCCTGTCTATGACCCGTTCTGTAATGTCTAACCCGCCCCGTCCCGTATCTGGTCCGTCCAGTCGCATATCTGACCCGTTTAGTCCCGTATCTGACCATCCCGTCCCGTATCTGGCTTTCCCTTATCTAGCCCATCTCATCCCGTATCTGGCCCGCATCGTCCCTTCCCATCTGTGGCACGTCCTGTCCTGTATCTGACCATACCAGTCCCTATCTGGACCGTCCCGTATGTGGCCAGGCCCATTCAGTATCTGGCCCGTCCCGTATCTGGCCATCTCGTATGAGCCCCATCCCATCCTGTCCATGGCTCATCCCATATCTAGCCTCTCCTGTCCCATATCTGGCTCATCCCGTATCTGGCCCATGTCGTCCTGTATCTGGCCCGTCCCATATTTGGCCCGTACCGTCCTGTATCTGGCCTGTCCCGTAGTGTATCTGGGCCATCCTGTCCTGTCTCTGGCCCGTCTTTTCCAGTATCTGGACCGTCTGGTCTCTGTCCCGTCCCATAATGTATAGCTTGTCCCGTCCTGTTTCTGGCCCGTCCCGTCCGGTCTCTGGCTCGTCCTGTCCTGTATCTGGCACGTCCCGTACCGTCTCTGGCCCGTCCCATCCTGTCTATTTCCCGTCCCATAATGTATAGCTCGTCCAGTCCTGTTTCTGGCCCGTCCCGTCCTATCTCCGGCTCGTCCCGTCTTGTATCTGGCCCGTCCCATCTCGTATCTTGCCCGTCCCGCATCTGGCCTGTCTTGTCCCTTATCTGGCCAGTCCCTTCCTGTATCTGGCCAGTACCTTCCCATCTCATCCTGTCTCTGGCCCGTCCGATCCTGTCTCAGGCCTGGTCAGTCCTGTCTCTGGCCCGACCGATGCTATCTCTGGCCTGTCCAATCCTGTCTCTTGCCCGTCCCATCTCTGGTCCATCCCGTCCTGTCTCTGGCCCGTCCCGTCCTCTCTCTTGCCCGTCCCGTCCTGTCTCTGGCTCGACCGATCCTGTCCTGCCTCAGGCCAGTCCCATCTTGCTCTGGCCAGTCCCGTCCCTGGACGGTCCTGTATCTGGACCGCCCCGTCCTGTATCTGGTCGCCCCGTCTCTAGCACGTCCCGTCCTGTCTCTGGCATGCCTCGCTCCGTCCAATCTTCGGCCAGTCTCATCCTGTATCTGGTCGCCCCGTCTCTGGCCCGTCCCGTCCTTTTTCAGGCACGGCCCGTCCGGTCCTATCTTTGGCCTGTCCTGTATCTGGCCCATTCCGTCACGTATCTGGCCTGTCTCGTCCTGTATCTGGCCCATCCCACTAAAGGTAGTATTATCAAATCCTCCACAAATTTACAACTCCAGGAAATTTAACCTGGGGTGTGTTTTAAATTAAGGTGAGTTCAATAGTTAGAATAATATGATACTTTCCATAAATTATTAGCAAAATGTTTAAATGACACCTATCAAAAAACAGCCTCCTCCATATCCCCTCAAGCTGTCCTATCCATCACCAAGATAGGTGCATTTTCTGCCATTTAGGCAGAAGTAATCTTCAATTTGCTTCTAATTTAGATAAAGTACCAGGAAGGTATATCATGTAAACTCTACATGTGACGTTTGCCTATTAAATAATAGTTGTAATATTTATTTGCAAAACTTCCATTTTCTCTACACCTGACCTACACTACTTAATTGTAACATCACTGGTGGCGTGCTGGCATGGCTTCCAATCTCACACCATGCAAGACCGTCGACTTACCCACCAATGCAGGCTGAACACTATGTTCCTATGCTGGCTGTGTACATGTGTCTTGGCTGCTTGTTGAGGGCGGCAGCGGCAGCACTTCCTGATTCTTAAAGGAACAGTGCACGCATTCCTAATGTGTCCCCAGTCCTGTATCTGACCCGTCCCGTCTCTGGCCCGTCCCGTCCTGTCTCTGGCCTGTCCCAGCCTGTCTCTGGCCCGACCGGTGCTATCTCTGGCCTGTCCAATCCTGTCTCTTGCCCGTCCCATCTCTGGTCCGTCCCGTCCTGTCTTTGGCCCTTCCCGTCCTGTCTCTGGCCCGTCCCGTCCTCTCTTTGGCCCGTCCCGTCCTCTCTCTTGCCTGTCCCGTCCTGTCTCTAGCCCGACCGGTCCTGTCCTGCCTCAGGCCAGTCCCATCCTGCTCTGGCCAGTCCCGTCCCTAGACCGTCCTGTATCTGGACCGCCCCATCCTGTATCTGGTCGCCCCGTCTCTAGCAGGTCCCGTCCTGTCTCTGGCACGCCTCGGTCCGTCCTATCTTCGGCCAGTCTCATCCTGTCTTTGGCCCGTCCCGTCCCGTCTGTCTCTGGCAAGTCCGGTCCTGTCTCTGGCCCGTCCCGTATCTGGCCCATCCAGTATCTGGCCTGTCCCGTCCTGTATCTGGCCCGTCCCGTCATGTATCTGGGCTGTCCCATAGCTGGCCCATACCATCCCATATCTGGCTCGTCACGTTTCTGGCCCATCCCGTCATGTATCTGGCCCATCCCATCCTGTCTTTGGCCCGATCCGTCCTGTCTATGGCCTGTCCCGTAATGTCTCTAGCACATTCCGTCC
Source organism: Phyllobates terribilis (assembly GCF_046119375.1). Lineage (NCBI taxonomy): Eukaryota > Metazoa > Chordata > Amphibia > Anura > Dendrobatidae > Phyllobates > Phyllobates terribilis. Next base: position 261,941 of record NW_027363774.1, on the reverse strand, counting down.
TGTCTCTGGCCCATCCCATCCTGTATCTGGTCGGTCCCGTCCTGTTTCTGGCCCGTCCCATCCTGAATCTGGCCCGTCCTGTCTATGGCCCGTCCGATAATGTATAGCTTGTCCCGTCCTGTTTCTGAGCAGTCCCGTACTATCTCTGGCTCGTCTTGTCCTGTATCTGGCCCGTCCCGTCCATTTCCCGTCCCATAATGTATAGCTCTTCCCGTCCTGTTTCTGGCCCGTCCCATCCTATCTCTGCCTCGTCCCGTCCTATATCTGGCGCGCCCCGTCTCGTATCTGGCCCGTCCCGCATCTGGCCTGTCCTGTCCCGTATCTGGCCTGTCCCTTCCTGTATCTGGCAAGTCCCTTCCCATCTCGTCCTGTCGCTGGCCTGTCCCGTCCTGTCTCTGGCCCGTCCGGTGCTATCTCTGGCCTGTCCAATCCTGTCTCTTGCCCGTCCCGTCTCTGGCCCGTCCCGTCCAGTCTTTGGCCCATCCCGTCCTGTCTCTGGCCCATCCCTTCCTGTCTCTGGCCAGTCTCGTCCCGTATCTGGCTCGCCCGGTATCTGGCCCATCCCGTCTAGTATCTGGCACGTTCCATATCTGTCCTGTCCCGTATTTGGCCCATCCCGCATCTGACCCGTCCAGTATCTGGCCCATCCCATCCCGTATCTGGCCCGTCCCGTCATGTATCTGGGCTGTCCCATATCTGGCCCATACCGTCCCATATCTGACTCGTCACGTTTCTGGCCCATCCCGTCATGTATCTTGCCCGTCCCATCCTGTCTCTGGCCCGACCCGTCCTGTTTATGGCCTGTCCCGTAATGTCTCGAGCACATTACGTCCTGTCTTTGGCCCATCCCGTCCTGTATCTGGTCGGTCCCGTCCTGTATCTGGACCGTCCCGTCGTGAATCTGTCCCGTCCCGTATCTGGCCCATCCCTTCCTGTATCTGGCCCGTCCCATCACGTCCTATCTCTGGCCCATCCCGTGTTGAATCTGGCCCGTCCCATCCTATCTCTGGCCTGACCGGTCCTGTCCTGCCTCTGGCCAGTCCCGTCCTGCTCTTGTCCGTCCCGTCCCTGGCCCGTCCTGTATCTGAACCGTCCCGTCCTGTATCTGGTCGCTCCTTCTCTGGCCCGTCCCGTCCTTTCTCAGACACGTCCCGTTCGGTCCTGTCTCTGACCTATCCTGTATCTGGCCCATCCCGTCACATATCTGGCCTGTCCAGTCCTGTATCTGGCCCATCCCATTAAAGGTAGTATTATCAAAACCTCCACAAATTTACACCTCCAGGAAATTTAACCTGGGGTGTGTCTTAAATTAAGGTGAGTTTAATAGTTAGAAAAATATGATACTTTCCATAAATTATTAGCAAAATGTTTAAATGACACCTATCAAAAAACAGCCTCCTCCATATCCCCTCAAGCTGTCCTATCCATCACCAAGATAGGTGCATTTTCTGCCATTTAGGTAGAAGTAATCTTCAAATAATTTGCTCCTAATTTAGATAAAGTACCAGGAAGGTATATCATGCAAACTCTACATGTGATGTTTGCCTATTAAATAATAGTTGTAATATTTTTTTGCAAGACTTCCATTTTCTCTACACCTGACCTATACTACTTAATTGTAACATCCTTGGCGGCGTGCTGGCATGGCTTCCCATCTCACACCATACAAGACCACCGACTTACCCACCAATGCAGGCTACGCACTATGTTCCTATGCTGGCTGTGTGCATGTGTCTTGGCTGCTTGTTGAGGGCGGCAGCGACAGTACTTCCTGATTCTTAAAGGAAAAGTGCATGCATTCCAAATGTGTCCCTAGTCCTGTATATGACCCGTCCCGTCTCTGGCCCGTCCTGTCCAGTCTCTGGCCCATCCCTGGCCCCTCCCATCCTGTCTATGGCCTGTCCTGTAATGTCTAACCCGCCCTGTCCCGTATCTGGTCCGTCCAGTCCCATATCTGACCCGTTTAGTCCCGTGTCTGATCATCCCGTCCCGTATCTGGCTATCTCATGCCGTATCTAGCCCGCCTCATCCCTTCCCGTCTCTGGAAAGTCCTGTCCCGTATCTGACCCAACCAGTCCCTATCTGGCCGGTCCCAAATGTGGCAAGGCCCATTCAGTATCTGGCCCATCCCGTATCTGTCCATCTCGTATCTGGCCCACCCCATCCTGTCCATGGCTCATCGCATATCTAGCCTGTCCAGTCCCATATCTGGCCCGTCCCGTATCTGGCCCATGTCGTCCTGTATCTAGCCCGTCCCATATTTGGCCCGTACCGTCCTGTATCTGGCCTGTCCCGTACTGTATCTGGGGCATCCCGTCCTGTCTCTGGCCCCTCTTTTCCTGTATCTGGACCGTCCCATAATGTATAGCTTGTCCCGTCCTGTTTCTGGCCCGACCCCGTCCTGTCTCTGGCTCGTCCTGTCCTGTATCTGGCACGACCCATACCGTCTCTGGCCCGTTCCATCCTGTCTATTTCTCGTCCCATAATGTATAGCTCGTCCAGTCCTGTTTCTGGCCCGTCCCGTCCTATCTCTGGCTCGTCCCGTCCTGTATCTGGCCCGTCCCATCTCGTATCTGGCCCGTCCCGCATGTGGCCTGTCCTGTCCCGTATCTGGCCTGTCCCTTCCTGTATCAGGCCAATCCCTTCCCATCTCGTCCTGTCTCTGGCCCATCCCGTCATGTCTCTGGCCAGGCCCGTTTGGTGCTGTCTCTGGACTGTCCAATCCTGTCTCTTTCCCGACCCATCTCTGGTCAGTCTCGTCCTGTCTTTGACCCGTCCTGTCCTGTCTCTGGCCCGTCCCGTCCTCTCTTTGGCCCTTCCTCTCTCTTGCCCGTCCTGTCCTGCCTCTGGCCAGTCCCGTCCTGCTCTGGCCCGTCCCATCCCTGGACCGTCCTGAATCCTGTATCTGGTCACCCCGTCTCTAGCACATCCCGTCCTGTCTCTGGCACGCCTCGGTCCGTCCTAACTCCGGCCAGTCTCATCCTGTCTTTGGCCCGTCCCGTCCTGTCTCTGGCCCGTCTCGTCCTGTCTCTGGCGTGTCCCGTCCAGTCTTGTCTCTGGCTCGTCTTGTATTTGGTCCGTCCCGTATCTGGCCTGTCCCGTCCGGTATCTGGCCCATCCCATTAAAGGTAGTATTATCAAATCCTCCACAAATTTACACCTCCAGGAAATTTAACCTGGGGTGTGTCTTAAATTAAGGTGAGTTCAATAGTTAGAAAACTATGATACTTTCCATAAATTATTAGCAAAATGTTTAAATGACACCTATCAAAAAACAGCCTCCTCCATATCCCCTCAAGCTGTCCTATCCAACACCAAGATAGGTGCATTTTCTGCCATTTAGGTAGAAGAAATCTTCAAACAATTTGCTTCTAATTTAGATAAAGTACTAGGAAGGTATATCATGCAAACTCTACATGTGACGTTTGCCTATTAAACAATAGTTGTAATATTTATTTGAAAAACCTCCATTTTCTCTACGCCTGACCTACACTACTTAATTGTAACATCCATGGCGGCGTGCTGGCATGGCTTCCCATCTCACACCATGCAAGACCGCCGACTTACCCACCAATGCAGGCTGTGCACTATTTGGCCCGTACCTTTCTGTATCTGGCCTGTCCCATACTGTATCTGGGCCATTCCGTCCTGTCTTTGGCCCGTCTTTTCCTGTATCTGTCCCGTTCCGTCTTGTCTCTGGCCCGTCTTGTCATGTCTATGGCCCGTCCCATAATGTCCTGTTTCTGGCTCGTCCAGTACTGTCTCTGGCTCGTCCTGTCCTGTATCTGGCCCGTCGCGTACCGTCTCTGGCCCGTCCCGTCCTCTGTATTCCCCGTCCCATTTCTGGCCCATCCCATCCTATCTCTGCCTCGTCCCGTACTATATCTGGCACGTCCCGTCTCGTATCTGGCCCGTCCCGCATCTGGCCTGTCCTGTCCCGTATCTGGCCTGTCCCTTCCTGTATCTGGCCAGTCCCTTCCCATCTCGTCCTGTCGCTGGCCTGTCCCGTCCTGTCTCTGGCCCGTCGAGTGCCAACTCTGGCCTGTCAAATCCTGTCTCTTGCCCGTCCCGTCTCTGGCCCGTCGCGTCCAGTCTTCGGCCCGCCCCGTCCTGTCTCTGGCCCATCCCTTTCTGTCTCTGGCCCAGCTCTGGTCTGTCTCATCCCGTATCTGGCCCATCCCGTCCAGTATCTGGCCCGCTCCGTATCTGGCCTGTCCCGTGTCTGGCACGTCCTATTTCTGGCCCGCCCCGTCCTATCTCTGGCTCATCCCGTCCTGTATTTGGCCCGTCCCATCTTGTATCTGGCCCGTCCCGCATCTGGCCTGTCCTGTCCCGTATCTGGCCTGTCCATTCCTGTATCTGGCCAGTCCCTTCCCATCTCGTCCTGTCTCTGGCCCGTCCCATCCTGTCTCTGGCCTGTCCCGTCCTGTCTCTGGCCCGTCCGGTGCTATCTCTGGCCTGTCCAATCCTGTCTCTTGCCCGTCCTATCTCTGGTCCGTCCCGTCCTATCTTTGGCCCATCACGTCCTGTCTCTGGCCCGTCCCGTCCTCTCTTTGACCCGTCCTGTCCTCTCTCTTGCCCGTCCCCTCCTGTCTCTGGCCCGACCGGTCCTGTCCTGCCTCTGACCAGTCCCGTCCTGCTCTGGCCCTTCCTGTCCCTGGACTGTCCTGTATCTGGACCGTCCCATCTTATATCTGTGGCCCCGTCTCTAGCCCGTCCTGTCCTGTCTCTGGCACGCCTCGGTCCGTACTATCTCCGGCCAGTCTCATCCTGTCTTTGTCCCGTCCCGTCCTGTCTCTGGCCCGTCTCGTCATGTCTCTGGCATGTCCCGTCCGGTCCTGTCTCTGGCCCGTCCAGTATCTGGCCCATTTCGTATTTGGCTTGTCCCGTCCTGCATCTAGCCCATCCCATTAAAGGTAGTATTATCAAATCCTCCACAAATTTACACATAAAGGAACTTTAACCTGGGGTGTGTTTTAAATTAAGGTGAGTTCAATAGTTAGAAAAATATGATACTTTCCATAAATTATTAGTAAAATGTTTAAATGACACCTATCAAAAAACAGCCTCCTCCATATCCCCTCAAGCTGTCCTATCCATCACCAAGATAGGTGCATTTTCTGCCATTTAGGTAGAAGTAATCTTCAAACAATTTGCTTCTAATTTAGATAAAGTACTAGGAAAGTATATCATGCAAACTCTACATGTGATGTTTGCCTATTAAATAATAGTTGTAATATTTATTTGCAAAACTTTCATTTTCTCTACACCTGACCTACACTACTTAATGGTAACATCCCTGGCGGCGTGCTGGCATGGCTTTCCATCTCACACCATGCAAGACAGCCGACTTACCCACCAATGCAGGCTAAGCACTATGTTCCTATGCTGGCTGTGTGCATGTGTCTTGGCTGCTTGTTGAGGGCGGAAGCGGCAGCACTTCCTGATTCTTAAAAGAACAGTGCACGCATTCCTAATGTGTACCCAGTCCTGTATCTGACCCGTCCCATCTCTGGCCCGTCCCGTCTCTGGCCCGTCCCGTCTCTGGCCCGTCCCGTCCTGTCTCTGGCCCGTCCCTGGCCCCTCCCATCTTGTCTATGGCCCGTCCTGTAATGTATAACCCGCCCCGTCCCGTATCTGGTCTGTCCAGTCCCATATCTGACCTGTTTAGTCCCGTATCTGACCATCCCGTGCCGTATCTGGCTATCCCTTATCTGGCTCATTTCATCCCGTATCTGGCCCACCTCGTCCCTTCCCTTCTCTGGCACATCCTGTCCCGTATCTGAACATACCAGTCCCTATATGGCCCGTCCCGTATGTGGTCAGGCCCATTCAGTATCTGGCCCGTCCCGTATCTGGCCATCTCGTATCTGGCCCATCCCATCCAGTCCATGGCTCATCCCATATCTAGCCTGTCCTGTCCCATATCTGGCCCGTCTCGTATCTGGCCCATGTCGTCCTGTATCTGGCCTGTCCCATATTTGGCCCGTACCGTACTGTATCTCGCCTGTCCCGTACTGTATCAGGGCGATCTTGTCCTGTCTCTGGCCTGTCTTTTCCTGTATCTGGACCGTCCCGCCCGGTCTCTGTCCCGCCCCATAATGTATAGCTTGTCCCGTCCTGTTTCTGGCCCGTCCCGTCCTGTCTCTGGCTCGTCCTGTCCTGTATCTGGCACGTCCCGTACCGTCTCTGGCCTGTCCCATCCTGACTATTTCCCGTCCCATAATGTATAGCTCGTCCAGTCCTGTTTCTGGCCCGTCCCGTCCTATCTTCGGCTCGTCCCGTCTGGTATCTGGCCCGACCCATCTTGTATCTGGCCCGTCCCGCATCTGGCCTGTTTTCTCCCTTATCTGGCCTGTCCCTTCCTGTATCTGGCCAGTACCTTCCCATCTCATCCTGTCTCTGGCCCATCCCGTCCTGTCTCTGGCCTGGTCCGTCCTGTCTCTGGCCCGTCCGGTGCTATCTCTGGCCTGTCCAATCCTGTCTCTTGCCCGTCCCATCTCTGGTCCTTCCCGTCCTGTCTTTGGCCCTTCCCGTCCTGTCTCTGGCCCGTCAAGTCCTCTCTTTGGCCCGTCCCGTCCTCTCTCTTGCCCGTCCCGTCCTGTCTCTGGCCCGACCGGTCCTGTCCTGGCTCTGGCCAGTCCCATCCGGCTCTGGCCCGTCCCGTCCCTGGACCGTCCTGTATCTGGACCGCCACGTCCTGTATCTGGTCTCCCCGTCTTTAGCCCATCCCGTCCTGTCTCTGGCATGCCTCGGTCCGTCCTATCTTCGGCCAGCCTCATCCTGTCTTTGGCCCGTCCCGTCCAGTCTCTGGCTCGTCCGATTCTGTCTCTGGCCCGTCCTGTATCTGGCCTGTCCCGTCCTGTATCTGTCCCATCCCGTCATGTATCTGGGCTGTCCCATAGCTGGCCCATACCATCCCATATCTGGCTCGTCACGTTTCTGGCCCATCCCGTCATGTATCTGGCCCGTCCCATCCTTTATATGGCCCGACCCGTCCTGTCTATGGCCTGTCCCATAATGTCTCTAGCACATTCCGTCCTGTCTCTGGCCCATCCCATCCTGTATCTGGTCGGTCCCGTCCTGTATCTGGCCCGTCCCGTCCTAAACCAGGCCCGTCCTGTCTATGGCCCGTCCCATAATGTATAGCTTTTTCCGTCCTGTTTCTGGCCAGCCCCGTACTATCTCTGGCTCGTCCTGTCCTGTATCTGGCCCGTCGCGTACCGTCTTTGGCCCGTCCCGTCCTGTCTATTTCCCGTCCCATAATGTATAGCTCGTCCCGTCCTGTTTCTGGCCCGTGCCATCCTATCTCTGCCTTGTCCCGTCCTATTTCTCGCGCGTCCCCTCTCGTATCTGGCCCGTCCCGCATCTGGCCTGTCCTGTCCCGTATCTGGCCTGTCCCTTCCTGTATCTGGCCAGTCCCTTCCCATCTAGTCCTGTCCATGGCCCGTCCGGTGCTATCTCTGGTCTGTCCAATCCTGTCTCTTGCCCGTCCCATCTCTGGCCCGTCCTGTCCTGTCTCTGGCCCATCCCGTCCAGTATCTGGCCCGTTCCATATCTGGCCTGTCCCGTATCTGGCACGTCCTGTCCCTGGCCCGGCCTGTCCCGTATCTGGCCAGTCCTGTATCTGGCCTGTCCCGTATCTGGCCCATCCCGCATCTGACCCGTCCCATATCTGGCCCGTCCCGTCCCCTATCTGGTCCGTACCGTCCTGTATATGGCCCGTCCCTTCATGTATCTGGGCTGTCCCATATCTGGCTCGTCACGTTTCTGGCCCATCCCGTCAGGTATCTGGCCCATCCTATCCTGTCTGTGGCCCAACTCGTCCTGTCTATGGCCCGTCCCGTAATGTCTCTAGCACATTCCGTCCTGTCTCTGGCCCATCCCGTCCTGTATCTGGCCAGTCCCGTCCTGAATCTAGCCCGTCCCGTATCTGGCCCGTCCCTTCCTGTATATGGCCCGTCCTATCCTGTCCTGTCTCTGACCCATCCCGTCTTGAATCTGGCCCGTCCCGTATCTGGCCCGTGCCTTCCTGTATCTGGCCCGTCCCGTCCTTTCTCTGGCCTGACCGGTCCTGTCCTGCCTCTGGCCAGTCCCGTCCTGCTCTGGTGCGTCCCGTCCCTGGCCCATCCTGTATCTGGACCGTCCCGTCCTGTATCTGGTCACCCCGTCTCTGGCCCGTCCCATCCTTTCTCAGGCACATCCTGTCTGGTTCTGTCTCTGGCCCGTCCTGTATCTGGCCCGTCCTGTATCTGGCCCATCCCATCACGTATCTGGCCTGTCCCGTCCTGTATCTGGCCCATCCCATTAAAGGTAGTATTATCAAATCCTCCACAAACTTACACCTCCAGGAAATTTAACCTGGGGTGTGTTTTAAATTAAGGTGAGTTCAATAGTTAGAATAATATGATACTTTCCATAAATTATTAGCAAAATGTTTAAATGACACCTATCAAAAACAGCCTCCTCCATATCCCCTCAAGCTGTCCTATCCATCACCAAGATAGGTGCATTTTCTGCCATTTAGGTAGAAGTAATCTTCAAACAATTTGCTTCTAATTTAGATAAAGTACCAGGAAAGTATATCATGCAAACACTACATGTGATGTTTGCCTATTAAATAATAGTTGTAATATTTATTTGCAAAACTTCCATTTTCTCTACGCCTGACCTACACTACTTAATTGTAACATCCATGGCGGCATGCTGGCATGGCTTCCCATCTCACATCATGCAAGACCGCCGACTTACCCACCAATGCAGGCTGCGCACTATTTGGCCCGTTCCGTCTTGTATCTGGCCTGTCCCGTACTGTATCTGGCCCATCCCGTACTGTCTCTGGCTCGTCCTGTCCTGTATCTGGCCCGTCGCGTACCGTCTCTGGCCCGTCCCGTCTATTTCCCGTCCCTTAATGGATAGCTCGTCCCGTCCTGTTTCTGGTCCATCCCGTCCTATCTCTGCCTCGCCCCGTCCCATCTCTGGCCCTTCCCGTCCAGTCTTTGGCCCGTCCTGTCCTGTCTCTGGCCCATCCATTCCTGTCTCTGGCGAAGCTCTGGCCCGTCTGGTCCCGTATCTGGCCCGCCCTGTATCTGGCCCATCCCGTCCAGTATCTGTCCCGTTCCATATCTGGCCTGTCCCGTATCTGGCACGTCTTGTCCCTGGCCCTGCCTGTCCTGTATCTGGCCCGTCCCGCATCTGACCCGTTTCGTATCTGGCCCGTCAAGTCCCGTATCTGGTAAGTACCGTCCTGTATCTGGCCCATCCCGTCATGTATCTGGGCGGTCCCATATCTGGCCCATACCGTCCCATATCTGGCTCATCAAGTTTCTGGCCCATCCCGTCATGTACCTGGCCCGTCCCTTCCTGTATCTGGCCCGTCCCGTCCTGTCTCTGGCCTGACCGGTCCTGTCCTGCCTCTGGCCAGTCCCGTCCTGCTCTGGTCCGTCCCGTCCCTGGCCCGTCCTGTATCTGGACCGTCCCGTCCTGTATCTGGTCGCCCTGTCTCTGGCCCATCCCGTCCTTTCTCAGGCACGTCCCTTCCGGTCCTGTCTCTGGCCTGTCCTGCATCTGGCCCATCCCGTCACGTATCTGGTCCATCTCATTAAAGGTAGTATTATCAAATCTTCCACAAATTTACACCTCCAGGAAATTTAACCTGGGGTGTGTTTTAAATTAAGGTGAGTTCAAAAGTTAGAAAAATATAATACTTTTCATAAATTATTAGCAAAATGTTTAAATTACACCTATCAAAAAACAGCCTCCTCCATGTCCCCTTAAGCTGTCCTATCCATCACCAAGATAGGTGCATTTTTTGCCATTTAGGTAGAAGTAATCTTCAAACAATTTGCTTCTAATTTAGATAAAGTACCAGGAAGGTATATCATGCAAACTCTACATGTGATGTTTGCCTATTAAACAATAGTTGTAATATTTATTTGAAAAACCTCCATTTTCTCTACGCCTGACCTACACTACTTAATTGTAACATCCATGGCGGCGTGCTGGCACGGCTTCCCATCTCACACCATGCAAGACCGTCGACTTACCCACCAATGCTGGCTGCGCACTATTTGGCCCGTACCGTCCTGTATCTGGCCTGTCCGGTACTGTCTTTGGCCCGTCTTTTCCTGTATCTGTCCCGTTCCGTGTTGTCTCTGGCCCGTCCTGTCCTGTCTATGGCCCGTCCCATAATGTATAGCTTGTCCCGTCCTGTTTCTGGCACGTCCCGTACCGTCTCTGGTCCGACCCCTCCTGTCTATTTCCCGTCCCATAATGTATAGCTCGTCCCGTCCTGTTTCTGGCCCGTCCCATCCTATCGCTGCCTCGTCCCGTCCTATATCTGGCCCGTGCCGTCTCGTATCTGGCCCGCCCCGTATCTGGCCTGTCCTGTCCCGTATCTGGCCTGTCCCTTCCTGTATCTGGCCAGTCCCTTCCCATATCGTCCTGTCTCTGGTATGTCCCGTCCAGTCTATGGCCCGTCCGGTGCTACCTCTGGCCTGTCCAATCCTGTCTCTTGCCCGTCCCGTCTCTAGCCCGTCCCGTCCAGTCTTTGGCCCGTCCCGTCCTAACTCTGGCCCATCCCTTCCTGTCTCTGGCCCAGCTCTGGCCCGTCTCGTCCCGTATTTGGCCTGCCATGAATCTGGCCCATCCCGTCCAGTATCTGGCCCGTTCAATATCTGGCCTGTCCCGTATCTGGCACATCCTATCCCTGGCCCGGCCTGTCCCGTATCTGGCCCGTCCTGTATCTGGCCTGTCCTGTATGTGGCCCATCCCGCATCTGACACGTCCCGTATCTGGCCCGTCCCGTCCCGTATCTGGTCCGTACCGTCCTAAATCTGGCCCGTCCCGTCATGAATCTGGGCTGTCCCATATCTGGCCCATACCGTCCAATATCTGGCTCGTCACGTTTCTGGCCCGTCGCATCCTGTCTCTGGCCCAACCCGTCCTGTCTATGGCCTGTCCCTTAATGTCTCTAGCACATTCCGTCCTGTCTCTGGCCCATCCCGTCCTGTATCTGGTCGGTCCCGTCCCGTATGTGGCCCGTCCCGTCTTAAATCTGGGTCGTCCCGTATCTGGCCCGTCCCTTCCTGTATCTGGCCCGTCCCATCCCGTCCTGTCTCTGGTTCATCCCATCTTGAATCTGGCCCGTCCCGTATCGGGCCCGTCCCTTCCTGTATCTGGCCCGTCCCATCCTGTCTCTGGCCTGACCGGTCCTGTCCTGCCTCTGGCCAGTCCCGTCCTGCTCTGGTCCGTCCCGTCCTGTATCTGGACCTTCCCGTCCTGTATCTGGTCGCCCCGTCTCTGGCCCATCCCATCCTTTCTCAGGCACGTCACGTCCGGTCCTGTCTCTGGCCTGTCCTGCATCTGGCCCATCCCGTCACGTATCTGCCCTGTTCCGTCCTGTATCTGGCCCATCTCATTAAAGGTAGTATTATCAAATCCTCCACAAATTTACACCTCCAGGAAATTTAACCTGGGTGTGTTTTAAATTAAGGTGAGTTCAATAGTTAGAAAAATATGATACTTTCCATAAATTATTAGCAAAATGTTTAAAATGACACCTATCAAAAAAACAGCCTCCTCCATATCCCCTCAAGCTGTCCTATCCATCACCAAGATAGGTGCATTTTCTGCCATTTAGGTAGAAGTAATCTTCAAATAATTTGCTTCTAATTTAGATAAAGTACTAGGAAGGTATATCATGCAAACTCTACATGTGACGTTTGCCTATTAAACAATAGTTGTAATATTTATTTGCAAAACTTCCATTTTCTCTACACCTGACCTACACTACTTAATTGTAACATCCCTGGCGGCAAGCTGGCATGGCTTCCCATCTCACACCATGCAAGACCGCCGACTTACCCATCAATGCTACGCACTATGTTCCTATGCTGGCTGTGTGCATGTGTCTTGGCTGCTTTTTGAGGGCGGTAGCAGCAGCACTTCCTGATTCTTAAAGGAACAGTGCACGCATTCCTAATGTGTCCCCAGTCCTGTATCTGACCCGTCCCGTCTCTGGCCCGTCCCGTCTCTGGCCCGTCCCATCCTGTCTCTGGCCCGTCCCAGCCTGTCCCTGGCCCCTCCAATCCTGTCTATGGCCCGTCCTGTAATGTCTAACCCGCCCCGTCCCGTATCTGGTCCGTCCAGTCGCATATCTGACCCGTTTGGTCCCGTATCTGACCATCCCGTCCCGTATCTGGCTATCTCTTATCTGGCCCATCTCATCCCGTATCTGTCCCGCCTCGTCCCTTCCCGTCTCTGGCACTTCCTGTCCCGTATCTGACCCAACCAGTCCCTATCTGGCCCGTCCCGTATGTGGCCAGGCCCATTCAGTATCTGGCCCGTCCCGTATCTGGCCCATCCCATCCTGTCCATGGCTCATCTCATATCTAGCCTGTCCTTTCCCATATCTGGCCCGTCCCGTATCTGGCCCATGTCGTCCTGTATCTGGCCTGTCCAATATTTGGCCCGTACCGTCCTGTATCTGGCCTGTCCCGTACTGTATCTGGGGCATCCCGTCCTGTCTCTGGCCCGTCTTTTCCTGTATCTGGACCGTCCCATACCATCTCTGGGCCGTCCCATCCTGTCTATTTCCCGTCCCATAATGTATAGCTCGTCCAGTCCTGTTTCTGGCCCGTCCCGTCCTATCTCTGGCTCGTCCCGTCCTGCATCTGGCCCATCCCATCTCGTATCTGGCCCGTCCCGTATGTGGCCTGTCCTGTCCCGTATCTGGCCTGTCCCTTCCTGTTTCTGGCCAATCCATTCCCATCTTGTCCTGTCTCTGGCCCGTCCCGTCCTGTTTCTGGCCCGTCCTGTATTTGGTCCATCCCGTATCTGGCCTGTCCCGTCCTGTATCTGGCCCATCCCATTAAAGGTAGTATTATCAAATCCTCCACAAAATTAAACCTCCAGAAAATTTAACCTGGGGTGTGTTTTAAATTAAGGTGAGTTTAATAGTTAGAAAAATATGATACTTTCCATAAATTATTAGCAAAATGTTTAAATGACACCTATCAAAAAACAGCCTCCTCCATATCCCCTCAAGGTGTCCTATCCATCACCAAGATAGGTGCATTTTCTGCCATTTAGGTAGAAGTAATCTTCAAACAATTTGCTTCTAATTTAGATAAAGTACTAGGAAGGTATATCATGCAAACTCTACATGTGACGTTTGCCTATTAAACAATAGTTGTAATATTTATTTGCAAAACTTCCACTTTCTCGATGCCTGACCTACACTACTTAATTGTAACATCCATGGCGGCGTGCTGGCATGGCTTCCCATCTCACACCATGCAAGACCGCCGACTTACCCACCAATGCAGGCTGTGCACTATTTGGTCCGTACCGTCCTGTATCTGGCCTGTCCTGTACTGTATCTGGGCCATCCCGTCCTGTCTTTGGCCGTCTTTTCCTGTATCTGTCCCCTTCCGTCTTGTCTCTGGCCCGTCCCGTCCTGTCTATGGCCCGTCCCATAATGTATAGCTTGTCCCGTCCTGATTCTGGCCCGTCCCGTACTGTCTATGGCTCGTCCTGTCCTGTATCTGGCCTGTCGTGTACCGTCTCTGGCCCGGCCCGTCCTGTCTATTTCCCGTCCCATAATGTATAGCTCGTCCCGTCTTGTTTCTGGCCCGTCCCATCCTATCTCTGCCTCGTCCCGTCCAATATCTGGCACGTCCCACATTGTATCTGGCCCGTCCCGCATCTGGCCTGTCCTGTCCCGTATCTGGCCTGTCCCTTCCTGTATCTGGCCAGTCCCTTCCCATCTCGTCCTGTCTCTGGCCTGTCTCGTCCTGTCTCCCCCGTTCCGTCTCTGGCCCGTCCCGTCCCGTCTTTGGCCCGTCCCGTATGGTCTCCGGCCCGTGCTTTCCTGTTTCTGGCCCAGCTCTGGCCCGTCTCATCCCGAATCTGGCCCGCCCTGTATGTGGCCCATCCCGTCCAGTATCTGGCCCGTTCCATATCTGGCCTGTCCCGTATCTGGCATGTCCTGTCCCTGGGCCGGCCTGTCCCGTATCTGGCCCGTCCTGTATCTGGACTGTCCCATATCTGGCCCGTCCCGCATATGAATCGTCCCGTATCTGGCCCGTCACATATCTGGTCCGTACCGTCCTGTAACTGGCCAGTCCCGTCATGTATCTGGTCTGTCCCATTTCTAGCCCATACCGTCCCATATCTGCCTCGTCACGTTTCTGACAAATTCAGTCATGTATCTGGCCCGTCCCGTCCTGTCTCTGGCCCGACCCGTCCTGTCTATGGCCTGTCCCGTAATGTCTCTAGCACATTCCGTCCTGTCTCTGGCCGATCCCGTCCTGTAACTGTTCGGTCCCGTCCTGTATCTGGTCCGTCCCGTCCTGAATCTGACCCGTCCTGTATCTGGCCCATCCCTTCCTGTATGTGGCCCGTCCCATCACGTCCTATCTCTGGCCCATCCCATCCTGAATCTGGCCAGTCCCGTATTTGGCCCGTACCTTCCTGTATCGGGCCCGTCTCGTCCTGTCTCTGGCCTGACCGGTCCTGTCCTGCCTCTGGCCAGTCCCGTCCTGCTCTGGTCCGTCCCTTCGCTGCCCGTCCTGTATCTGGACCGTCCCGTCCTGTATCTGGTCGCCCCGTCTCGGGCCCGTCCCGTCATTTTTCAGACACGGTCCGTCCGGTCCTGTCTCTGGCCTGTCCTGTATCTGGCCCATCCTGTCACGTATCTGGCCTGTCCCGTCCTGTATCTGGCCCATCTCATTAAAGGTAGTATTATCAAATCCTCCACAAATTTACACCTCCAGGAAATTTAACCTGGGGTGTGTTTTAAATTAAGGTGAGTTTAATAGTTAGAAAAATATGATACTTTCCATAAATTATTAGTAAAATGTTTAAATGACACCTATCAAAAAACAGCCTCCTCCATATCCCCTCAAGCTGTCCTATCCATCACCAAGATAGGTGCATTTTCTGCCATTTAGGTAGAAGTAATCTTCAAACAATTTGCTTCTAGTTTAGATAAAGTACTAGGAAGGTATATCATGCAAACTCTACATGTGATGTTTGCCTATTAAACAATAGTTGTAATATTTATTTGAAAAACTTCCATTTTCTCTACGCCTGACCTACACTACTTAATTGTAACATCCATGGCGGCGTGCTGGCATGGCTTCCCATCTCACACCATGCAATACCGCCGACATACCCACCAATGCAGGCTGCGCACTATTTGGCCCGTACCGTCCTGTATCTGGCCTGTCCTGTACTGTATCTGGGCCATCCCGTCCTGTCTTTGGCCAGTCTTTTCCTGTATCTGTCCCGTTCCGTCTTGTCTCTGGCACGTCCCGTCCTGTCTATGGCCCGTCCCATAATGTATTGCTTGTCCCGTCCTGTTTCTGGCCCGTCCCGTACTGTCTCTGGCTCGTCCTGTCCTGTATCTGGCCCATCGCGTACCGTCTCTGGCCCGTCCCGTCCTTTCTATTTACCGTCCCATAACGCATAGCTCGTCCCATCCTGTTTCTGGCCCATCCTATCTCTGCCTCGTCCCGTCCTAAATCTGGCCCGTCCCGTCTCGTATATAGCCCGTCCCGCATCTGGCCTGTCCTGTCCCGTATCTGGCCTGTCCCTTCCTGTATCTGGCCAGTCCCTTCCCATCTCGTCCTGTCTCTGGCCTGTCCCGTCCTGTCTCTGGCACGTCTGGTGCTATCTCTGGCCTGTCCAATCCTGTCTCTTGCCCGTCCCGTCTCTGGCCCGTCCGGTCCAGTCTTTGGCCCGTCCCGTCCTGTCTCTGGCCCATCCCTTCCTGTCTCTGGCCCAGCTCTGGCCCGTCTCGTCCCATATCTGGCCCGCCCGATATCTGGCCCATCCCGTCTAGTATCTGGCACGTTCCATATCTGGCCTGTCCCGTATCTGGCACGTCCTGTCCCTGGCCCGGCCTGTCCCGTATCTGTCCCGTCCTGTATCTGTCTTGTCCCGTATCTGGCCCATCCCGCATCTGACCCGTCCCGTATCTGGCCCATCCCATCCCATATCTGGCCCGTCCCATCATGTATCTGGGCTGTCCCATATCTGACCCATCCCGTCTAGTATCTGGCACGTTCCATATCTGGCCTGTCCCGTATCTGGCACGTCCTGTCCCTGGCCCGGCCTGTCCCGTATCTGGCCCGTCCTGTATTTGGCCTGTCCCGTATCTGGCCCGTCCCGCATCTGACCCGTCCCGTATCTGGCCCGTCCCGTCCCGTATTTGGTCCGTACCGTCCTGTATCTGGCCCGTCCCATATCTGGCTCGTCACGTTTCTGGCCCATCCCGTCATGTATCTGGCCCGTCCCATCCTGTCTCTGGCTCGACCCGTCCTGTGTATGGCCTATTCCTTAATGTCTCTAGCACATTCCGTCCTCTCTCTGGCCCATCCCGTCCTGTATCTGGCCCGTCCTATCCTGAATCTGGCCCGTCCTGTATCTGGCCCGTCCCTTTCTGTATCGGGCCCGTCCCATCCTGTCCTGTCTATGGCCCATCCTGTCTTGAATCTGGCCCGTCCCGTATCTGGCCCGTCCCTTCCTGTATCAGGCCCGTCCCGACCTGTCATGGCCTAACTGGTCCTGTCCTGCCTCTGGCCAGTCCCGTCCTGCTCTGATCCGTCCCATCCCTGGCCCGTCCTGTATCTGGACCGTCCCATCCTGTATCTGGTCGCCTCGTCTCTGGCCCGTCCCGTCCTTTCTCAGGCACGTCCCGTCCGGTCCTGTCTCTGGCCTGTCCTGCATCTGGCCCGTCCCGTATTTGGCCCGTACCTTCCTGTATCGGGCCCGTCTCGTCCTGTCTCTGGCCTGACCGGTCCTGTCCTGCCTCTGGCCAGTCCCGTCCTACTCTGGTCCGTCCCGTCCCTGGCCCATCCTGTATCTGAACCGTCCCGTCCTGTATCTGGTCGCCCCGTACTGTATCTGGGCCATCCCATCCTGTCTCTGGCCCGTCTTTTCCTGTATCTGGACCGTCCCGTCCAGTCTCTGGACGGTCTCATAATGTATAGCATGTCCTGTCCTGTTTCTGGCCCGTCCCATCCTGTCACTTGCTCGTCCTGTCCTGTATCTGGCACGTCCCGTACCGTCTCTGGCCCGTCCCATCCTGTCTATTTCCCGTCCCATAATGTATAGCTCGTCCCGTCCTGTTTCTGGGCCGTCCCATCCTATCTCTGCCTCATCCCGTCCTATATATGGCCCATCCCGTCTCGTATCTGGCCCGTCCCGCAACTGGCCTGTCCTGTCCCGTATCTGGCCTGTCCCTTCCTGTATCTGGCCAGTCCCTTCCCATCTTGTCCTGTCTCTGGCCTGTCCCGTCCTGTCTCTGGCCCGTCCGG
The DNA here is from genome assembly GCF_046119375.1 of Phyllobates terribilis. Taxonomy (NCBI): domain Eukaryota; kingdom Metazoa; phylum Chordata; class Amphibia; order Anura; family Dendrobatidae; genus Phyllobates; species Phyllobates terribilis. The sequence continues at coordinate 244,617 of NW_027363774.1, read as the reverse complement.
TGCTATCTCTGGCATGTCCAATCCTGTCTCTTACCCGTCCCGTCTCTGGCCCGTCCGGTCCAGTCTTTGGCCCGTCCTGTCCTGTCTCTGGCCCATCCCTTCCTGTCTCTGGCGCAGCTCTGGTCCGTCTCGTCCTGTATCTGGCCCGCCCTGTATCTGGCCCATCCCATCCAGTATCTGGCCCGTTCCATATCTGGCCTGTCCCGTATCTGGCACGTCCTGTCCCTGGCCCGTCCTGTATCTGGCCTGTCCCGTATCTGGCCCGTCCCGCATCTGACCCGTCCCGTATCTGGCCCGTCCCGTCCCGTATTTGGTCCGTACCGTCCTGTATCTGGCCCGTCCCGTAATGTATGTGGGCTGTCCCATATCTGTCCCATACCATCCCATATTTGGCTCGTCACGTTTCTGGCCCATCCCGTCATGAATCTGGCTTGTCCCATCCTGTCTCTGGCCCGACCCGTCCTGTCTATGGCCTGTCCCGTAATGTCTCTAGCACATTCCGTCCTGTCTCTGGCCCATCCCGTCCTGTATCTGGTCGGTCCCGTCCTGTATCTGGCCCGTCCCGTCCTGTATCTGGCCCGTCCCGTCCTGAATGTGGCACGTCCAGTATATGGCCCGTCCCTTCCTGTATCTGGCCCGTCCCATCACGTCCTATCTCTGGCCCATCCCGTCTTGAATCTGGCCCGTCCCGTATCTGGCCCATCCCTTCCTGTATCTGGCCCATCCCGTCCTGTCTCTGGCCTGACCAGTCCAGTCCTGCCTCTGGCCAGTCCCGTCCTACTCTGGTCCGTCCCGTCCCTGGCCCGTCCTGTATCTGAACCGTCCCGTCCTGTATCTGGTCGCCCCGTACTGTATCTGGGCCATCCCATCCTGTCTCTGGCCCGTCTTTTCCTGTATCTGGACCGTCCCGTCCAGTCTCTGGACGGTCTCATAATGTATAGCATGTCCTGTCCTGTTTCTGGCCCGTCCCATCCTGTCACTTGCTCGTCCTGTCCTGTATCTGGCACGTCCCGTACCGTCTCTGGCCCGTCCCATCCTGTCTATTTCCCGTCCCATAATGTATTACTCGTCCAGTCCTGTTTCTGGCCCGTCCTGTCCTATCTCTGGCTCGTCCCGTCCTGTATCTGGCCCGTCCCATCTCGTATGTGGCCCGTCCCGCATCTGGCCTGTCCTGTCCCATATCTGGCCTGTCCCTTCCTGTATCTGGCCAGTCCCTTCCCATCTCGTCCTGTCTCTGGCCTGTCCCGTTCTGTCTCTGGCCTGTCCCGTCCTGTCTCTGACCCATCCGGTGCTACCTCTGGCCTGTCCAATCCTGTCTCTTGCCTGTCCCATCTCTGGCCCGTCCCGTCCTGTCTTTGGCCCATCACGTCCTGTCTCTGGAACGTCCCGTCCTCTCTTTTGCCCGTCCCGTCCTCTCTCTTGCCCGTCCCCTCCTGTCTCTGGCCCGACCTGTCCTGTCCTACCTCAGACCAGTCCCGTACTGCTCTGTCCCGTCCCATCCCTGGACTGTCCTGTATCTGGACCGTCCAGTCCTGTATCTGTCGCCCCGTTTCTAGCCCGTCCAGTCTTGTCTCTGGCACGCCTCAGTCCGTCCTATCTCCGGCCCGTCCAGTATTGTCTCTGGCCCGTCTCGTCATGTCTCTGGATCGTCCCGTCTGGTCCTGACTCTGGCCCGTCCTGTATCTGGCCCATTCCGTATCTGGCCTGTTCCGTCCTGTATCTGGCCCATCCCATTAAAGGTAGTATTATCAAATCCTCCACAAATTTACACATAAAGGAACTTTAACCTGGGGTGTGTTTTAAATTAAGGTGAGTTCAATAGTTAGAAAAATATGATACTTTCCATAAATTATTAGCAAAATGTTTAAATGACACCTATCAAAAAAACAGCCTCCTCCATATCCCCTCAAGCTGTCCTATCCATCACCAAGATAGGTGCATCTTCTGCCATTTAGGTAGAAGTAATCTTCAAACAATTTGCTTCTAATTTAGATAAAGTACCAGGAAGGTATATCATGCAAACTCTACATGTGATGTTTGCCTATTAAACAATAGTTGTAATATTTATTTGCAAAATTTCCATTTTCTCTACACCTGACCTACACTACTTAATTGTAACATCCCTGGCGGCGTGCTGGCATGGCTTCCCATCTCACACCATGCAAGACCGCCGACTTACCCACCAATGCAGGCTACGCACTATGTTCCTATGCTGGCTGTGTGCATGTGTCTTGGCTGCTTGTTGAGGGCGGTAGCGGCAGCACTTCCTGATTCTTAAAGGAACAGTGCACGCATTCCTAATGTGTCCCCAGTTCTGTATCTCACCCGTCCCGGTCTCTGGCCCGTCGCGGTCTCTGGCCCATCCCGTCCTGTCTCTTGCCCGTTCCTGGCCCCTCCCATCCTGTCTATGGCCCCTCCTGTAATGTCTAACCCGCCCCTTCCCGTATCTGGTCCGTCCAGTCCCATATCTGACCTGTTTAGTCCCGTATCTGGCTGTCCCTTATGTTGCCCATCTCATCCCGTATCTGGCCCACCTCGTCCCTTCCCGTCTCTGGCACGTCCTGTCCCGTATCTGACCATACCAGTCCCTATCTGGCCCGTCCCGTATATGGCCAGGCCCATTCAGTATCTGGCCCGTCCCATCCTGTCCATGGCTCATCCCATATCTAGCCTGTCCTGTCCCATATCTGGACCGTCCTGTATCTGGCCCATGTCGTCCTGTATCTGGCCTGTCCAATATTTGGCCCGTACTGTCCTGTATCTGGCCTGTCCCGTACTGTATCTGGGGCATCCCGTCCTGTCTCTGGCCCATCTTTTCCTGTATCTGGACCGTCCCATAATGTATAGCTTGTCCCTTCCTGTTTCTGGCCCGACCCCGTCCTGTCTCTGGCTCGTCCTGTCCTGTATCTGGTCCGACCCATACCGTCGCTGGCCCGTCCCATCCTGTCTATTTCCCGTCCCATAATGTATAGCTCGTCCCATCCTGTTTCTGGCCCGTCCCATCCTATCTCTGCCTCGTCCCGTCCTATATCTGGCCCGTCCCATCTCGTATCTGGCCCGTCCCGCATCTAGCCTGTCCTGTCCCGTATCTGGCCTGTCCCTTCCTGTATCTGGCCAGTCCCTTCCCATCTCGTCCTGTCTGTGGCCTGTCCCGTCCTGTCTCTGGCCCGTCCGGTGCTATCTCTGGCCTGTCCCCAGGATGCGCAGTAATATGGGATCGTGTTCTTATCATTTCTCCCACAGTCCCTGCAGCTTCAGCCGCACAGATCGGACCCTGGGGCGAGGGGTGATACCTGCTGCAATCCTTGTATCCTGAAGTACTGCGGCCGCTGTACTGGGGTCCTAGAAAGTTATACCCCAGGGAAGACAGTGGAAGGAGGAACACGGAAAGGGATCATTCATACTTATCCGTCACTTAGTAATCGCCATCTTCCATCTGTGGCCTGGAGAAAATGCTGGTCTTGCTTGTAATCGGAGGGGAGGACACATCTGCCGGTGAGACGACTGCTCTGCTCCAGTGATCGGCTGCAACTGGTGTGAGTGGGGGATTGAGCTATGTAATAAGGGAGAAAACGATGATGTCATAAAGGAAGAAAAGGTGATGATGTCATAAGAGCAGAGAGAAGCCCAGGACGAGCACAGCAATAGCTCCTACAGCAATTCATTATTTTCACAGCTTAATGTTTTTTGTAATCTGGAATAAATCTTTATGCAGAGGCTTCTCTGTGATAGAACAACCACCCCCACCATACACAGCACAGGATGGGCCCCGGAATCACTGCTATTGTGCACTTGATGTAATCTATAAATATGGACATCCTGGCACAGAAAGTGAAATAACCAATACTTGCATTCACCAGTAGAGGGAGCGCAAGAGCGAGCAGCATAAAGCCGCACATTACATGTCCTATGTATACAATTACCGGGCGGTAGAGGGCGCAATTTGATAAAAAAGGAATAAATAAAATCACCAACTGTAGCTCGCCAGCGCCGCCTCCAGGGTCCTTCCTCCGGCATAAAGCACAGTGACGGCCTCCAACACCGCCCTCTGCCCGCCCCCGGCCGTCGGTACCTCCCAGCTCTGTCAGCGCCGCCCGGGACAGGAGATGAGGCTGCGCTTGTTACCTCAGCAGGACGCAGGATACTTCTTGCCGTTGGAGCCGGTGTTACGCAGGGGACGTCGGTCAGCGCGATGACGTCACTGCATGGCACCGACAAGCGTTGACTGTGAGACGTGATAGAAGAGGAGGCGGAGGCTGCGGTGACCCGGAGCCTGGAAGAAGGAGGAGAAGAGAGTTCATTTTTATTCTTATATTATTTGGCCTCTGACTGGGGGACATTATATTATATGTGGTTCTGTGAGGACATTATATTATATGTGGGTCTGTGAGGACATTATATTATATGTGGGTCTGTGAGGACATTATATTATATGTGGGTCTGTGGGGACATTATATTATATGTGGGTCTGTGAGGACATTATATTATATGTGGGTCTGTGGGGACATTATATTATATGTGGGTCTGTGGGGACATTATATTATATGTGGGTCTGTGAGGACATTATATTATATGTGGGTCTGTGAGGACATTATATTATATGTGGGTCTGTGGGGACATTATATTATATGTGGGTCTGTGGGGACATTATATTATATGTGGGTCTGTGAGGACATTATATTATATGTGGGTCTGTGAGGACATTATATTATATGTGGGTCTGTGAGGACATTATATTATATGTGGGTCTGTGAGGACATTATATTATATGTGGGTCTGTGGGGACATTATATTATATGTGGGTCTGTGAGGACATTATATTATATGTGGGTCTGTGGGGACATTATATTATATGTGGGTCTGTGGGACATTATATTATATGTGGGTCTGTGAGGACATTATATTATATGTGGGTCTGTGAGGACATTATATTATATGTGGGTCTGTGAGGACATTATATTATATGTGGGTCTGTGGGGACATTATATTATATGTGGGTCTGTGGGACATTATATTATATGTGGGTCTGTGGGGACATTATATTATATGTGGGTCTGTGAGGACATTATATTATATGTGGGTCTGTGGGGACATTATATTATATGTGGGTCTGTGAGGACATTATATTATATGTGGGTCTGTGAGGACATTATATTATATGTGGGTCTGTGGGGACATTATATTATATGTGGGTCTGTGGGACATTATATTATATGTGGGTCTGTGGGGACATTATATTATATGTGGGTCTGTGAGGACATTATATTATATGTGGGTCTGTGGGGACATTATATTATATGTGGGTCTGTGGGGACATTATATTATATGTGGGTCTGTGAGGACATTATATTATATGTGGGTCTGTGGGGACATTATATTATATGTGGGTCTGTGAGGACATTATATTATATGTGGGTCTGTGAGGACATTATATTATATGTGGGTCTGTGGGGACATTATATTATATGTGGGTCTGTGAGGACATTATATTATATGTGGGTCTGTGGGAACATTATATTATATGTGGGTCTGTGAGGACATTATATTATATGTGGGTCTGTGGGGACATTATATTATATGTGGGTCTGTGAGGACATTATATTATATGTGGGTCTGTGAGGACATTATATTATATGTGGGTCTGTGAGGACATTATATTATATGTGGGTCTGTGGGGACATTATATTATATGTGGGTCTGTGAGGACATTATATTATATGTGGGTCTGTGAGGACATTATATTATATGTGGGTCTGTGAGGACATTATATTATATGTGGGTCTGTGGGGACATTATATTATATGTGGGTCTGTGAGGACATTATATTATATGTGGGTCTGTGAGGACATTATATTATATGTGGGTCTGTGGGGACATTATATTATATGTGGGTCTGTGAGGACATTATATTATATGTGGGTCTGTGGGGACATTATATTATATGTGGGTCTGTGAGGACATTATATTATATGTGGGTCTGTGGGGACATTATATTATATGTGGATCTGTGGGGACATTATATTATATGTGGATCTGTGGGGACATTATATTATATGTGGGTCTGTGAGGACATTATATTATATGTGGGTCTGTGAGGACATTATATTATATGTGGGTCTGTGAGGACATTATATTATATATGGGTCTGTGAGGACATTATATTATATGTGGGTCTGTGAGGACATTATATTATATGTGGGTCTGTGAGGACATTATATTATATGTGGGTCTGTGAGGACATTATATTATATGTGGGTCTGTGAGGACATTATATTATATGTGGGTCTGTGAGGACATTATATTATATGTGGGTCTGTGAGGACATTATATTATATGTGGGTCTGTGAGGACATTATATTATATGTGGGTCTGTGAGGACATTATATTATATGTGGGTCTGTGGGGACATTATATTATATGTGGGTCTGTGGGGACATTATATTATATGTGGGTCTGTGAGGACATTATATTATATGTGGGTCTGTGAGGACATTATATTATATGTGGGTCTGTGAGGACATTATATTATATGTGGGTCTGTGGGGACATTATATTATATGTGGGTCTGTGAGGACATTATATTATATGTGGGTCTGTGGGGACATTATATTATATGTGGGTCTGTGAGGACATTATATTATATGTGGATCTGTGGGGACATTATATTATATGTGGGTCTGTGGGGACATTATATTATATGTGGGTCTGTGAGGACATTATATTATATGTGGGTCTGTGAGGACATTATATTATATGTGGGTCTGTGAGGACATTATATTATATGTGGGTCTGTGGGGACATTATATTATATGTGGGTCTGTGAGGACATTATATTATATGTGGGTCTGTGGAGACATTATATTATATGTGGGTCTGTGAGGACATTATATTATATGTGGGTCTGTGAGGACATTATATTATATGTGGGTCTGTGAGGTCATTATATTATATGTGGGTCTGTGAGGACATTATATTATATGTGGGTCTGTGAGGACATTATATTATATGTGGGTCTGTGGTGACATTATATTATATGTGGGTCTGTGAGGACATTATATTATATGTGGGTCTGTGAGGACATTATATTATATGTGGGTCTGTGAGGACATTATATTATATGTGGGTCTGTGGGGACATTATATTATATGTGGGTCTGTTAGGACATTATATTATATGTGGGTCTGTGAGGACATTATATTATATGTGGGTCTGTGGTGACATTATATTATATGTGGGTCTGTGAGGACATTATATTATATGTGTGTCTGTGAGGACATTATATTATATGTGGGTCTGTGAGGACATTATATTATATGTGGGTCTGTGGGGACATTATATTATATGTGGGTCTGTGAGGACATTATATTATATGTGGGTCTGTGGTGACATTATATTATATGTGGGTCTGTGAGGACATTATATTATATGTGGGTCTGTGAGGACATTATATTATATGTGGGTCTGTGGGGACATTATATTATATGTGGGTCTGTGAGGACATTATATTATATGTGGGTCTGTGGGGACATTATATTATATGTGGGTCTGTGAGGACATTATATTATATGTGGGTCTGTGAGGACATTATATTATATGTGGGTCTGTGAGGACATTATATTATATGTGGGTCTGTGGTGACATTATATTATATGTGGGTCTGTGGGGACATTATATTATATGTGGGTCTGTGGTGACATTATATTATATGTGGGTCTGTGAGGACATTATATTATATGTGGGTCTGTGAGGACATTATATTATATGTGGGTCTGTGGGGACATTATATTATATGTGGGTCTGTGAGGACATTATATTATATGTGGGTCTGTGGGGACATTATATTATATGTGGGTCTGTGAGGACATTATATTATATGTGGGTCTGTGGGGACATTATATTATATGTGGGTCTGTGAGGACATTATATTATATGTGGGTCTGTGAGGACATTATATTATATGTGGGTCTGTGGGGCCATTATATTATATGTGGGTCTGTGAGGACATTATATTATATGTGGGTCTGTGAGGACATTATATTATATGTGGGTCTGTGAGGACATTATATTATATGTGGGTCTGTGGGGACATTATATTATATGTGGGTCTGTGAGGACATTATATTATATGTGGGTCTGTGAGGACATTATATTATATGTGGGTCTGTGGGGACATTATATTATATGTGGGTCTGTGAGGACATTATATTATATGTGGGGCTGTGGTAACATTATATTATATGTGGGTCTGTGGGGACATTATATTATATGTGGGTCCGTGAGGAGATTATATTATATGTGGGTCTGTGAGGACATTTTATTATATGTGGGTCTGTGAGGACATTATATTATATGTGGGTCTGTGAGGACATTATATTATATGTGGGTCTGTGAGGACATTATATTATATGTGGATCTGTGAGGACATTATATTATATGTGGGTCTGTGAGGACATTATATTATATGTGGATCTGTGAGGACATTATATTATATGTGGGTCTGTGGGGACATTATATTATATGTGGGTCTGTGAGGACATTATATTATATGTGGGTCTGTGGGGACATTATATTATATGTGGGTCAGTGGGGACATTATATTATATGTGGGTCTGTGAGGACATTATATTATATGTGGGTCTGTGAGGACATTATATTATATGTGGGTCTGTGAGGACATTATATTATATGTGGGTCTGTGGGGACATTATATTATATGTGGGTCTGTGAGGACATTATATTATATGTGGGTCTGTGGGGACATTATATTATATGTGGGTCTGTGAGGACATTATATTATATGTGGGTCTGTGAGGACATTATATTATATGTGGGTCTGTGAGGACATTATATTATATGTGGGTCTGTGGGGACATTATATTATATGTGGGTCTGTGAGGACATTATATTATATGTGGGTCTGTGAGGACATTATATTATATGTGGGTCAGTGGGGACATTATATTATATGTGGGTCTGTGAGGACATTATATTATATGTGGGTCTGTGAGGACATTATATTATATGTGGGTCTGTGGGGACATTATATTATATGTGGGTCAGTGGGGACATTATATTATATGTGGGACATTATATTATATGTGGGTCTGTGAGGACATTATATTATATGTGGGTCTGTGGGGACATTATATTATATGTGGGTCTGTGGGGACATTATATTATATGTGGGTCTGTGGGGACATTATATTATATGTGGGTCAGTGGGGACATTATATTATATGTGGGACATTATATTATATGTGGGTCTGTGAGGACATTATATTATATGTGGGTCTGTGAGGACATTATATTATATGTGGGTCTGTGGGGACATTATATTATATGTGGGTCTGTGGGGACATTATATTATATGTGGGTCTGTGAGGACATTATATTATATGTGGGTCTGTGAGGACATTATATTATATGTGGGTCTGTGGGGACATTATATTATATGTGGGTCTGTGAGGACATTATATTATATGTGGGTCTGTGGGGACATTATATTATATGTGGGTCTGTGAGGACATTATATTATATGTGGGTCTGTGGGGACATTATATTATATGTGGGTCTGTGAGGACATTATATTATATGTGGGTCTGTGGGGACATTATATTATATGTGGGTCTGTGAGGACATTATATTATATGTGGGTCTGTGGGGACATTACATTATATGTGGGTCTGTGGGGACATTATATTATATGTGGGTCTGTGAGGATATTATATTATATGTGGGTCTGTGAGGACATTATATTATATGTGGGTCTGTGAGGACATTATATTATATGTGGGTCTGTGGGGACATTATATTATATGTGGGTCCGTGAGGACATTATATTATATGTGGGTCCGTGAGGACATTATATTATATGTGGGTCTGTGAGGACATTATATTATATGTGGGTCTGTGAGGACATTATATTATATGTGGGTCTGTGAGGACATTATATTATATGTGGGTCTGTGAGGACATTATATTATATGTGGGTCTGTGAGGACATTATATTATATGTGGGTCTGTGGGGACATTATATTATATGTGGGTCTGTGAGGACATTATATTATATGTGGGTCTGTGAGGACATTATATTATATGTGGGTCTGTGAGGACATTATATTATATGTGGGTCTGTGGGGACATTATATTATATGTGGGTCCGTGAGGACATTATATTATATGTGGGTCTGTGAGGACATTATATTATATGTGGGTCTGTGAGGACATTATATTATATGTGGGTCTGTGAGGACATTATATTATATGTGGGTCTGTGAGGACATTATATTATATGTGGGTCTGTGGGGACATTATATTATATGTGGGTCTGTGAGGACATTATATTATATGTGGGTCTGTGAGGATATTATATTATATGTGGGTCTGTGAGGACATTATATTATATGTGGGTCTGTGGGGACATTATATTATATGTGGGTCTGTGAGGACATTATATTATATGTGGGTCTGTGGGGACATTATATTATATGTGGGTCTGTGAGGACATTATATTATATGTGGGTCTGTGAGGATATTATATTATATGTGGGTCTGTGAGGACATTATATTATATGTGGGTCTGTGGGGACATTATATTATATGTGGGTCTGTGAGGACATTATATTATATGTGGGTCTGTGAGGACATTACATTATATGTGGGTCTGTGAGGACATTATATTATATGTGGGTCTGTGAGGACATTATATTATATGTGGATCTGTGAGAACATTATATTATATGTGGGTCTGTGAGGACATTATATTATATGTGGGTCTGTGAGGACATTATATTATATGGGGTCTGTGGGGACATTATATTATATGTGGGTCTGTGGGGACATTATATTATATGTGGGTCTGTGGGGACATTATATTATATGTGGGTCTGTGGGGACATTATATTATATGTGGGTCTGTGAGGACATTATATTATATGTGGGTCTGTGAGGACATTATATTATATGTGGGTCTGTGAGGACATTATATTATATGTGGGTCTGTGAAGACATTATATTATATGTGGGTCTGTGGAGACATTATATTATATGTGGGTCTGTGGGAACATTATATTATATGTGGGTCTGTGAGGACATTATATTATATGTGGGTCTGTGAGGACATTATATATGTGGGTCTGTGAGGACATTATATTATATGTGGATCTGTGAGAACATTATATTATATGTGGGTCTGTGAGGACATTATATTATATGTGGGTCTGTGGAGACATTATATTATATGTGGGTCTGTGAGGACATTATATTATATGTGGGTCTGTGAGGACATTATATTATATGTGGGTCTGTGAGGACATTATATTATATGTGGGTCTGTGGGGACATTATATTATATGTGGGTCTGTGGGGACATTATATTATATGTGGGTCTGTGAGGACATTATATTATATGTGGGTCTGTGAGGACATTATATTATATGTGGGTCTGTGGGGACATTATATTATATGTGGGTCTGTGGGGACATTATATTATATGTGGGTCTGTGGGGACATTATATTATATGTGGGTCTGTGAGGACATTATATTATATGTGGGTCTGTGAGGACATTATATTATATGTGGGTCTGTGAGGACATTATATTATATGTGGGTCTGTGAGGACATTATATTATATGTGGGTCTGTGGAGACATTATATTATATGTGGGTCTGTGGGAACATTATATTATATGTGGGTCTGTGAGGACATTATATTATATGTGGGTCTGTGAGGACATTATATATGTGGATCTGTGAGAACATTATATTATATGTGGGTCTGTGAGGACATTATATTATATGTGGGTCTGTGAGGACATTATATTATATGTGGGTCTGTGAGGACATTATATTATATGTGGGTCTGTGGAGACATTATATTATATGTGGGTCTGTGAGGACATTATATTATATGTGGGTCTGTGAGGACATTATATTATATGTGTGTCTGTGAGGACATTATATTATATGTGGATCTGTGAGGACATTATATTATATGTGGGTCCGTGAGGACATTATATTATATGTGGGTCTGTGAGGACATTATATTATATGTGGGTCTGTGAGGATATTATATTATATGTGGGTCTGTGGGGACATAATATTATATGTGGGTCTGTGGGGACATTATATTATATGTGGGTCTGTGGGGACATATTATATGTGGGTCTGTGAGAACATTATATTATATGTGGGTCTGTGAGGACATTATATTATATGTGGGTCTGTGAGGACATTATATTATATGTGGGTCTGTGAGAACATTATATTATATGTGGGTCTGTGAGGACATTATATTATATGTGGGTCTGTGAGGACATTATATTATATGTGGGTCTGTGAGGACATTATATTATATGTGGGTCTGTGAGGACATTATATTATATGTGGGTCTGTGGGGACATTATATTATATGTGGGTCTGTGAGGACATTATATTATATGTGGGTCTGTGAGGACATTATATTATATGTGGGTCTGTGAGGACATTATATTATATGTGGGTCTGTGCGGACATTATATTATATGTGAGTCTGTGAGGACATTATATTATATGTGGGTCTGTGAGGACATTATATTATATGTGGGTCTGTGGGAACATTATATTATATGTGGGTCTGTGGGGACATTATATTATATGTGGGTCTGTGGGGACATTATATTATATGTGGGTCTGTGAGGACATTATATTATATGTGGGTCTGTGGGGACATTATATTATATGTGGGTCTGTGAGGACATTATATTATATGTGGGTCTGTGAGGACATTATATTTTATGTGGGTCTGTGGGGACATTATATTATATGTGGGTCTGTGGGAACATTATATTATATGTGGGTCTGTGAGGACATTATATTATATGTGGGTCTGTGGGGACATTATATTATATGTGGGTCTGTGGGGACATTATATTATATGTGGGTCTGTGGGAACATTATACTATATGTGGGTCTGTGGGGACATTATATTATATGTGGGTCTGTGGGGACATTATATTATATGTGGGTCTGTGAGGACATTATATTATATGTGGGTCTGTGAGGACATTATATTATATGTGGGTCTGTGAGGACATTATATTATATGTGGGTCTGTGGTGACATTATATTATATGATGGTCTGTGAGGACATTATATTATATGTGGGTCTGTGGGGACATTATATTATATGTGGGTCTGTGGGGACATTATATTATATGTGGCTCTGTGGGGACATTATATTATATGTGGGTCTGTGGGGACAATATATTATATGTGGTTCTGTGAGGACATTATATTATATGTGGGTCTGTGGGGACATTATATTATATGTGGGTCTGTGAGGACATTATATTATATGTGGGTCTGTGAGGACATTATATTATATGTGGGTCTGTGGTAACATTATATTATATGTGGGTCTGTGAGGACATTATATTATATGTGGGTCTGTGAGGACATTATATTATATGTGGGTCTGTGGTGACATTATATTATATGTGGGTCTGTGAGGACATTATATTATATGTGGGTCTGTGAGGACATTATATTATATGTGGGTCTGTGAGGACATTATATTATATGTGGGTCTGTGAGGACATTATATTATATGTGGGTCTGTGGGGACATTATATTATATGTGGGTCTGTGGGGACATTATATTATATGTGGGTCTGTGGGGACAATATATTAAATGCTGGTCTGTGGTAACATTATATTATATGTGGGTCTGTGAGGACATTATATTATATGTGGGTCTGTGAGGACATTATATTATATGTGGGTCTGTGAGGACATTATATTATATGTAGGTCTGTGGGGACATTATATTATATGTGGATCTGTGAGGATATTATATTATACGTGGGTCTGTGAGGACATTATATTATATGTGGGTCTGTGGGGACATTATATTATATGTGGGTCTGTGAGGACATTATATTATATGTGGATCTGTGAGGATATTATATTATATGTGGGTCCGTGAGGACATTATATTATATGTGGGTCTGTGAGGACATTATATTATATGTGGGTCTGTGGGGACATTATATTATATGTGGGTCTGTGAGGACATTATATTATATGTGTGTCTGTGGGGACATTATATTATATTTGGGTCTGTGGGTACATTATATTATATGTGGGTCTGTGGGGACATTATATTATATGTGGGTCTGTGGTAATATTATATTATATTTGGGTCTGTGGTGACATTATATTATATGTGGGTCTGTGGGGACATTATATTATATGTGGGTCTGTGAGGACATTATATTATATGTGGGTCTGTGGGGACATTATATTATATGTGGGTCTGTGAGGACATTATATTATATTTGGGTCTGTGGTTACATTATATTATATGTGGGTCTGTGAGGACATTATATTATATGTGGGTCTGTGGGGACATTATATTATATGTGGGTCTGTGAGGACATTATATTATATGTGTGTCTGTGGGGACATTATATTATATTTGGGTCTGTGGGTACATTATATTATATGTGGGTCTGTGGGGACATTATATTATATGTGGGTCTGTGGGGACATTATATTATATGTGGGTCTGTGAGGACATTATATTATATGTGGGTCTGTGGTAATATTATATTATATGTGGGTCTGTGGTGACATTATATTATATGTGGGTCTGTGGGGACATTATATTATATGTGGGTCTGTGGGGACATTATATTATATGTGGGTCTGTGGGGACATTATATTATATGTGGGTCTGTGAGGACATTATATTATATGTGGGTCTGTGGTAATATTATATTATATGTGGGTCTGTGGTGACATTATATTATATGTGGGTCTGTGGGGACATTATATTATATGTGGGTCTGTGGGGACATTATATTATATGTGGATCTGTGAGGACATTATATTATATGTGGGTCTGTGAGGACATTATATTATATGTGGGTCTGTGAGGACATTATATTATATGTGGGTCTGTGAGGACATTATATTATATGTGGGTCTGTGGGGACATTATATTATATGTGGGTCTGTGAGGACATTATATTATATTTGGGTCTGTGGGTACATTATATTATATGTGGGTCTGTGAGGACATTATATTATATGTGGGTCTGTGAGGACATTATATTATATGTGGGTCTGTGAGGACATTATATTATATGTGGATCTGTGAAGATATTATATTATATGTGGGTCTGTGAGGACATTATATTATATATGGGTCTTTGAGGATATTATATTATATGTGGGTCTGTGAGGACATTATATTATATGTGGGTCATTGCGGACATTATATTATATGTGGGTCTGTGAGGACATTATATTATATGTGGGTCTGTGGGGACATTATATTATATGTGGGTCTGTGAGGACATTATATTATATGTGGGTCTGTGGGGACATTATATTATATGTGGGTCTGTGGGAACATTATATTATATGTGGGTCTGTGGGGACATTATATTATATGTGGATCTGTGGGGACAATATATTATATGTGGAACTGTGGGACGTTATATTATATGTGGGGCTGTGGGGACATTATATTATATGTGGGACTCTGGGACATTATATTATATGTGGGTCTGTGAGGGCATTATATTATATGTGGGTCTGTGGGGACATTATATTATATGTGGGTCTGTGGGAACATTATATTATATGTGGGTCTGTGGGGACATTATATTATATGTGGATCTGTGGGATCATTACATTATATGTGGGTCTGGCGTAACATTATATTATATGTGGGTCTGTGGGAACCTTATCTTATATGTGGGTCTGTGGTAACATTATATTATATATGGGTCTATGGGGTCATTACATTATATGTGGGTCTGGGGTAACATTATATTATATGTGGGTCTGTGGGAACATTATATTATATGTGGATCTGTGGGGTCATTACATTATATGCAGGTCTGGGGTAACATTATATTATATGTGGGTCTGTGGGAACATTATATTATATGTGGGTCTGTGGTAACATTATATTATATGTGGGTCTGTGGTAACATTATATTATATATGGGTCTATGGGGTCATTACATTATATGTGGGTCTGGGATAACATTATATTATATGTGTTTCTGTGGGAACATTATATTATATGTGGGTCTGTGGGGTCATTACATTATATGTGGGTCTGGGATAACATTATATTATATGTGGGTCTGTGGTAACATTATATTATATATGGGTCTGTGGGGTCATTACATTATATGTGGGTCTGGGATAACATTATATTATATGTGGGTCTGTGGGAACATTATATTATATGTGGTCTGAGGTAACTAGTGTTGAGCGATACCTTCCGATATCGGGAAATATCGGATCGGATTGGATCGGACCGATACCGAAAAAGTATCGGATATCGCCGATTCCGATACCGGAAACCAATGCAAGTCAATGGGACAGAAATATCGGAATGAAAATAAACCCTTTCTTTCCTTGTAGGTTAATTCTACATGAAGGAAAACAACTAAGAATAATGTAGAATGTATTGGGGGAGGTGGGGGAGACAATAAAGGCATAGAGGTTTAGCCCAATCAAATGGAATAGCAGGAATTAATATTTTTTTTAAGACGTTCTGAGTTACGGAAATATTGACTATGTTAAGTATTTTTATATTTTGTCAGATATTTATGTTTCACTACTTCCATGCTCTTCACCTTCTTTTTTACTTCTCCCACACTTTCTCCTTCATCATCCTCAGCATCTTTTTCATCCACTTCTTCTTCACCTTCTTCATCTTCTTCTTCTTCACCTTCTTCGTATTATTCTTTTTTTTTACATTCTTCATATTCTACTTCTTCATCTTCTTCATATTCTTCTTCTTCATCATATTCTTATTTGTGACAGGCATTCCTGTAGCTGTTATCTATAAAAGGTTGGACATTACACCTTTCGTTCTGCCCGTCACAAAAGATTTACAACAGGATTTGTCCGCGTTCAGTTTGGCCTGCAGCAGCAGGTCTTTTCCAGGGGCACCACGAGGAGGAACGGACTCACCCCCATACACTGCTTAGTCATCTTCTGCTTATAATTTAGATATTATCTTTTGCTCTGATTTTTAGTCTTATGCTTAATGTTCTTCCGCTTTTTGTTCTGCAGCTTCTTGTATTTCTGCTTCTTGGTTTTCTGTCTCTTGTTCTTCTGTATCTTGGTGCTTGTCTTCTCTTCTTTGTCCTCTTGGTCAACTTCTTCAGGGTCATCTTCTTGGTCTTCTTCGGGGTGGTCTTCAGGGTCGTCGTCTTCGGGGGTCCTCGTCTTCGGGGTCCTCGTCTTCTTCGGGTTGGTCTTCTGGGTCCTCGTCTTCGGGGTGGTCTTCAGGGTCCTCGTCTTCTTCGGGGTGGTCTTCAGGGTCCTCGTCTTCAGGGTCGTCGTCTTCGGGGTCCTCGTCTTCTTAGGGTTGGTCTTCAGGGTCCTTGTCTTCAGCGTCCTCGTCAGGGAGATCCAGAGTGATTACCAAGAACCATTTCAAAAAGCTTGAACTTCGAAATGTAGCAGAAGGTACAAGAAAGCTGAGGAACTACCGAGGACCAGCTGACGGTACTGGAACCCGGATGGGTAGCAGAAGGTACAAGAGCCAATGGAACTGCCGAAGACCAGCTGACGGTACTGGAACTCGGTTAGTAAGCAGGAGGTACCTGTGCCAGAAAGCACTACCAAGAACCAGCAGACGTTGGTGGAACTTGGATACCGAGAAGGAGGCACCTAATCCAAAGGCACTGCTGAGAACCAGCTGACGGTACTGGAACCCGGATGGGTAGTAGAAGGTACAAGAGCAAATGGAACTACCGAGAACCAGCTGGCGGTGCTGGAACCCAGGGTAAATACTAAAAATAGAGTGGAGCCAGAGGTGTAATTGGAGCAAGTCTTAAATCAGTAGTACAGTGGATGTGGACAAAGCAGGAGAATTTGCCGGACACACAGCAGGGGAACAGCTGACGTTACTGAACCCCAATAACACTGGAGCAAGCGTTGACTGTGCAGACGGCACTTCTGAGCAGCAACTAGCGGTATTGGACCCCAGGGTAAATACAAAAAACAGAGGAGCCAGACGTGTATTTGAAGGAGGTTTTAAATCAGTAGTACAGTCGATGTGGACAAAGCAGGAGAATTTGCCGGACACACAGCTGGGGATCAGCTGACGTTACTGAACCCCAATAACACTGGAGCAAGCGTTGACTGTGCAGACGGCACTTCCGAGCGCCAACTGGCGGTGTTGGAGCTCAGGGATAATACTGAAAACAGAGGAGCCAGAGTTGTAATTGGAGCAACTTTAAAATCTGTAGTAGTGAGAATGTGGACAGAGCAGGAGAAATTGCCGTCCGCACAGCAGGGGAACAGCTGACGTTACTGAACCCCAATAACATGGCAGCAAGTGTTGACTGTGCAGACAGCACTTCCGAGCGCCAACTGGCGGTGTTGGAGCTCAGGGATAATACTGAAAACAGAGGAGCCAGAGGTGTATTTGGAGGAGGTTTAAATCAGTAGTACAGTAGATGTGGACAGAGCAGGAGAAATTGCCGTCCGCACAGCTGGGGAACAGCTGACGTTACTGAACCCCAATAACATGGCAGCAAGTGTTGACTGTGCAGACGGCACTTCCGAGCGCCAACTGGCGGTGTTGGAGCTCAGGGATAATACTGAAAACAGAGGAGCCAGAGGTGTATTTGGAGGAGGTTTTAAATCAGTAGTACAGTGGATGCGGACAAAGCAGGAGAAATTGCCGTCCGCACAGCAGGGGAACAGCTGACGTTACCGAACCCCAATAACACTGGAGCAAGTGTTGACTGTGCAGACGGCACTTCCGAGCGCCAACTGGCGGTGTTGGAGCTCAGGGATAATACTGAAAACAGAGGAGCCAGAGGTGTAATTGGAGCAACTTTAAAATCTGTAGTAGTGAGAATGTGGACAGAGCAGGAGAAATTGCCGTCCGCACAGCAGGGGAACAGCTGACGTTACTGAACCCCAATAACATGGCAGCAAGTGTTGACTGTGCAGACGGCATTTCCGAGCGCCAACTGGCGGTGTTGGAGCTCAGGGATAATACTGAAAACAGAGGAGCCAGAGGTGTATTTGGAGGAGGTTTTAAATCAGTAGTACAGTGGATGTGGACAGAGCAGGAGGAATTGCCGTCCGCACAGCAGGGGAACAGCTGACGTTACTGAACCCCAATAACACGGCAGCAAGTGTTGACTGTGCAGACGGCACTTCCGAGCGCCAACTGGCGGTGTTGGAGCTCAGGGATAATACTGAAAACAGAGGAGCCAGAGGTGTAATTGGAGCAACTTTAAAATCTGTAGTAGTGAGAATGTGGACAGAGCAGGAGAAATTGCCGTCCGCACAGCAGGGGAACAGCTGAAGTTACTGAACCCCAATAACATGGCAGCAAGTGTTGACTGTGCAGACGGGACTTCCGAGCGCCAACTGGCGGTGTTGGAGCTCAGGGATAATACTGAAAACAGAGGAGCCAGAGGTGTATTTGGAGGAGGTTTTAAATCAGTAGTACAGTGGATGTGGATAGAGCAGGAGAAATTGCCGTCCGCACAGCAGGGGAACAGCTGACGTTACTGAACCCCAATAACACGGCAGCAAGTGTTGACTGTGCAGACGGCACTTCCGAGCGCCAACTGGCGGTGTTGGAGCTCAGGGATAATACTGAAAACAGAGGAGCCAGAGTTGTAATTGGAGAAACTTTAAAATCTGTAGTAGTGAGAATGTGGACAGAGCAGGAGAAATTGCCGTCCGCACAGCAGGGGAACAGCTGACGTTACTGAACCCCAATAACATGGCAGCAAGTGTTGACTGTGCAGACGGCACTTCCGAGCGCCAACTGGCGGTATTGGAGCTCAGGGATAATACTGAAAACAGAGGAGCCAGAGGTGTATTTGGAGGAGGTTTTAAATCAGTAGTACAGTAGATGTGGACAGAGCAGGAGAAATTGCCGTCCGCACAGCTGGGGAACAGCTGACGTTACTGAATCCCAATAACATGGCAGCAAGTGTTGACTGTGCAGACGGCACTTCCGAGCGCCAACTGGCGGTGTTGGAGCTCAGGGATAATACTGAAAACAGAGGAGCCAGAGGTGTATTTGGAGGAGGTTTTAAATCAGTAGTACAGTGGATGTGGACAGAGCAGGAGAAATTGCCGTCCGCACAGCAGGGGAACAGCTGACGTTACCGAACCCCAATAACACGGCAGCAAGTGTTGACTGTGCAGACGGCACTTCCGAGCGCCAACTGGCGGTGTTGGAGCTCAGGGATAATACTGAAAACAGAGGAGCCAGAGGTGTAATTGGAGCAACTTTAAAATCTGTAGTAGTGAGAATGTGGACAGAGCAGGAGAAATTGCCGTCCGCACAGCAGGGGAACAGCTGACGTTACTGAACCCCAATTACATGGCAGCAAGTGTTGACTGTGCAGACGGCACTTCCGAGCGCCAACTGGCGGTGTTGGAGCTCAGGGATAATACTGAAAACAGAGGAGCCAGAGGTGTATTTGGAGGAGGTTTTAAATCAGTAGTACAGTGGATGTGGACAGAGCAGGAGAAATTGTCGTCCGCACAGCAGGGGAACAGCTGACATTACTGAACCCCAATAACACGGCAGCAAGTGTTGACTGTGCAGACGGCACTTCCGAGCGCCAACTGGCGGTGTTGGAGCTCAGGGATAATACTGAAAACAGAGGAGCCAGAGGTGTAATTGGAGCAACTTTAAAATCTGTAGTAGTGAGAATGTGGACAGAGCAGGAGAAATTGCCATCCGCACAGCAGGGGAACAGCTGACGTTACTGAACCCCAATAACATGGCAGCAAGTGTTGACTGTGCAGACAGCACTTCCGAGCGCCAACTGGCGGTGTTGGAGCTCAGGGATAATACTGAAAACAGAGGAGCCAGAGGTGTATTTGGAGGAGGTTTTAAATCAGTAGTACAGTGGATGTGGACAGAGCAGGAGGAATTGCCGTCCGCACAGCAGGGGAACAGCTGACGTTACTGAACCCCAATAACACGGCAGCAAGTGTTGACTGTGCAGACGGCACTTCCGAGCACCAACTGGCGGTGTTGGAGCTCAGGGATAATACTGAAAACAGAGGAGCCAGAGGTGTAATTGGAGCAACTTTAAAATCTGTAGTAGTGAGAATGTTGTCAGAGCAGGAGAAATTGCCGTCCGCACAGCAGGGGAACAGCTGACGTTACCGAACCCCAATAACACGGCAGCAAGTGTTGACTGTGCAGACGGCACTTCCGAGCACCAACTGGCGGTGTTGTAGCTCAGGGATAATACTGAAAACAGAGGAGCCAGAGGTGTAATTGGAGCAACTTTAAAATCTGTAGTAGTGAGAATGTGGACAGAGCAGGAGAAATTGCCGTCCGCACAGCAGGGGAACAGCTGACGTTACTGAACCCCAATAACATGGCAGCAAGTGTTGACTGTGCAGACGGCATTTCCGAGCGCCAACTGGCGGTGTTGGAGCTCAGGGATAATACTGAAAACAGAGGAGCCAGAGGTGTATTTGGAGGAGGTTTTAAATCAGTAGTACAGTGGATGTGGACAGAGCAGGAGAAATTGCCGTCCGCACAGCAGGGGAACTGCTGACGTTACTGAACCCCAATAACACGGCAGCAAGTGTTGACTGTGCAGACGGCACTTCCGAGCGCCAACTGGCGGTGTTGGAGCTCAGGGATAATACTGAAAACAGAGGAGCCAGAGGTGTAATTGGAGCAACTTTAAAATCTGTAGTAGTGAGAATGTGGACAGAGCAGGAGAAATTGCCGTCCGCACAGCTGGGGAACAGCTAACGTTACCGAACCCCAATAACACGGCAGCAAGTGTTGACTGTGCAGACGGCACTTCCGAGCGCCAACTGGTAGTGTTGGAGCTCAGGGATAATACTGAAAACAGAGGAGCCAGAGGTGTAATTGGAGCAACTTTAAAATCTGTAGTAGTGAGAATGTGGACAGAGCAGGAGAAATTGCTGTCCGCACAGCAGGGGAACAGCTGACGTTACTGAACCCCAATAACACGGCAGCAAGTGTTGACTGTGCAGACGGCACTTCCGAGCGCCAACTGGCGGTGTTGGAGCTCAGGGATAATACTGAAAACAGAGGAGCCAGAGGTGTAATTGGAGCAACTTTAAAATCTGTAGTAGTGAGAATGTGGACAGAGCAGGAGAAATTGCCGTCCGCGCAGCAGGGGAACAGCTGACGTTACTGAACCCCAATAACACGGCAGCAAGTGTTGACTGTGCAGACGGCACTTCCGAGCGCCAACTGGCGGTGTTGGAGCTCAGGGATTACAGTTCAGGTGGTAGAAACATGAACAGAACAGGAGACCTGGATACTGTTGCCAACCAATTATTTATTCTGGAAGAGGACTGGCAAATTCATGAGAGATCCAGGCCTTGTTCATTTTGAGAAAAGTAAGCCGGTCAACGTTATCGGAGGATAGTCGCATGCGACGGTCTGTTAGTACACCACCTGCGGCACTAAAGACGCGTTCCGATAATACACTAGCAGCAGGGCAAGCTAGCACCTCCAATGCATACTGACTAAGCTCTGGCCATGTATCCAGCTTACAGACCCAAAACTTGAAGGGAGAAGAGCCATCTGGGAGTACACTAAGAGGGCAAGACATGTAGTCTGTCACCATCTGACGGAAACGTTGCCTCCTGCTGACTGGAGCCGTCTGTGATGGTGTAGACATTTGTGGCGGCGGGGACACAAAACTTTGCCACATTTCGGCCATACTGGTCTTGCCTTGTGCTGAGGCGCTGCTTCTGCTCCCTCTTTGTGCAGAGCTTCCTCCACTGCCTCGACGCACTGAGCTTCTTTGTAAAGCACTAGCAGCACTGCTCTCGGTTGGAATGGAGAACATGATGGAATGCACCAGTGCGTCTTGTTACTCCCGCATTTTACGCTCCCGGTTCAACGGTGTTATGAGGCTTTGTAAGTTGTCCCAGTAGCGAGGATCTAGGAGGGTGGACACCCAATAATCAGCCGTGTTGAGAATGTGGGCGATGCGGCGGTCGTTTCTCAGGCACTGCAGCATGAAATCAACCATGTGCTGCAGACTGCCAACTGGCCAAGAAACGCTGTCCCCTGCTTGAGGCGTGATCTCTGCCTGCTCTGCATCACCCCACCCTCGCTCTAGATACTGACTACTAGAGCATTGTGTACCTCCCTCCTCTGGACAGATGTCTTCCTCATCCATTCACTCCTCCTCATCCTCCTCACAAAGTGTCCCCTGCCTAGGCCTTTGTGAGGAACCACGTTGCGCAGACTGTAGAGAAGCAGATGGCATTTGTGACTCCTCATCCTCCACCTCTTCCAAAACCTCGTCCCTTAGTGCTTGCAGTGTTTTTTCAAGCAGGCAGATAAGGGGGATAGTCATGCTGACTAGTGCATCATCTGCACTCGCCATCCGCGTGGAATAATCGAAGGCACGCAAAACGTGGCAAATGTCCTTCATAGAGGCCCACTCAGTGGTGGTGAAGTGTGAACGGCGCGCACTGCGACTTGTTTGCGCCTGCTGCAGCTGGTACTCCATTACTGCTGCCTGCTGCTCACACAACCTCTCCAACATATGTAACGTTGAATTCCACCTGGTGGGTAGGTCACATATGATGCGATGTTCCGGAAGACGTGATCGGCGCTGCAGAGCTGCAATGCGTGATCTTGCATTGCTGGAACGCCGCAAGTGAGCGCACTCTATGCGGACCTTGTGAAGCAGTGCATCAAGATCCGGATAGTCCCTCAAAAAACTCTGCACGACCAAGTTGAGCACATGTGCCAGACATGGGATGTGAGTGAGGTTGCCTATGCCCAGAGTTGCCACCAGATTTCGGCCATTGTCACACACTACCATGCCTGGCTGGAGATTCGCTGGCACAAACCACACGTCGCTCTGCTGCTTGATGGCATTCCAGAGCTCCTGCGCTGTGTGGCTTCGATTCCCCAAAGAAATTAATTTTAATACGGCCTGTTGACGTTTGGCCACGGCTGTGCTCATATTGGTCACCATAACAGGTAACCGTTCACGGGTCGATGTGGAGGTAGACCGTGACGGCTCCTGCAGCGCTGATTCAGAGGAACTGGAGTATGAGGAGGAGTCAATGTGTACAGACTGGATTCCTGCAATCCTTGGAGTTGGCAGAACACGTACAACGCCACTCTCAAGATCTGTACCCGGCTCCACAACATTTACCCAATGGGCAGTGAGGGAAAGGTATCGTCCCTGTCCATGCTTACTGGTCCACGCATCGGTGGTCAGGTGGACCTTGCTACTGACGGCGTTTTGTAGCGCATGTTTAATTTTTCCCTCCACATGATGTTGCAGGGCAGGGACGGCTTGCCTGCTGAAATAAAAGCGGCTGGGCACGTTGTATTGTGGGACTGCCAATGCCATAAAGTTACGGAATGTGTCAGTCTCCACCAGCCTGACTGATAGCATTTCAAGGGCCAGTAGTTTAGCAATGCCAGCATTCAGAGCCTGTGCTCGGGGGTGGTTTGCCGAGTATGGGCGCCTTTTCTCCCATGCCTGTGCTAATGATGGCTGTAGACTGGCCTGGGAGTGTGAGGATGACTGGGAAAGTGGTGCTGTGGGTGGAATTACACTGTGTCTCTGTACAACAGTGCCAGAG
This sequence comes from Phyllobates terribilis, assembly GCF_046119375.1. Lineage (NCBI taxonomy): Eukaryota > Metazoa > Chordata > Amphibia > Anura > Dendrobatidae > Phyllobates > Phyllobates terribilis. The sequence continues at coordinate 220,005 of NW_027363774.1, read as the reverse complement.
ATTCTTCCATGGCGATCCTGTGAGGAAGCCGAACCAGCTGTGTGTGAGCTGGAGGAAGAGGCTACAACACGAGCTGAAGAGGTGGTAGGTGGCGCTGTAGGTTGGCCTAGGTCTTCAGTGTGTTTTTGTAACTCCACCACGTGCTTGGTCCGCACATGTTTCCACATATTTGTGGTATTGAGGTTGCTGACACTTTTCCCTCTTTTCACCTTCTGATTACACAGCCTGCATTTGACAAAGCAAATGTCATCTGCAACTGTGTCAACAAAGGACCAGGCACTGCAAGTCTTGGGAGCGCCCGGTTTGGATTTTGGAAGAGCCATGCTCCTAATGGGTGCCGAAGTGGAGGCTACAGGCAACCAAGTCTTCCCCCTCCCTCTCCCTCCTTTTTGGGCTGTTCGGGGAATCTCTTTCTCAGAGCTGCTCCCACCACCTTCCTGTCCCTCACGCCATGATGGGTCAAGGACCTCATCATCTACACCACCCTCTTCAAACAACTGCTTCTCCTGGGTAGTCTCGACAGCACAGTACGCACCAGAAAGTGGCACCTGAGTCTCATCATCAGATGCGTACTGAGGTGTGCTGCTGACCATAGGCACTGGCCCACCCGCCTCTTCAGATTCAGAGAGACAAAACTGTTGCGCATCACTGCATACTACCTCTTCTTCAAATTCTCGAATTCTGCTTGGCTGGCCCCCTCTTTCCAAGCCAAGAGATTCAGAGAACAGAAGTAGAGATGGCTCCTGTCCAGGGCTCTCTGACTGCCTGGGCAATTTGGCAGGTGGTGAAGAGACAGATGGGTGCTCTTCAGTGCTCAGGACCTGAGAGGATCTGGAACTAATTGAAGTCGATGCATTAGCTGCCATCCATCCGACAACGGCTTCAATTTGGTCCTCCTGCAGCAGTGGGGTACGGCTAGCTCCTACAAAGCTGTGCATAAAGGACTGTTCCCTGGTAAAACTGGGGGATGCTGAATCACTGGTGCCCGCAGCAGGCACAGAATCCCCACGTCCTCTCCCTGCAGGCACAGAATCCTCACGTCCTCTCCCTGCAGAAACTCCACGCCCACGACCACATGCCTTACTCCCTGCCTTCTTCATCTTGGTAGACTGATAAAGATAGGCAGAAAAGTACTAAGGGCTTAGTGTGCTTATTCCTGAACAGCTGCTAACAGGTATAAGAAACACTAATTTTATAAAGTGTTGGCTAGACTTTAATATGAGCTAATGTGGCCTACACAACTGTAAAGTGGAGTGTTTGGTGAACTTTATTTAGGTTTTTTTTGTCACAAAAAGACACTGGATGTGCCTAAAGATGTAATAACGATAGTATCACAAACTTTTTGTAGCTATTACAATGTAGGAAGGTAACCTACAATGCAATAGGTGAGGCTACAAAAAATAGGCTAATACTAATCTGGCTGGGGCTGCAGGGCCCAATGCTGCAGAAAGGCTCCTCTAACTACTCCTATATAGTGTGTTTGGAACCAATTTAGCTGAATACGGATGGAACCACCACACTAATAGGAGATATCAGGAAAAATTATGAATTGGCAAAAAAGGACAATGTATGAGGCAGTGACACACACTGAGTGCACTATAACCAGACGTGGCTGAAGCACACACTACAGGGTGAGCTGCACTCACACACCAGACCTTGCAGACAGCGGTGAACAGTACAGATGCAGAGCACTGTGCACTAGCACTGCAAGACCAAAAAAATTTCTCTATCTACTCCTATATAGTGTGTTTGGGACCAATTTAGCTGAATACGGATGGAACCACCACACTAATAGGAGATATCAGGAAAAATTATGAATTGGCAAAAAAGGACAATGTATGAGGCAGTGACACACACTGAGTGCACTATAACCAGACGTGGCTGAAGCACACACTACGGGGTGAGCTGCACTCACACACCAGACCTTGCAGAAAGCGGTGAACAGCACAGAGAACTGTGCACTAGCACTGCAAGGCACAGCGATTTATAAAGTAGCTTGGGTAAAGCAGAATAGACCAAATAGGTAGCTAAAACTGTCCCTCAGAACAACAGCGTCCTATCCCTAACTGAATTCACAGCAGAGTGAGCTCAAAATGGCGGCGGCTTTTATAGTGCATCATGACATAATTACAGCAGCCAATCACAGCCATGCCATTAGTTAAGATGCCTACATGCCTAACAGGATGTGCCCACACTTCTTAGGATCCTCATTGGCTGAATAAAATGAAAATGGCTCATTGCATTATGGGAACTTCCGATTCCAGTATACGATATTGCAAAAGTATCGGAATTAAGTATCGGAATTCCGATACCGCGAATATCGGCCGATACCCGATATTTCAGTATCGGAATGCTCAACACTAGTGGTAACATTATATTATATGTGGGTCTGTGGTAACATTATATTATATGTGGGTCTGTACGGACATTATAATATATGTGGGTCTGTGGTAACATTATATTATATGTGGGTCTGTGGTAACATTATATTATATGTGGGTCTGTGGGGTCATTATATTATATGTGGGTCTGTGGTAACATTATATTATATATGGGTCTTTGGGGACATTATATTATATGTGGGTCTGTGAGGACATTATATTATATGTGGGTCTGTGGGGACATTATATTATATGTGGGTCTGTGAGGACATTATATTATATGTGGGTCTATGAGGACATTATATTATATGTGGGTCTGTGGGGACATTATATTTATATGTGGGTCTGTGGGGACATTATATTATATGTGGGTCTGTGGGGACATTATATTATATGTGGGTCTGTGAGGACATTATATTATATGTGGGTCTAAGGACATTATATTATATGTGGGTCTGTGGGGTCATTATATTATATGTGGGTCTGTGAGGACATTATATTATATGTGGGTCTGTGAGGACATTATATTATATGTGGGTCTGTGAGGACATTATATTATATGTGGGTCTGTGGGGACATTATATTATATGTGGGTCTATGAGGACATTATATTATATGTGGGTCTGTGGGTACATTATATTATATGTGGATCTGTAGGGACATTATATTATATGTGGGTCTGTGAGGACATTATATTATATGTGGGTCTGTGAGGACATTATATTATATGTGGGTCTGTGGGGACATTATGTTATATGTGGGTCTGTGGGGACAATATATTATATATGGGTCTGTGAGGACATTATATTATATGTGGCTCTGTGGGGACATTATATTATATGTGGGTCTGTGAGGACATTATATTATATGTGGGTCTGTGGGGACATTATATTATATGTGGGTCTGTGGGACATTATATTATATGTGGGTCTGTGAGGACATTATATTATATGTGGGTCTGTGAGGACATTATATTATATGTGGGTCTGTGGGGACATTATATTATATGTGGGTCTGTGAGGACATTATATTATATGTGGGTCTGTTAGGACATTATATTATATGTGGATCTGTAGGGACATTATATTATATGTGGGTCTGTGAGGACATTATATTATATGTGGGTCTGTGAGGACATTATATTATATGTGGGTCTGTGAGGACATTATATTATATGTGGGTCTGTGGGGACATTATATTATATGTGGGTCTGTGAGGACATTATATTATATGTGGGTCTAAGGACATTATATTATATGTGGGTCTGTGAGGACATTATATTATATGTGGGTCTGTGAGGACATTATATTATATGTGGGTCTGTGGGTACATTATATTATATGTGGATCTGTAGGGACATTATATCATATGTGGGTCTGTGAAGACTCGTATATTTTATGTGGGTCTGTGGTAACGTTATATTATATGTGGGTCTGTGGGGACATTATATTATATGTGGGTCTGTGGGGACATTATATTATATGTGGGTCTGTGGGGACAATATATTATATGTGGGACTGTGGGGACATTATATTATATGTGGGTCTGTGTAACATTATATTATAAGTGGGTCTGAGGGAACATCCTACTAATATTATAAATGCGAATTTTGTGAGTATGTATGTTTGTTACTCTTTCACGAAAAAACTACTGGACGGATTTGCATGAAACTTTACAGTAATATAGATTATACATCGGAATAACATATAGGCTACAATTTCTAATGATTTTATGTAATTTTGGTCGTAATATAACGATACATGTCAATTAAGTCGGAAAAAAATCTGGCCTCTGAGAGCTATCTTGGCGTACGCTGCCTAAACCGTTGGAGTTACACAAAGATGATGTACCGTAGAATTGTTTGTCTTGAATAGTTCTAAATAAAAGTCCGCGACAGCTTATATCTACCTTTTATGTGGAAGCCACTATGACCAAAATTGTGAACCATAAATTTAATTAAATTAGATACTATTTTACAATTTTACAATGCACATTTTAGTATATTTATCAAACTTTTTAGTATATTTATCAAACTCTTATATACACACATACACAGGTGATGTTTAAATGGCTGATTTACAGAAGTCAGAAGAGATTGATAATACAATAATTTGCCCATATTGGATCATTGTATAGTGAGGTCACAGTTGCCGCCTGTCCACAGTCAGAATACAGGGGTGATCATATACCGTGGCCAGGTACAAGTGTGGCACAGGGGGTTCACACACGACCCCCAGGGACTGACATTTCCTAGAAACTTTGGCAGCTGTCAGTCATGAGCTCACCCTGATACATTACACTCTGGAAACAGCTGAAGGAGAAGGATAATTTATGACATTTTCTCAGACTTAAAAAAAAAAAAAAATAGCCCAGAAAACAGCCCATATGTCAGGAACAGGTTACTAGGGAACTACACGTCCCAGCACGGCCTGCCCGCGCCCACAGCCCGGGGGGAGTGTGAGGCTTCCTCCTGCAGGTTGCCCGGCGGCACCGGGCCGTCATTGTCCTCACACAGGGGGTCCCCGCCGCCATTGTCCCTCCACATAACACCGTATAATAAAACATGCGCTCACCTGCGCCAGCTGCTGCAGCCGGGAAAGTTCCGAGCGCCTCACCTGGGCGGAGGGGAAGTGACTCACACACGGGGAGGGGCAGTAACCTGAGCGCGGCTCCATGGAGGATGCACACACTGCAGCCTGACAGCATCGGCAGCAGCACTACACAAATGGCGTCCTCCCCTCCTGTGTGCAGCACAGCCCTGTATCTGTGCAGCGCAGCATGTCACCCACAGCACCAGCAGGCTGCTCTCAGCTCCCACAGAGCACTGGGAATGGTTGCTATGGGTAACCGCGCCACAGCTGCTCCTCATAGACCAGTCATATACAACTGATATCGTCTGTACAGCGATCGTAATATAACTAATTAGATTGTTTTAGTATTTTGTTTGAACTTTACTAAGTACCTATTTTGTAATTAGTACTTATAAAAATGCCGCGAAAGCGTAAGTCTAACATTTTGCAAAGCTCTAATAAAGCCCGAGCTATGAAAATAATTAGACGTGATGAGACGTCTCAACAAGCTGAGCAACGAAGGCTTGAGCAGGCGGTGCGTTGTGCGGCACATAGAGCTGCAGAGACTCCAGAACAATCCCAAGCCCGACGTGAACGGAATGCGGAGTTTTTGGCATCTCAACGGGCTGCTGAAACTGTTATGTTCTGCTACCAGAGCTAAGGAAAGAGAGGAGATCTGTCCCTACTATAAGACTCAGCTGAATCCCTACGATGTAACAGGGAACCTGATCCTGCGATCAGACCTGCTAAAGTCCTAATCTAGTCTGTACGAAGACCTATAGATGTGGGGAGGGAATCCCTACAAGTACTAAGGACTGGGAGGAATATGGGACACCTCCTAACAGAAATAGTAGCAGACAGACGAACAAACAAAATAGATAGAACATAGAGGTCCGTAGACCAAGCAAACTAACAGAGTTAGATACAGAGCACAGGCTAGCTAGAAAGTAGATATACAATGAAGTCCAGCAAAGCCAGAAGGGCGGAGCAGGATTAAATAGGCCAACAAGGTCATGTGACCAGCAAAGGAAAAAAAACCTAACAGCAAGGTTCTAACAGTACCCCCCCTTCTAAGAGGATCCTCCGGATCCCCTAGGACCAGGCTTATCAGGAAATCTCCTGTGAAACGCTCTGATAAGTCTGGACGCGGAAACATCATCTGACCTCACCCAAGAGTTATCCTCGGGTCCGAAACCTTTCCAGGCCACAAGATACTGCAAACTACCTCTATACCGTCTAGAGTCAAGGATGCGAGAAATTTCATATTCCCCGTCCTCCACCACCGGAGGAACAGAGGCAGAGGCGTCACCATGCGACACAACAGCTTTTTTTAACAGAGAGACATGAAAGACCGGATTAATTCTCCAGGAGGTAGGAACCTCCAACCTAACAGCAGATTGGTTGACAACCTGAAGCACCTTAAAGGGCCCTACAAACTTGGGACCCAATTTCTTAGAAGGAATCCTCAACCGCAGATTCCTAGAGGACAACCAAACCATGTCACCAACAGCGAACAAAACCTCCTGTCGTTTCCTATCAAAGTAGTCTTTAGATTTTCTGTTGGCCTCCTGAAGATTACCACGCACATCCGTCCAAACTCTTTCCAAATCACCGGAAAAATTCTCCTCCTCAGGCACGGCAGATCCCAACTTGGAGAACGACCCAAACGACGGATGTCTCCCAGAACAACAAAAAAAAGGCGAACAACCAGCAGAAGAAGATGTATGATTGTTCAGAGCAAATTCGGCAAGTGGCAGAAACTCAGACCACCCCTCTTGATTGTCTGCCACAAAACAACGCAAGAACTGCTCAACATCCTGGTTTTTCCTTTCTGTCTGGCCATTAGATTCAGGATGATATCCGGACGAAAACGACAAATGAATTCCCAACCTGTCACAAAAGGCACGCCAAAAACGAGCCACGAACTGAGGACCCCTATCAGAAACAATGTCAGTAGGAACGCCATGAAGTCTGACAATTTCCTTGACAAAGGCCTTAGCGAGAGTTTTAGCGCAGGGCAGTTTGACGAAGGGAACCAAGTGACACATCTTGCTAAAACGGTCCACGACCACCCAGATGACAGTAAAACCCTCAGAGGGGGGAAGGTCAGTTATAAAGTCCATAGCCAAATGTGTCCAAGGAGCACTGGGGACCTCCAAAGGACAAAGCAACCCCGCAGCAGGAGTATGTGAGGACTTAGATCTAGCACATATAGTACATTGGCGCACCCACTTAATGACTTCCTTCTGCCATCCAGGCCACCAAAAACTGCGACCCACCAGTCTCTTGGTCTCAGAGATTCCGGGATGACCTGCCAACCGAGATTCGTGACACTCAACAAACAAATCTCTCCTAAAGGTCCCAGGCACAAACAACCTCCCATGAGGAGTGTTAGATGGGGCATTCTCCTGAGCTTTAAGAATCTCATCTTCCAAAACGGAGTCTAAAGCAGCTATCACAACACCTTCTTGTAAAATGTTTTCCTCTTTCTCAGCACCGACTATGGGAGAAAAACTGCGAGACAAGGCATCCGCCTTAACATTCTTAGTACCAGGGATGTAAGTAACGGAGAAATTAAACCGCGAGAAAAACAGTGCCCACCTAGCCTGACGGGCATTCAGGCGCTTGGCAGCATCAAGATATATCAGATTTTTATGATCCGTAAGAACCTGAACGGGAAATTCCGCACCTTCCAAGAAGTGGCGCCAGTGTTCAAATGCGAGTTTAATAGCCAATAATTCCCGATTACCAATATCGTAATTCAGTTCAGTCTCCGAAAATTTTTTTGAAAAAAAGGCACAGGGATGTAATCCATCCCCGTTATCCTGAGACAATACTGCGCCAACCCCCACAGAGGAAGCATCAACCTCAACCAAAAACGGCCTAGTAACATCAGGCTGCATAAGGATGGGAGCAGAGGTGAACCTCTCCTTGAGATACACAAAAGCTTCAATGGCCTCAGAAGACCACTGAACCGCATCAGCACCTTTCCTGGTGAGATCAGTCAGAGGTTTGACAATACTAGAAAAATTTTTTATGAACTTTCTGTAGTAATTGGCGAAACCCAAAAACCTCTGTATCGATTTCAAACCAATAGGCCTAGGCCATTCCTGCACAGCCTGAACCTTAACCGGATCCATCTCAAAACCTTTGCTGGAGATAATGTAGCCCAAAAAACTAATTCTCTGTACAGCGAACTCACATTTCTCCAGCTTAGCAAAAAGCGAATTGTCCATTAATAACTGTAATACCTCACGCACGCTCCGCCAATGAGACTCCAGATCTGGCGAATAAATCAAAATGTCATCCACAGAAACCACAGCAATGGGGGATGATAAAGTTTCAGGTTTTAAATTGAGTTTTTCCACGAATCCCCCATCAATTACATTCAGTGTAGACCCGCAATCAACAAACACCCGAAATTCCATTAATTTTTTCTGAGCAATCGTGGAAGCAGCTAAAAATATACCCTTGGAATTTAAACAGGCAATACGGGCGTGACTGACCATTTTTTTTTCTTTCTTCATCCGAAGCTCACAGCCTTTAATCAAATGACCAGATTTTCCGCAATAGAAGCACAAGCCTTCTGAAAAACGACGGTCTTTTTCTTGAGAGCGAGGTGCCACCGATCCAATCTCCATCGGTTCACCACTGTTAGTACACACATTATCATAACCAGAAACTGACATAGCAGAGGATTTGCTCTCATTAACCCTAGCACGCAGTCTTCTATCCACCCGTATAGCTAATTGCATAGCCTGTTGCAAATCCTCAGGTGTAGGATAAGCAATTAGCAGGTCTTTAACCCTTTCACTGAGCCCAGCAAGAAATAGACTTTTCAGAGCAGAATCGTTCCACCCTGTTTGAGTGGACCAACGACGAAAATGTGTACAATATTTTTCCACATTACCCGATCCTTGTTTTAGACGTCTCAACTCAGTCTCAGCTGATGCGACACGGTCAGGATCATCATATAATAGTCCCAAAGCAGAAAAAAAACTATCCACTGATCTGAAGCATGAATCACTAGGTTGCAAAGAAAAGGCCCACTCCTGAGGCTCTTTGCGCAAAAGTGACATTATGAACCCTACGCGCTGGGATTCATCCCCAGAGGACTTAGGTCTCAAACGAAAATACAATAAGCAAGCATTTTTAAATGAAAAAAATTCTCGGTGTTCACCAAAAAATAAATCCGGCAAACATACCTTAGGCTCCAAGAAATGTGCTCCAGGACAGTTACTCACGTGCTGACGGAGCTCGGCCACCTCCAGAGAGAGTCCCTGCAGGCGATGAGCCAAATCCTGAACCGACACCATGATGGAACAGAAAAATCTTTCCTTAGAGAATTTGCAGGCTGGACTTACTGTTATGTTCTGCTACCAGAGCTAAGGAAAGAGAGGAGATCTGTCCCTACTATAAGACTCAGCTGAATCCCTACGATGTAACAGGGAACCTGATCCTGCGATCAGACCTGCTAAAGTCCTAATCTAGTCTGTACGAAGACCTATAGATGTGGGGAGGGAATCCCTACAAGTACTAAGGACTGGGAGGAATATGGGACACCTCCTAACAGAAATAGTAGCAGACAGACGAACAAACAAAATAGATAGAACATAGAGGTCCGTAGACCAAGCAAACTAACAGAGTTAGATACAGAGCACAGGCTAGCTAGAAAGTAGATATACAATGAAGTCCAGCAAAGCCAGAAGGGCGGAGCAGGATTAAATAGGCCAACAAGGTCATGTGACCAGCAAAGGAAAAAAAACCTAACAGCAAGGTTCTAACAGAAACTCAAGAACAGTCCCAAGCCCGACGTGAACAGCATGCGGAGTATCTGGCGTCTCAGCGGGCTGCTGAAACTCCAGAACAGTCCCAAGCTCGACGTCAGCAGCAAGCGACTTACATGGCGTCCCAAAGAGCCACTGAAACTTATGAAATGGCCGAATCTCGCAGACGCACTGTTGCTAAAAGGGCAGCACAGCGACGTCAAACATTTACAAGAAATACATGGATATTGTTTAATAAAGCTGCATTTGAGTATGACGAGACTCTTGATTATGAAACTCACAAGCTTATAAAAATAGAAGCAATGACCATAGATTGCAAATATTGCGGAGCTCTTAACCACTTCGCACCAGAGCCTGTTTTTGCCTTTGTGACCGGGCCAATTTTTTCAATTCTGACCACTGTCACTTTATGAAGCAATTACTCTGGAACGCTTCAACGGATCCCCCTGATTCTGAGATTGTTTTTTCGTGACATATTGTACTTCATGATAGTGGTAAAATTTCTTTGATATCACATGCGTTTATATGTGAAAAAATCGGAAATTTGGCGAAAATTTTGCAATTTTCAAACTTTGAATTTTCATGCCCTTAAATCAGAGAAATATGTCACACAAAATACTTAATAAATAACATTTCCCACATGTCTACTTTACATCAGCACAATTTTGGAACCAAAATTTTTTTTTGTTAGGGAGCTATAAGGGTTAAAAGTTGACCAGCGATTTCTCATTTTTCCAACAAAATTTACAAAAACATTTTTTTAGGGACCACATCATATTTGAAGTCACTTTGAGGGGTCTTTATGACAGAAAATACCCAAAAGTGACACCGTTCTAAAAACTGCACCCCTCAAGGTGCTCAAAACCACATTGAAGAACTTTATTAACCCTTCAGGTGCTTCACAGGAATTTTTGGAATGTGGAAGAAAAAAATTAACATTTAACTTTTTTCACAAAAATGTTGCTTTAGACCCAATTTTTTTTATTTTCACAGGGGTAACAGGAAAAAATGGACCCCAAAATTTTTTGTGCAATTTCTCTTGAGCGTGCTGATACCCCATATGTGAGGGAAAACCACTGTTTGGGCGCACGGCAGGGCTCGGAAATGAAGGAGCGCCATTAGACTTTTTGAATGTAAAATTTGTCTGAATAATTAGCAGACACCATGTTGCGTTTGGAGAGCTCCTGATGTGACTAAACAGTGGAAACCCCCCACAAGTGACACCATTTTGGAAACTAGACACCTTAGGGAACATATCTAGATGTGTGGTGAGCACCTTGAACCCCAAGGTGCTTCACAGAAGTTTATAATATTGAGCTGTAAAAATAAAATTTTCACATTTTTCCCACAAAAACGTTTTTCATCCCTTAATTTTCCATTATCATAATGGTAATAGGATAAATTGCACCATGAAATTTGTTGTGCAATTTCTCCTGAACACGCCGATACCCCATATGTGGGGGAAAACCACTGTTTGGGCGCACTGCAGGGTTTGGAAGGGAAGGAGCGCCATTTGACTTTTTGAATGTAAAATTTGTCTGAATAATTAGCAGACGCCATGTTGTGTTTGGAGAGCCTCTGATGTTCCTAAACAGTGGAAACCCCCCACAAGTGACACCATTTTGGAAATTAGACCCCGTAGGGAACTTATCTAGATGTGTGGTGAGCACCTTGAACCCCAACGTGCTTCACAGAAGTTTATAATAATCAGCTGTAAAAATAAAATTTTCACATTTTTCCCGCAAAAAACGTTTTTCATCCCTTAATTTTGCATTATCATAAGGGTAATAGGATAAATTGCACCATGAAATTTGTTGTGCAATTTCTCCTGAACACGCCGATACCCCATATGTGGAGGCAAACCACTGTTTGGGTGCACGGCAGGGCTCGGAAGGGAAGGAGCGCCATTTGACTTTTTGAATGTAAAATTTGTTTGAATAATTAGCGGACGCCATGTTGCAATTGGGGAGCCCCTGATGTGCCTAAACAGTGGAAACCCCCCACAAGTGACACCATTTTGGAAACTAGATCCCTTAGGGAACTTATCTAGATATGTGGTGAGCACCTTGCACCCCCAGCTGCTTCACAGAAGTTTATAATATTGAGCCATAAAAATAAAATTTTCACATTTTTCCCACAAAAAATGTTTTCCTTTCCCTAATTTTGTACTATCATAAGGGTAACAGGATAAATTGCACCATGAAATTTGTTGTTCAATTTCTCCTGAACACGCCGATACCCCATATGTGGGGGAAAACCACTGCTTTGGTGTACGGCAGGGTTCGGAAGAGAAAGGAGCGCTATGTTGGCTGGGATAGGCAGCAGACACCGTGTCACATTTGAAGAATCGCTGACATGCAGAAACAGCAGAAACCCCCACAAGTGACCCCATTTTGTAAACTACACCTCTCAAGGAATTCATCTAGGGAAGTAGTGAGTATTTTTTAATTTTTAAATTTATACCATTGGGCAGTGAAAAAAGCATAATTATATTTTTACCACAAAAAAATGTTTTACCCTCAGATTTTACATTTTCACACAGGGCAATGGGTAAAAATGGTGCCGAAATGTGTCACACAATTTCTTCTAAAAGTGGCAATACCCCATATGTGGCTGTATCGTACCACTCAGCCATATGGCGAGATCTGGGGGGGACAGAGTGCTATTTGACAATTGGAGAACAAATTATTGTAGAATAGGCATTTGGATTTGGGAGCACAAAATTTTTTGAATTTCTTTTGGGGGGCAAGGGCCATTTCGCTTTTCCAGAGCCTTTCTGCTACCAGTAACTTGTAAGTCCCTTATATTTTTAACAGATGACGGACCTGTAATTCAGATGAAACCCCTGCGGGATCCATTCACTGTAATGAGGCAGCAGAGTTACTCTGGACTCCGTCTGGCCTCTGTTTAGCGGTGTCCTTTTTTTCAGAAGTGCACAAAACTGTGGCCAACCGCACTTTTATGCACGCCTAAAACAAATGACACCGTGGGATCACAGGCCAGACGGCATCCACAGTGGCCTATATCTGCCTCATTACAGGGAATCTTCCGTCATGGGTTCCGGCTGAATCACATATTTCAGAGATTTACATGGAAACTCTGGCGTAAGTGCTCAGCGCAGAGCGCAGGATAAATGTGTGCCGAGCCAGATCTTTGGGAGACATAATAAACAAATCAGTAGCAGGTGAAGAATTGGTTTTATTTATTTTTTTACGCCGTTCCTAGTGTGATATAACTGATTAGATTACTTTATTCTTCGGGTCGGTGCAATTACAGAGATACCAGATTTATATCGGGTTTTTATGACTGACAGCTGTCACACACTAAGAGACGCTTTTTTTTTGCAAAATCTAGTTTTTGCATCGCCATATTTTGAGAGCTATAATTTTTCCATATTTCGGCCGACAGAGTCATGTGATGGCTTGTTTTTTGCGGGACGAGTTGACATTTTTATTGGTACCATTTGTGGGTACGTGACATTTTTTGATCGCTTTCTATTCCGTTTTTTTGGGAGGTAAAATTAACAAAAACCAACAATTCAGGAATTGTTTTTTGAGATTTTTTTTTATGCCGTTCTGCGTGTGGTAAAAGTGATCAGGCAGCGTTATTCTTCGGGTCAGTACGTTTACAGCGATACTACACTTACTGTATTTTTTTATGTTTTGGCGCTTTTACACAATAAAACAATTTTATAGAAAAAATATTTTTTTTGCATTGCTTTATTCTGAGAGGTATAACTTTTTTATTTTTTGGCTGATGGAGCTGTATAGCGGCTTGATTTTTGTGGAACAAGATGACTTTTTCAGCGGTACCATTTCTATTTCCATTTTGCTTTTTGATCGCATTTTTTTCCACTTTTTGTTTGGCGATATGAGGAAAAAGCATAGTTTTTTGCTCCGTTTTTTATTTATTTTTATTACGGTGTACACATAAGGAGTTAATTAGTGTGACAGTTTTATAGCTCGGGTTGTTTCGGACGCGGCAATACCAAATATGTGTACTTTTTTTATTTTTGCATAACTATATGGATTTATCGGTTTAATATTTTATTTATTTATTTTTATTTATTTTGTATTTTTTTTTAACAGTTTCAAAACATTTTTTTTTACTTTTTTTTACATTTTTACTTAGTCCCTGTATGGGACATTAATTTTTATTTTTCTGATCCCTGATCTCATGTAATGTAATAGACATATATTACATTATATGAGATCTTCACTGACTGTTTCACAGTCTCCTGTCTGGCATCAGCTACAGGCTGAAGCCAGACAGGAAGGACACCATATATGGCAGAGCTGGAGGCGGTCATGTGACCTCCAGCTGCCATAGCAACGCCAGGTCCTGAAAGCAATCAAGGGGTCGTCGGAGAGGTAAGTGGACGACCCCCTCTCCTCCTGCTGTCTCCTATATGCCGCGATCACTATAGATCGCAGCATATAGAAGACAGCAAAGGGTTAACATCACTGGGACCTGATCTAATCAGGTCCCGATGATGTTCCCTGTCAGAGCTAACACTCTGCACCGCTCTCACAGCGCTTGCAGGACCCAGGGGGTCCTGAGCACTGCGAGACCACCCACCGTTTTTAAACGTCCGCGCTGCACAGAGCCCAGGCAGCGCGGACGTTTATCTACAGTGGGCGGTCGGGAAGCGGTTAAGTGGAAAGAGGAAGCAGCAGGTATGTGTTGTTTGGGCGGGAAAGTAGCTCTTCCTTATATAGACGAGCCAGTTCAACCTTTAAAAGAGCTTATCTCTAATGAAACTGATGAATCTCGCCTTTTTCTAAATAATATAAGAAAATACAACATGTGCTTTCATATGACGTCTTCTGGAGCAGATCAAATTGTCTCAATGCCAGGGTTTTGCCCGACCTTTACAATACAAGTATACCACCGTATCGGTTCTTTAATTCCTATGTCCATTTCGCAACCACAATTTTTACAAGTTTATTTCATAGGTGACGAAGAAGAACAAATCAACAGGCGTACTGAGTGCGTGCAAAGCGTAGATAGAAACATTGTTAAAAAATTACAACGAGTACTTCACAACCACAACATTTTGGTGCATGAATTTAAAACGGCTAGAGACAGAATGATCAATGACGATCATTTCAAAGTAGTGATTCACCCAGACCGTGTACCACGTGGTCAACATGAGAGACGATTCAATGCCCCTACTACAAATGAAATAGCTGCTGTAATAGTTAGTAGCGAACAAACTATGTCTCGGGACATCGTTGTGCAGCCGCGCGATGGCATGCTCACTATGATTCCCGATACACATAGATTCTATGACGCTCTCGAGTACCCAATAATTTTTTGGAAAGGACAAGAGGGGTACAGCATTGATATTCCTCAGATAAATCCAATTACCAAACAAGCAATGCCAAGCAAAAAGGTGTCCTGCAAAGATTTTTATGCCTTTCACTTGATGGTCCGTCGCAGCGATTTTAATTTGATGCTTAAGTGTAGGCTCCTACTTCATCAGTTTCTGGTCGACATGTATGTAAAGATGGAAAGTGAGCGCTTAAGGTTCATTTCTTTAAATAAAAAAAAACTGCGCGCAGAAAATTAAATTCACTTGCAAGATGCAATAAGAAATGATGCGGATTTGGAACCAAATAACTTAGGTCAGATGGTGATTCTCCCGTCATCATTTGTAAATAGCCCAAGATACCTACACGAATATACACAAGATGCGTTCACATACGTACGTAATTATGGGAGGCCTGATTTATTTATTACAATGACTTGCAACCCCGCTTGGCCAGAAATCACCAAAGAGCTTATGGCTGGTCAAAATTCAACGGACAGACATGACTTAACAGCCGGAGTATTTAGAATAAAAGTACAGAAGTTGGTAGCTCTACTTACAAAAGGTAACATATTTGGTGATATGCAATGCTTCATGTACTCGATCGAGTGGCAAAAGCGAGGTTTGCCTCATGTGCACTTACTGCTGTGGTTAAAGGAAAAATTGCATCCGAACCAAATTGACGAAATCATATGTGCTGAGATACCAAACCCAGAAACTGATCAAAAGCTCTATGATACAGTGACAAAGAATATGATTCACGGGCCATGTGGTACATTCAATTCTTCATCGCCATGCATGAAGGAAGGAAAATGTACCAAAAAATATCCGAGGAAGCTTTTAAAAGATACTCAAACCAATGACAAAGGTTATCCTTTGTACAGGCGCAGTGCACCAGAGAATGATGGACGCACGACGATTATAAAAACCCGTAGAGGAACACAGGAAATATTGGTGGACAATAGCTGGGTGGTCCCATATTCTCCACTCTTATCAAAAAATGTTAATTCTCATTTAAATGTAGAGTTCTGTAATACGGTACAGGCGATAAAATATATTTGTAAATATATTAATAAGGGTAGCGACCAGGCTATTTTTAACATCCGCCAGCAAGGGAATGTTAACATTGACCCAAGAGATGAGGTGCAGACCTTTAGAACCGGCCGATATGTTAGTAGTAACGAAGCAGAGTGGCGGATCTTAGGTCTGCCTCTGCACGAGAGACACCCAACCGTCACTCATCTCGCGATTCATTTACCCAATGGCGAGAGGGTTTACTTTACGGAAAATAATTTTAGAGAGAGATTAGAAGCACCACCTAAAACTACACTAACTGCATTTTTCCTGTTGTGCCAAAGTGATACGTTTGCAAAACCATTACATTGACGTGCCTCGCTACTATACTTGGAATGTGGCACGGAAGCAATGGAAACGTCATTTACAAGGAACACCTGTCGATGGTTGGCCAGGTGTGAAGGCAGGAGACGCTCTAGGTCGCATTTACACGGTGCACGTTAGCAATTTTGAATGTTATTGCTTGCGTATGCTGCTGAATGTAATAAGGGGTCCAACCAACTTCTCGGATTTAAAAACATTTGAAGGTCAAGAACTTGCAACTTTTCGGCAGGTGTGTGAGAAGATGGGGTTGTTGGAAGATGATAACCACTGGGAAATCAAAGAGAGATTTATCACAAAATAGTAGGACGAGTTGAGAATGGTGAAGGCGGACTTTTTTTCCTTGATGCCCCGGGTGGTACAGGAAAAACTTTCTTGCTTAATTTACTTTTAGCAAAAATTCGTAGCGGTCATAACGTTGCATTAGCTGTGGCTTCCTCTGGAATTGCTGCAACATTGCTAAGCGGTGGACGGACGGCACATTCAGTCTTTAAATTACCTCTTAATCTGGTGAACGAAGAAACCCCATCGTGTAATATCAGCAAGAGCAGTGCCCGTGGCCTCCTGTTGCAACAGTTCAAACTAATCGTGTGGGACGAGTGCACAATGTCACACAAACGCGCCATCGAAGTTCTTGATCGTTGTCTACAAGACTTACACAGTAAACAAACAATAATGGGTGGTGTGGTTGTTTTATTGGCTGGGGACTTTAGGCAAACTTTGCGTGTCATCGAGCGAGGCACTGCAGCAGACGGAATTAACGCATGTCTGAAATCCTCATATTTATGGACCAAAGTTGAAAAGCTGCACCTCACCACCAACATGCGTGTCCAGTTATTCAGTGACCTAGAGTCGGGTGCGTACGCTGAGAAACTGCTCGAGATCGGTGAAGGTCGAATCGAAACTGACGAAGAAGGTATGGTTCTATTCACTAACCAATTTTGTCATGTTGTGGATTCGGAAGACGCACTTATTGCTCAAGTTTTTCCAAATTTGCAACAAAACATCCACGATGAAAATTGGCTATGTGAAAGAACTATACTAGCACCAAGAAATGAAACAGTTGCGAAAATCAATAAAATTATCTTGGACCAAGTAACCAGCGATGCAACAACCTACAACTCCGACACAGTCATGTCATCTGAAGACTGTACGCGCTACCCCGTGGAGTTTCTTAACTCTTTGGAGCTATCCGGGGTCCCATCTCATAACCTCGAATTAAAGGTCGGTATACCCGTTTTGTTAATGCGCAACTTGGACGCCCCGAGATTATGTAATGGCACTAGATTGCGAGTCACTGAACTAGGCAGGCACATTGTAAAGGCCACAATTTTAACTGGAGAAGCTAAGGGTGAAAATATTCTTATACCACGCATCCCAATAATACCCAATAACTTACCCTTTAATTTCAAACGTTTGCAGTTCCCACTTAAAGTTGCATTTTCAATGACCATCAATAAATCGCAAGGGCAAACTTTGAAGGTAGCGGGGATACATTTAGGCACGCCCTGTTTTTCCCACGGTCAGCTATACGTAGCTTGCTCACGTGTTTCTAAATCGCAAAATCTACATATTTTCGCTGAACGAAAGAAATCAAATAACATAGTTTACAGGAGTATATTGCAGTAAAAACACATAGATAAATTACCTGCAGATGTCCATTATTCCAATTACATACTAATTCTTTACTAACACGAACAATATTAAATGCAAGTAACTTCAGTCCGACCTGTTTATTAATCAGTGTTTAGTAATCCGTTTGTGATGAAATTTGATATGGATAATTTCAAGCCTGGGGAAGGACATAGGGCTACTTTTTATAAACACACCATACAGGCGAAGATTATATAAAACTGTAAACCTGATTGACTGACACAACTAGCGGTCAACGCACAGCCGAAACCACTGAACTTAGCATCTTGAAATTTGCAGATAGGTTCTATTATAGCTTAAATGAGCACTAAGAAAGGAATTTTGATAATTCCACCCTCAAGAGTTTCCCTCTTAATATTATAGGGGTTCAAAGATTGTATGGAATCAGTCAGTTTTGAAGTTAGACATCTGAAATTTTGGATGTACGAGTAACTAAATAAGATTATTTTTTTTTTACTATTAAGATTATTTTTTTTTACTATTAAGATTTTTTTTTTTTTTACTATTAAAATGATCTGTCACGAAATGTGAGCGAAGCCGCGGGTAAAAGCTAGTTATATTATATGTGGGTCTGTGAGGACATTATATTATATGTGGGTCTGTGGAGACATTATATTATATGTGGGTCTGTGAGGACATTATATTATATGTGGGTCTGTGAGGACATTATATTATATGTGGGTCTGTGGAGACATTATATTATATGTGGGTCTGTGGGGACATTATATTATATGTGGGTCTGTGAGGACATTATATTATATGTGGGTCTGTGAGGACATTATATTATATGTGGGTCTGTGGGGACATTATATTATAAGTGGGTCTGTGAGGACATTATGTTATATGTGGGTCTGTGGGGACATTATATTATATGTGGGTCTGTGAGGACATTATATTATATGTGGGTCTGTGGGGACATTATATTATATGTGGGTCTGTGGTAACATTATATTATATGTGGGTCTGTGGGAACATTATATTATATGTGGGTCTTTGGTAATATTTTATTATATGTGGGTCTGTAGGGTCATTATATTATATGTGGGGCTGTTGGGACATTATATTATATGTGGGTCGGTGGTAACATATTATATGTGGGTTTGTGGGGACATTATATTATATTTGGGTCTGTGAGGACATTATATTATATGTGGGTCTGTGGGGACAATATATTATATGTTGGTCTGTGGTAACATTATATTATATGTGGGTCTGTGAGGACATTATATTATATGTGGGTCTGTGGGGACATTATATTATATGTGGGTTTGTGGGGACATTATATTATATGTGGGTCTGTGGGGACAATATATATGTGGGACTGTGGGACATATTATATGTGGTGCTGTGGGGACATTATATTATATTTGGGACTGTGGGACATTATATTATATGTGGATCTGTGAGGACATTATATTATATATGAGTCTATGAGGACATTATATTATATGTGGGTCTGTGGGGACATTATATTTATATGTGGGTCTGTGGGGACATTATATTATATGTGGGTCTGTGGTAACATATTATATGTGGGTCTGTGAGGACATTAAATTATATGTGGGTCTGTGAGGACATTATATTATATGTGGGTCTGTGAGGATATTATATTATATGTGGATCTGTGAGGGCATTATATTATATGTGGGTCTGTGAGGACATTATATTATATGTGGGTCTGTGGGGACATTATATTATATGTGGGTCTGTGGTAACATTATATTATATGTGGGTCTGTGAGGACATATTATATGTGGGTCTGTGGTAACATTATATTATATGTGGGTCTGTGGGGACATTATATATGTGGGTCTGTGAGGATATTATATTATATGTGGGTCTGTGGGGACATTATATTATATGTGGGTCTGTGAGGACATTATATTATATGTGGGTCTGTGGTAACATTATATTATATGTGGGTCTGTGAGGACATTATATTATATGTGGGTCTGTGGTAACATTATATTATATGTGGGTCTGTGGGGACATTATATATGTGGGTCTGTGAGGACATTATATTATATGTGGGTCTGTGTGGACATTATATTATATGTGGGTCTGTGGTAACATATATGTGGGTCTGTGGGGACATTATATTATATGTGGGTCTGTGGGGACATTATATTATATGTGGGTCTGTGGGAACATTATATTATATGTGGGTCTGTGGGGACATTATATTTATATGTGGGTCTGTGGGGACATTATATTATATGTGGGTCTGTGGTAACATATTATATGTGGGTCTGTGGGGACATTATATTATATGTGGGTCTGTGGGGACATTATATTATATGTGGGTCTGTGGTAACATTATATTATATGTGGGTCTGTGAGGACATTATATTATATGTGGGTCTGTGGTAACATTATATTATATGTGGGTCTGTGGGGACATTATATATGTGGGTCTGTGAGGACATTATATTATATGTGGGTCTGTGTGGACATTATATTATATGTGGGTCTGTGGTAACATATATGTGGGTCTGTGGGGACATTATATTATATGTGGGTCTGTGGGGACATTATATTATATGTGGGTCTGTGGGAACATTATATTATATGTGGGTCTGTGGGGACATTATATTTATATGTGGGTCTGTGGGGACATTATATTATATGTGGGTCTGTGGTAACATATTATATGTGGGTCTGTGAGGACATTAAATTATATGTGGGTCTGTGAGGACATTATATTATATGTGGGTCTGTGAGGATATTATATTATATGTGGATCTGTGAGGACATTATATTATATGTGGGTCTGTGAGGACATTATATTATATGTGGGTCTGTGGGGACATAATATTATATGTGGGTCTGTGGTAACATTATATTATATGTGGGTCTGTGAGGACATTATATTATATGTGGGTCTGTGGTAACATTATATTATATGTGGGTCTGTGGGGACATTATATATGTTGGTCTGTGAGGACATTATATTATATGTGGGTCTGTGTGGACATTATATTATATGTGGGTCTGTGAGGACATTATATTATATGTGGGTCTGTGGGGACATTATATTATATGTGGGTCTGTGGGGACATTATATTATATGTGGGTCTGTGGTAACATATTATATGTGGGTCTGTGGGGACATTATATTATATGTGGGTCTGTGGGGACATTATATTATATGTGGGTCTGTGGGAACATTATATTATATGTGCGTCTTTGGTGACATTATATTATATGTGCGTCTGTGGGGACATTATATTATATGTGGGTCTGTGGTAACATTATATTATGTATGGGTCTGTGTGGTCATTATATGTGGGTCTGGGGTAACATTATATTATATGTGGGTCTGTGGGAACATTATATTATATGTGGGTCTGTGGTAACATTATATTATATGTGGGTCTGTGGTAACATTATAATATATGTGGGTCTGTGGGGTGATTATATTATATGTGGGTCTGTGGTAACATTATATTATATGTGGGTCTGTGGGAACATTATATTATATGTGGGTCTGTGGGAACATTATATTATATGTGGGTCTTTGGTGCCATTATATTATATGTGGGTCTGTGGGGTCAATATATTATATGTGGGTCTGTGGGGACATTATATTATTTATGGGTCTGTGGGGACATTATATTATATGTGGAACTGTGGGGACATTATATTATATGTGGGTTTGTGGTAACATTATATTATATGTGGGTCTTTGGGAACATTATATTACAGTGCTGGACAAAAGTATTGGCACCCCTGCAATTCTGTCAGATAATACTCAGTTTCTTCCTGAAAATGATTGCAATCACAAATTCTTTGGTATTATTATCTTCATTTAATTTGTCTTCAATGAAAGAAACACAAAAAGAATTGTCCTAAAGCCAAATTGGATATAATTCCACACCAAACCTAAAAAAGGGGGTGGACAAAAGTATTGGCACCGTTTGAAAAATCATGTGATGCTTCTCTAATTCGTGTAATTAACAGCACCTGTAACTTACCTGTGGCACCTAACAGGTGTTGGCAATAACTAAATCACACTTGCAGCCAGTTAACATGGATTAAAGTTGACTCAACCTCTGTCCTGTGTCCTTGTGTGTACCACATTGAGCATGGAGAAAAGAAAGAAGACCAAAGAACTGTTTGAGGACTTGAGAAACCAAATTGTGAGGAAGCATGAGCAATCTCAAGGCTACAAGTCCATCTCCAAAGACCTGAATGTTCCTGTGTCTTCCGTGCGCAGTGTCATCAAGAAGTTTAAAGCCCATGGCACTGTGGCTATCCTCCCTAGATGTGGACGGAAAAGAAAAATTGACGAGAGATTTCAACGCAAGATTGTGCGGATGGTGGATAAAGAACCTCGACTAACATCCAAACAAGTTCAAGCTGCCCTGCAGTCCGAGGGTACAACAGTGTCAACCCGTACTATCCGTCGGCGTCTGAATGAAAAGGGACTGTATGGTAGGATACCCAGGAAGACCCCACTTCTTACCCCGAGACATAAAAAAGTCAGGCTGGAGTTTGCCAAAACTTACCTGAGAAAGCCTAAAACGTTTTGGAAGAATGTTCTCTGGTCAGATGAGAAAAAAGTAGAGCTTTTTGGGAAAAAGCATCAACATAGAGTGTACAGGAAAAAAAAAGAGGCATTCAAAGAAAAGAACACGGTCCCTACAGTCAAACATGGCGGAGGTTCCCTGATGTTTTGGGGTTGCTTTGCTGCCTCTGGCACTGGACTGCTTGACTGTGTGCATGGCATTATGAAGTCTGAAGACTACCAACAAATTTTACAGCATAATGTAGGGCCCAGTGTGAGAGGTCATGGGTCTTCCAGCAGGACAATGACCCAAAACACACTTCCAAAAGCACTATAAAATGGTTTGAGAGAAAGCACTGGAGACTTCTAAGGTGGCCAGCAATGAGTCCAGACCTGAATCCCATAGAACACCTGTGGAGAGATCTCAAAATGGCAGTTTGGAGAAGGCACCCTTCAAATATCAGGGACCTGGAGCAGTTTGCCAAAGAAGAATGGTCTACAATTCCAGCAGAGCATTGTAAGAAACTCATTGATGGTTACCGGAAGCGGTTGTTCGCAGTTATTTTGGCTAAAGGTTGTGCAACCAAGTATTAGGCTGAGGGTGCCAATACTTTTGTCCGGCCCTTTTTTGGAGTTTTGTGTGAAATGATCCATGATTTGATTTTTGCTTCATTCTCTTTTGTGTTTTTTCCTTGCAAGCAAATTAAATGAAGATAATAATACCAAAGAATTTGTGATTGCAATCATTTTCAGGAAGAAACTGAGTATTATCTGACAGAATTGCAGGGGTGCCAATACTTTTGGCCAGCACTGTATATGTGGGTCTTTGGTGACATTATATTATATGTGGGTCTGTGGGGACATTATATTATATGTGGGTCTGTGGGGTAATTATTTTATTTGTGGGTTTTGGTAACATTATATTATATGTGAGTCTGTGGGGTCATTATATTATTTGTGGGTCTGTGGTAACATTATATTATATGTGAGTCTGTGGGATCATTATATTATACTAGATGGTGGCCCGATTCTAACACATCGGGTATTCTAAAATATGTATGCGGCCGACCGGGTGCATACAGCAGAGCGGTGTTTAAATCTTGCGCCAAAATCGCTGATTGGTCGCGGCCGGCAACAGCGACCAATCAGCAAAGCAGTGTTTAAATTTGGCGGCCATATCGGTGATTGGTCGCAGGCGGCGGCCACGACCAATCTGCAAACCGTGTTAGTGAGGACTGGAGAGCGTGTTTAAATTTGGCAGCAAAATCGCTGATTGGTCGTGGCCGGCAACCGTGACCAATCAGCAAAGCGGTGTTAAAATTTGGCGCCTGTATCGCTGATTGTTCACGGCCGGTGGTCGCGACTAATCAGCAGAGCGGCGTTTAAATTTGGCTCCAATAATGCTGATTGGTCGCTGCCAGCGAACGCGACCAATCAGCAGAGCGGTATTTAAATTTGGCGCCAATAATGGTGATTGTTCATGGCCGCGACCAATCAGCAGAGCGGTGTTTAAATTTGGCGCCAATAATGCTGATTAATCGCGACCGGCAACCGCGACCAATCAGCAGAGCGGTGTTTAAATTTGGCGCCAATATCGCTGTTTGGTCGCGGCCGGCCACCGCGACCAATCAGCAAAGCGATGTTTAAATTTGGCGCCAATAATGCTGATTAGTCGCGGCCGGCCACCGCGACCAATAAGCAAAACGGTGTTTAAATTTGGCGCCAATAATGCTGATTGATCAAGTTCGGCGACCAATCAGCAGAGCGGTGTTTAAATTTGGCGCCAATATCGCTGTTTGGTCGCGGCCAGCCACCGCGACCAATCAGCAAAGCGGTGTTTAAATTTGGCGCCAATATCGCTGCTTGGTCGCGGCCGGCCACCGCGACCAATAAGCAAAGCGGTGTTTAAATTTGGCGCCAATAATGCTGATTGGTCAAGTTCGGCGACCGCGAGCAATCAGCAGAGTAGTGTTTAAATTTGGCGCCAATACTGCTGATTGGTGAACCACCAAACAATGAGGAGGGCACCATCTAATAAACGGGATCTACCTGCAGCATCTCATAAAATAGTAAGTATGAAAACAGCAAAAAGAAGAGATGCAAACTAGCAGTGATCACCCAAATAGTCAAAAAGTAACCAAATAATTATCAATAACAACAAAGATCCATAAAAATATATCAATTTATTGAATACAAATAATTCCTGACACATATACACAAAATGACAAACCGACAAACAAATAAAACACCATTAAAAATAGTATAGTATAGTATAGTATTTTCATAAATACTGCTGATTGGTCGCGGCCGGCGACCGCGACCAATCAGCAGAGCGGGGTTTAAATTTGGCGCCAATATTGCTGATTGTTTGCGGGTGGCGGCCACAATTAATCAGCGAACCGTGTTAGTGAGGACTGGAGAGTGTGTTTAAATTTGGCGCCAAAATCGCTGATTGGTCGCTGCCGGCGACCGCGACCAATCAGCAGAGCAGTGTTTAAATTTGGCGCCAATGTCGCTGATTGGTCGCAGCTGGCGGTCGTGACCAATCAGCAGAGCGGTGTTTAAATTTGGCGCCAATATCGCTGATTGGTCGCAGCTGGCGGTCGCGACCAATCAGCAGAGGGGTGTTTAAATTTGGCGCCAATATTGCTGATTGGTCGCGGTCGCCGGCCGCGACCAATCAGCAGAGCGTTTTTTAAATTTGTCGCCAATCTCGCTGATTTGTCGCGGCTGGTGGCCGCCACCAATCAGCAGAGCGGTGTTTAAATTTGGCGCCAATCTCGCTGATTGGTCGCGGGCAGCGTCCACGACCAATCAGCACAGCAGTGTTTAAATGTGGCGCTAAAATCAGCACATCAGTGTTTAACCCCTTAAGCCCCGAGGGTGGTTTGCACGTTAATGACCAGGCCAATTTTTACAATTCTGACCACTGTCACTTTATGAGGTAATTACTCTGGAACGCTTCAACGGGTCCCCCTGATTCTGAGATTGTTTTTTCGTGACATATTGTACTTCATGATTGTGGTAAAATTTCTTCGATATCACTTGCGTTTATTTGTGAAAAAAATGGAAATTTGGCGAAAATTTTGAAAATTTAGCAATTTTCAAAATTTAAATTTTTATGCCCTTAAATCAGAGAGATATGTCACGCAAAAGAGTTAATAAATAACATTTCCCACGTGTCTACTTTACATCAGCACAATTTTGGAACCAAAATTTTTTTTTGTTAGGAAGCTATAAGGGTTAAAAGTTGAGCAGCGATTTCTCATTTTTCCAACAAAATTTACAAAACCATCTTTTTAGGGACCACATCACATTTGAAGTCACTTTGAGAGGTCTTTATTAGAGATGAGCGTTGTTCTACTCGAACTGTTCGCCAATCTCAAATTCGAGCTGTTTTGGGCGGTGTTCGAGCCGTTCGGCGAACACGAACAATTTGATAAAAATTCGGCTGTTCGAGGTTATGTTCGATAACTGTTCGTGCACCAAAATCATAACTGGATTTTTTCTCAGTAATGATGAAAATTAATGTTAATACGCAGTTTGAGTGTACAGCGGGGTGGGGGGAGGGGCAGGGGATGGATCTCTGCAGGAACAATGAAGATCTCCATTTTTTTTTCTCTTTCCCGCATTTGCAGTGGGGAGGTGCAATCTGTCAGCCTATCAGCAGCGCACACACGGAGCGAAGTGCTTTTTTTCACACAAGCAAGGGCATGTGTCATTGGCAGTGTATGTCACATGTCCTTGCCCTATAAGACCAAGCCATTTTCCCCGTCGCCACCATTTTCTCACTGCTGCAGCTGCGTGTTAGACGGCACCGCTGTTGCTGTGTGCGCTATACCTTGTTAATTTCAAGCCAATTTTCGCACAAATATACTGATAGCTTGGGAGTAGGGAATAGTTGTGATTGCAGTCCTTTTAAGGACTAGGTTACAGCATTTCCTACGACTTTTATCAGGGAGGTCTGTGCTCTTAAATAGATAGGTTGTGGGAGTAAAGACTAATTGTAATTGGAGTCCTTTTCAGGACTAGGTTACATCAGTTCCTATCAGTTTTTGCCAGGCAGGTCTGTGCCAGTGCTGTGCAAGTTTTTTTCACAGCATTTGGCTGAATCTAGCAAAGCTAATCCTTTTTGGCCTATTGCAGAGTGTGTTAGTCAGTGGAGTAGCCTATCTGTGCTGCAAGATATACCACCTGTGTATAGAATACCAATTTTTTTACTGCACCTAGTGAAGTAAAATCTTTTGGGCATAGCATCATTCTATCAGTCCATCTATACTGACCTCCATCAGGTTGCAAATTAAAACTAATTTTTATCTGCATCTACAGTACCTCTGAAAAAATATTTGGGCTTCTAGCTGTGTGTGGGACTTGTTGTATTAGTCCATCTATACTGAGTTCCATCAGGTTGCAAATTAAAAATAATTTTTATCTGCATCTACAGTACCTCTGAAAAAATATTTGGGCTTCTAGCTGTGTGTGGGACTTGTTGTATTAGTCCATCTATACTGACCTCCATCAGGTTGCAAATTAAAAATAATTTTTATCTGCATCTACAGTACCTCTGAAAAAATATTTGGGCTTCTAGCTGTGTGTGGGACTTGTTGTATTAGTCCATCTATACTGACCTCCATCAGGTTGCAAACTGAATATATTTTTTTCTGCATCTACCTCTGAAAAAATATTTGGGCTTCTAGCTGTGTGTGGGACTTGTTGTATTAGTCCATCTATACTGACCTCCATCAGGTTGCAAATTAAAAATAATTTTTATCTGCATCTACAGTACCTCTGAAAAAATATTTGGGCTTCTAGCTGTGTGTGGGACTTGTTGTATTAGTCCATCTATACTGACCTCCATCAGGTTGCAAACTGAATATATTTTTTTCTGCATCTACCTCTGAAAAAATATTTGGGCTTCTAGCTGTGTGTCGGACTTTCTCTATTAGTCCATCTATACTGACCTCCATCAGGTTGCAAATTAAAAATAATTTGTATCTGCATCTACAGTACCTCTGAAAAAATATTTGGGCTTCTAGCTGTGTGTGGGACTTGTTGTATTAGTCCATCTATACTGACCTCCATCAGGTTGCAAATTAAAAATAATTTTTATCTGCATCTACAGTACCTCTGAAAAAATATTTGGGCTTCTAGCTGTGTGTGGGACTTGTTGTATTAGTCCATCTATACTGACCTCCATCAGGTTGCAAACTGAATATATTTTTTTCTGCATCTACCTCTGAAAAAATATTGGGCTTCTAGCTGTGTGTGGGTCTTGTTCTATTAATCCATCTATACTGACCTCCATCAGGTTGCAAACTGAATATAATTTTTTTCAGCATCTAGCTCTGAAAAAATATTTGGCCTTCTAGCAGTGTGTCGGACTTTCTCTATTAGTCCATCTATACTGACCTCCATCAGGTTGCAAATTAAAAATAATTTTTATCTGCATCTACAGTACCTCTGAAAAAATATTTGGGCTTCTAGCTGTGTGTGGGACTTGTTGTATTATTCCATCTATACTGACCTCCATCAGGTTGCAAATTAAAAATAATTTGTATCTGCATCTACAGTACCTCTGAAAAAATATTTGGGCTTCTAGCTGTGTGTGGGACTTGTTGTATTAGTCCATCTATACTGACCTCCATCAGGTTGCAAATTAAAAATAATTTTTATCTGCATCTACAGTACCTCTGAAAAAATATTTGGGCTTCTAGCTGTGTGTGGGACTTGTTGTATTAGTCCATCTATACTGAGTTCCATCAGGTTGCAAATTAAAAATAATTTTTATCTGCATCTACAGTACCTCTGAAAAAATATTTGGGCTTCTAGCTGTGTGTGGGACTTGTTGTATTAGTCCATCTATACTGACCTCCATCAGGTTGCAAATTAAAAATAATTTTTATCTGCATCTACAGTACCTCTGAAAAAATATTTGGGCTTCTAGTAGTGTGTGGGACTTGTTGTATTAGTCCATCTATACTGACCTCCATCAGGTTGCAAACTGAATATATTTTTTTCTGCATCTACCTCTGAAAAAATATTTGGGCTTCTAGCTGTGTGTGGGACTTGTTGTATTAGTCCATCTATACTGACCTCCATCAGGTTGCAAACTGAATATATTTTTTTCTGCATCTACCTCTGAAAAAATATTTGGGCTTCTAGCTGTGTGTGGGACTTGTTGTATTAGTCCATCTATACTGACCTCCATCAGGTTGCAAATTAAAAATAATTTGTATCTGCATCTACAGTACCTCTGAAAAAATATTTGGGCTTCTAGCTGTGTGTGGGACTTGTTGTATTAGTCCATCTATACTGACCTCCATCAGGTTGCAAATTAAAAATAATTTTTATCTGCATCTACAGTACCTCTGAAAAAATATTTGGGCTTCTAGCTGTGTGTGGGACTTGTTGTATTAGTCCATCTATACTGACCTCCATCAGGTTGCAAACTGAATATATTTTTTTCTGCATCTACCTCTGAAAAAATATTGGGCTTCTAGCTGTGTGTGGGTCTTGTTCTATTAATCCATCTATACTGACCTCCATCAGGTTGCAAACTGAATATAATTTTTTTCAGCATCTAGCTCTGAAAAAATATTTGGCCTTCTAGCAGTGTGTCGGACTTTCTCTATTAGTCCATCTATACTGACCTCCATCAGGTTGCAAATTAAAAATAATTTTTATCTGCATCTACAGTACCTCTGAAAAAATATTTGGGCTTCTAGCTGTGTGTGGGACTTGTTGTATTAGTCCATCTATACTGACCTCCATCAGGTTGCAAATTAAAAATAATTTGTATCTGCATCTACAGTACCTCTGAAAAAATATTTGGGCTTCTAGCTGTGTGTGGGACTTGTTGTATTAGTCCATCTATACTGACCTCCATCAGGTTGCAAACTGAATATATTTTTTTCTATATCTACCTCTGAAAAAATATTGGGCTTCTAGCTGTGTGTGGGTCTTGTTCTATTAATCCATCTATACTGACCTCCATCAGGTTGCAAACTGAATATAATTTTTTTCTGCATCTAGCTCTGAAAAAATATTTGGCCTTCTAGCAGTGTGTCGGACTTTCTCTATTAGTCCATCTATACTGACCTCCATCAGGTTGCAAACTGAATATATTTTTTTCTGCATCTAACCCAGCCAATAGTTTTGGCCTAATACCACAGTTTGGCCACTCAGCTCTGCTCGGTTACCATCCATTGTTTTTTTGTGCAAACAACTCCAGAGTTGTGAATTAGTTAACCACCAAAATGAGTGGAAAAAGGCCTGCTGCTGGTGGAAAGGGGAATAGGCGTGTTGGGAAGGGGAAAAAAGGTTGTGTCCGTGGGGTAGGTGTTAAAGCAACAGTAACATCTGCAGAAGAAAGACCATCTTCCAGCCAAAGTAAAATGTCTACTTCTTTTAGCGGACAATGTGATAAGATCCCTTTCTTACGGCCACGCCAATCGCTACAAATTCCAGATGAGGCACAAAAACAGCAGGTGCTTCAACGGATATCAAGTGCTCCTTTAAGTGGGCTCTCCTCCACATCAACTTCAACATCACAAATACTCCAGTCCTCAAAGGTGTCACCCAAATCGCACTTGCTTCCTCACAGCTCCCAAATCTCCAGCTGCCCGTCTGAGTATGAGGTAGAACAGATGGTTGAGTCTGCAGAGCTGTTTACTCATACTATAGCCTGGGAATCAGAGGTCGACTCCAGCGCTTCTGTGAATCCAGACGAGGAAATGATCTGCACTGATGCCCAGAATCTTTATGAGTCGGATCCAGGACCAGACGCAGAAGGTTCTGACCATAATGTAGACCCTCATTCCCAAACTGTAACTCCTGTTGGTGGAGACAATGAGGAAGACGATGATAAGACTCAAATACCTGATTGGAGCGACAACTTTAGTTTTTTGTCAGGGCAGGAACAGGTTGGCTCTGAGGACGACGGGTGTGATAACACACAGGGTGATGATGATGAGGTTGGAGATCCCACTTACTGTCAACCCACAGTCAGCCAAGAGATGAGGTCAGCAGAGGAGGTGGAGGAAGATGCTAGTGACGACGAGGTCAGGTTGCGCCTTCCTGGACAGAGACGTAGTACTGGAAGCACGTCAACAACTGCATCCTCAAACACAACTCTGCCTCTCACCACAAGTCGTGGTGGCTCTTCAGGTCGCATGGGTGCTAAGCCTTGCATAGCCTGGGCATTTTTTCAGATCGATAAAGATGACCCAACTCGTGTTATCTGTAACATTTGTCAGCAAAAGCTAAGTAGAGGCCAAAAAATACATAGTTTGAGTACTTCATGCATGAACCGGCACATGGACATGAAGCATAAGTTGCAGTGGGAAGCTCAGTGTGCTACAATGCGGCCTAGCCGGCCGGGCCAACCACCGTCTGCCATATCTTGTGCATCCGCGGCCTCTTCATCCTCTGTGATTGGGGGGACAGCAGTCACACCTGTTTTGGGGCGCAGACCTGCCACCTCTTTACCCACAACAGCCAGCGTGATTGGCAGGTCATCATTTTCTTTGGAGGTGGTAACAGCAGCTGGTGTTGAGCGCTGTCCGACATCGATAGCACCACCTTTGGATCAAGGCAACCTAACATGTCCGCCTGCATCTTCCTCACAGACTGGCAGTTTGCCGGGGACACCCTTATCAACCCCGTCTAAGCACAATAGCCAGCCCTCGGTCCCTCAGATGTGGACAAGTAAAAGACCATTTCCTCCTAGCCATGAGAAAGCTAAGAGGTTGAATTTCACCATCTGCAAGCTCTTGGCTACAGAAATGCTGCCTTTCCGCCTGGTGGACACAGAGGATTTTCGAGACCTTATGTCCGTCGCAGTGCCCCAGTACCAGATGCCCAGTCGGCACTACTTCTCAAAGAAAGGTGTGCCTGCGCTCCACCAGCATGTCGCACACAACATCACCGCTTCTTTGAGAAACTCTGTGTGTGACAGGGTGCATTTCACCACAGACACTTGGACGAGTAGGCATGGACAGGGGCATTACAAGTCGCTGACTGGGCACTGGGTAACTATGGTGACAGCAGGACAAGGGGCTGCTGTCCAAGTCTTGCCGTCCCCACGAGTTGTGCGTCAATCCTCTTTATGTCAAAGTTCCTCCACTGCTTCTGCCTCCTCAACCTCCTCTCGGTCTTCCACCTGCACCCAAAGCCTGTCTGGTCATGCCACAAGCTTTCTAACTGCGCAGAAGGGATCCTGCACACCTCCTTACTATGCTGGCAGTAGGGCTCAACGTCATCAGGCGGTTTTTACATTGAAATGTCTGGGAAATGTGAGTCACACAGCTGAGGAGTTGTGGTCAGCTCTGGAGAACCAATTTCATGAATGGTTGTCTCCACTGGACCTGAAACCAGGGAAGGCCGTGTGCGACAATGCTGCAAACCTGGGTGCGGCCCTTCGCCGGGGCAATGTCACACACGTGCCTTGTATGGCTCACGTGTTGAACCTGGTTGTCCAGCAATTTTTAGCCCACTATCCCAGACTAGATGGCCTTCTGCAGAGGGCACGGTCGCTGTGTGCTCACTTCCGCCGTTCGCATCCCGCAGCTCAGCGACTTACATCTCTACAGAAGTCGTTGGGCCTGCCACTTCACCGGCTAAAATGCGATGTGCCTACCCGGTGGAATTCAACTCTGCACATGTTGCAGCGACTGTGGCAGCACCGACAAGCCCTGGTGCAATACGTTCTGACGTATAGCCTGGGCCAACGAGATTCAGAGGTGGGGCAAATCACGCTGGAGGAGTGGTCTCAGATCAGGGACCTATGCACCCTTCTGCACAGTTTTGAAATGGCGACGAAGATGTTTAGTGCTGACGATGCCATTATCAGCATGACTATTCCGGTGATTTACATGCTGGAGCACATGTTAAACAGAATTCGGAGTCAGGTGGTGGCACAAGAGGAGGTGGAGGAAGTAGAGGAGGAGGAGTTGTATGCGGAAGGGCTAACATCTGCAAGGTCCAGACGGTCGGCAGCACCAAGGCGGCAGGCATGTGAGGGTGGGGGAGATGGTTTTACCAGGGCGCATGGTAGCAGCCAAACTAGTGAGGAAGGTGCAGGAGCCCAGGAAGAAGTGGAGGACGAACTGATGGAAGACTCATCAGATGAGGGAGACCTTGATCACATTTCTGTTGTGCGAGGTTGGGGGGAGAGGACAGAGGAAGGAAGCATGATTGTTACCTCGCCACCAACACAACAGGGACTTGGTGCTCCTGGATGCGCAACACACATGAGTGCCTTCTTGCTGCACTACCTGCAACATGACCCTCGAATTGTGAGAATTAGAAATAATCCTGACTACTGGGTTGCCACACTGTTAGATCCCCGGTACAAAAGTAAATTTGCAGAAATTATTCCTGCCATAGAAAGGGATGCACGCATGCAGGAGTATCAGCAGAGACTGTTGCAGAATCTTACATGTGCTTTTCCACAAAATACCAGTGGTGCACGTAGTGAATCTCACAGTTCCAACTTGCCAACCGTGGGACCGTCAAGTGTTCAGCACTCAAACCGTAACAGAACCACAGTATCTGGTGGTAACATCAATTTTGCGGAATCATTTCACCACTTTTTTAGCCCATCCTTTGCAAGGCCACAGGAGACAAGAAGTCTGACACATAGTCAACGCCTAGAGACGATGGTACAGGAGTATCTCCAAGTAAACATTGAAGCCACGACTGTGTCACTGGACCCTTGCTCTTTTTGGGCTTCCAATCTGGATAAATGGCCGGAGCTAGCCACTTACGCCTTGGGGATCTTGTCATGCCCCGCAGCCAGCGTTCTGTCTGAACGTGTGTTCAGCGCTGCTGGTGGTGTGCTGACAGATAAGCGCACGCGGCTCTCCACTGATAATGTAGACAGACTCACGTTCATAAAGATGAACAAATCATGGATCCGAAACGACTTTTCTACCCCTGTGTCATCCTGGGGAGAGTAAAAGCTTGATGATTGTTTAAAATCAGCCTACCAACCGTTTTAAGCTTTCAAATTACTAATCATGTTTATCTGTATCTTGACTGGAAAATAATTTGGGCTTTGTAGCAGTGTGCAGCACTAATCCTATTAGGCCATCTATAATAAGCTCCACCAGATTTAAAATTAAAAATAATTTTTAGCTGCATCTAGCCCGGAAAATAATTTTGGGGCTCCGAGATGCGCAAGACACATAAGTGCCTTCTTGCTGCACTACCTGCAGCATGACCCTCATATTGTCAGAATTCGAAGTAATCATGACTACTGGGTTGCCACACTCTTAGATCCCCCAAACTTTTCGATCAACCTTTTCATTTTAATAAAGACCAAAAAAATGGTCATTTTTGAAATTATAAGCATTAGCAGGTTGTTAGAAACTGAAATCAAACAGTTTTCAACTCAAAACTTTATTCTAGGTGATGTTACATTTTCACATAGGACCCCTTGTTCGAAAGGAGCTTCTGAACTCTCTCGTCCATTGAATTTGTCAGGTTTTGGATGGTTTCTGCTTCAATTGTTTTGCATGAGGACAGAATACCCTCCCAGAGCTGTTGCTTAGATGTGAACTGCCTCCCGCCATCATAGACACTCCTTTTAATGATGCTCCAAAGGTTCTGAATGGGGTAGAGGTCAGGGGAGCATGGGGGTCACACCATAAGTTTGTCCCCTTTTATGCCCATATCAGCCAGAGATGCAGATGTTTTATGTGCAGCATGAGATGGTGCATTATCATGCAGAAAAATGATCTTGCTGTGAAATACACGGTTCTTCTTCTTGAACCATGGCAGGAAATGCTGTTTGAGAAAATCCACATACATTATGGAGTTCATCTTTAGCGCCTTCAGGGATCCTAAAGGGGCCGACAATCTCTCTCCCCATGATTCCAGCCCAAAACATTACTCCACCTCCTCCTTGTTGGCGCTGTAGCCGTGTTTGCGTGGGGTGGCCATCAACCAGCCATCCTCCACTCTATCCATCTGGACCATCGAGCGCTGCACGGCACTCATCCGTGAACAAAACAGTTTTGAAATCAGTCTTCATGTAATGTTTGGCCCACTGGAGCCGTTTCTGCTTGTGTGAAGTGGATAGAGGAGGTTGACAGGATGGCGTATGCACAGCTGCAAACCTCTGAAGGACCCTGCATCTTGTTGTTCGGGGGACGTTGGAGGCACAAGCAGCTTCAAAAACTTGTCTGCTGCTATGACAAGGCTTTTTTGCCGCTGCTCTTTCAACCTGACGTAATTGCCTGTAGGAAAGAGTCCTCAATTTGCCCTTATCAGCACGCACACGTGTGTACTGTGAATCAGCTACATACTTCTTGATTGCCAAGACACTTCATCCTGATCATCGCACAATGTTGATTGTAGTCATGCCTTGACCTAAACACTCCACAATTTGTTGCTTCTCAGCAGCCGACACATCCTTTTTCTTTCCCATTTTGGCAGAAAATGTAGGCTGCTGAATAATGTGAGAGAGCCTTCTTAAGTAGTCTTGCCTTTCATTGGACACACCTGACAAACTAATTAGCACTGGTGTCTGCAATTGCTTACAGTGATATAAAGAGCCCTGACACACATCACCATCAATGAGTTTAACTGACAAACAAACAAATTCTTCCCTTATCACTCCTAAACACTTTTTGCATAATAATTTGGAACACAGTGTACATGTGCTTTTCCACAAAACACCAGTGGTTCACGTAGTGAATCTTACAGTTCTAACTTGCCAACCGTGGTCTGTATGGAGTTGTTCAATAAAGGGCCCAAAATTAAGATAACATAGATGGGAGAGGTCTCTATGAATAGGAATTCCTAAGTATTTGATACCCTGTGAGGGCCAGGCAAAGGGAAAGTTGGACTGGATGGAATCCTATATGTATTTGGGGAGGGAGACATCGAGGGCCTCAGACTTCGCTGCATTGATTTTAAAATTTGACCATGTAACAAAGTGATCTATTTCAGCCATAACAGCATGGATGGATATATGTGATTGAGTGATATATACTAGGACATCGTCAGCAAATAGAGAGCACTTGTACTCGGTGCCTCCCACCTCAATCCACCTAATATTGGGGTTATGGCGAATTGATGAGAGCAGGTGCTCCGTCACTAGGATGTATAAGAGAGGGGACAGAGAACATCCCTGCCTTGTCCCATTGGTGATTGTGAAAGGTGATGAAAATGTTCTGACGCGCCCCCTGGGCCTTGGGACACCCGGAGCCGGACCCTTTTTGGTGGATGCTGGTGGTTGTAGTCTCCGTGGCGGCAACCCGGTTCCGTGGCTCAGGGCGGTCAAACCAGTGGCGGAACTATTTATGTGGTTTTGATGTTTAAATGTCCGACTACGCCACCCGTGGATTGCGGACAGAGTGAACCGCCGCTCCAGGGCAGACCGCTGAGGCTGGTGTTGTGGGTGCAGCAGAGCGTAGCATAACTCCCCACGGGAGGAGTATAGCCTCAGGGCAGTGTATGCGGAGGATGGGGGTGATGGTGCAGGGCAGCAGCAGTAATGACACGGAGTCAGTGATGCAGTCCAGGGCCTTTACTCACAGTTCTTATTATCCAGACCACGTCTGCAGGTAACGGCTGCCCACGTCGTACTGTGCTCACCAGGTGAGGGGCTCAGACAACTCCCAGATAACTTTGGAGCGCTTCACAGGACCCCCTTTGTGTGTCCTTTGTCTGGCCTTTCTTACCAACCCTTCTGTCCGGCTGCCTCGGGCCTCCTCTTGGTAAACTTGGCGCCAGTTTCCCTGACCCTATGTGGTGCCTTCCTAGCGGGTGTAGCGAGGGGCTGCGCCACATAAAATGTCACAGCCTCCTGTTTCTAGCTGAGAGTCGTTTCCTGCCTCCACTAGTTTCGGGGACCGGTCTCCCCCTTTGGCCTGACCCCTCCACGCAGGTGGATTCTGGCGTGCGGTGGCGACTCGCCCGTCCGCACCCCTGAGATCCCTTCGTTCCTCGTTCCTGGAGCCTTCTCCGCTCCTCTTCCTTCCTTCTCCCTCTTCCAGGCCTGGGCCTCTGTTACTAGGCCCGCCTCCGGAGCAGAGCTCATGCAGAGCCCCTGCTCCCTGCCACTTCTGCTCAGACTTCTCTGCACTGAACTAAGATGGTGCCCACCTTTTATACTCCCTTCTCAATGCACCCAGGAACTGCTTCCTCCCTGCTCCTGCACTACAGGGTTCCCCTTCCTCAGTGTTCCCTCCCCCCACTCCAGCCAGGGACAGGGACTGTCGTGCCCATCTCAGGGGCATATTGGTCGCCCTGCCCCACGGCAATGTGGTGTAATGCATGCAGGTGTCGGGTCCTGATCCACACTACATCCTTACCTGAGAGTGAGATATCACACCTCTGGGTGAGGTGCAATACCTCTGTAGCAACCGAGCCCTCAGGGTGCTACAGTTCCATTTATCTTCAGCCTAGGTGACGTATTGCGATACAGGGCCGTGATTTTGGCTATAAAAGGGTCCCCTAGACCCCTACCCCAAGCTTTTTAAGAGAATCATATATGGCGTGCCAGGAGACTCTATGGAATGCTTTCTCAGCATCCAACGAGAGTATCTAATTACAAATTTTTAACTGCATCTAGCCCAGGAAATACTTTGTGCCTAGTAGCAGGGTCTGCTAGTCAGCGGATTATCCCGGCTGTTAAGCAAGCTACACCACCTGTAGTTTGGACACTTCATTTTTTCAAAGGAAATGCTTCGGGACCACGGGATACTCAGTGAAGAGCATCAGGAGGCACCCCAAGGCATAGGGGCTGGGACTGGCAGTAGGATGCCTTGCGGTGGACAGCCGAGCTCGATCCTTATAAAAGCTTTTTAACTGCAGCAGCTTTAGTGGACGCTACTGGAGCTGGAATTACGCGGCTGCTGGCATGAGACTTGCCCTCCAATAGATCCTTGTAAATGGATTTAAAGTGTATTCATTCAAATTAGAGAGACAATTTAAATTAAAAAGCTTAGAGCTGCCTCCACCACAGGGGGGCTCGCTCGACCCACCAGCGGACAGGCACCAGTATTGGGAGAGGGGGGCTGGCCATCAGGGTTCACCGTGGCTCTGGCACAAACCCGGCGACACGGAGGTGGCACGGGTAGGAGCGGACTGGCCGTGTCGGCTTCTCACTTTTTGGATTTTAGAAGGGCATGACATGCCTATATCTGTGTCTCCCCCTCCTTTTACTCCTCCACCTCTTTTATTTTCGCATGACTATATGTACTTGTCACTTTTCCATGTGTTAGTTATGTCTTCTGAGCAGTTTGTCAGCTTTTGGACACCTTTGAAGGTGTTTTCTATGTGTTTCTATGTGTTTTTGTTTGCCTGCCATTGGTTTTAACGGTGTTCGAAGGTGTTCGACGAACAGTTCGACGAACAGTTCGGCGAACACACGGGTGTTCGACGAACCGAACCGAACTCGAACACTACGGGGGTGGCTCAACACTAGTCTTTATGACAGAAAATACCCAAAAGTGACACCATTCTAAAAACTGCTCCCCTCAAGGTGCTCAAAACCACATTCAAGAACTTTATTAACCCTTCAGGTGCTTCACAGGAATTTTTTGAATGTGGAAGAAAAAAATGAACATTTAACTTTTTTCACAAAAATGTTACTTTAGACCCATTTTTTTTTATTTTCACAGGGGTAACAAGAAAAAATGGACCCCAAAATTTGTTGTGCAATTTACCCTGGGCACGCAGATACCCAATATGTGGGGAAAAAACACTGTTTGGGCGCACGGCAGGGCTCAGAAGGGAAGGAGCGTCATTTGACTTTTTGATTGTAAAATTTGCTTGAATAATTAGCGGACGCCATGTTGTGTTTGGAGAGCCCCAGTGTGCCCAAACATTGGAGCTCCCCCATAAGTGACCCCATTTTGGAAACTAAACCCCCCAAGGCACCTATCTAGATGCATAGTGAGCACTTGGAACCCCCAGGTGCTTCACAAATTGATTTGTAAAAATGAAAAAGTGAAAAAAAAAACACTTTTTCATATTTATGAATCAATTTGTGAAACACCTGGGGGTTCCAAGTGCTCACTATGCATCTAGATAGGTGCCTTGGGGGGTCTAGTTTCCAAAATGGGGTCACTTGTGGGGGAGCTCCAATGTTTGGGCACACAGGGACTCTCCAAAAGCAACATGGTATCCGCTAACAAATTGTCGGCTCAAATTGTTAGCGGACATCATGTTTCATTTGGAGAGCCCCTGTGTGCCCAAACATTGGAGCTCCCCCACAAGTGACCCCATTTTGGAAACTAGACCCCCCAAGGCACCTATCTAGATGCATAGTGAGCACTTGGAACCCCCAGGTACTTCACAAATTGATTCGTAAAAATGAAAAAGTGAAAAAAAAAAGCATTGTTTTTTGCTTCGTTTTTTTTTTTTTTTTACCGTGTTCACTGAATGAGTTAACTAGTGGGACAGTTTTATAGGTCAGGTTGTTCCGGACGCGGCGATACCAAATATGTGTACTTTTTTTTTTTTTTTTTTATAATAATATTTATTGATGGGTACATTATATTTTTATTTTTGGTGGATTATTTATTTTTTTTTTTATATATATTTTTGCAATTTTTTTTTTTTTTTCACTTTCTGACAGTTTTTATATTTTATTACTTTGTCCCACTCTGGGACTTTCACTTTTTTTTCTCTGATCGCCTGCATGGCACAGGAATGAAGCACCATCCCTGTGTCATGCAGGCTCTCAGCGCTGGACAGGGAGAAGATTGTTTGGAGATGCACTGCGCATGTCCAAACAATCTTCCTGCTGTCTGGTGACCCGGATGTTGTCATGACGACATCGGGTCGTCATGGCAACACCCGGGAAGCCTTTGCAGACAGCGCTGGAAGCCGGAAGAGGAGGTGAGTATCTGCGATCACCTCCCCTTCCCCCCGCAATGCTGCGATCGACTTCGATCGACTTCGATCGCAGCATCGCGGGGGTTAATGTGCTGGGAGCGGTGCAGGACCGCTCCCTGCACATAGTATCGGGTGTCAGCTGTGAAAATCAGCTGACACCCGGCGGCGATCACGCCCGCACAGCCTGTGTGCGCGCACGCGATCGCCATGACGTACTAATACAGGTCTGGCTCTTAAGTCCCAGGGCACAGACGCGTATTAGTACGTCAGATGTTGTTAAGGGGTTAAATGTGGCTCCAAGATCGCTGATTGGACGCGTGCAGTGGCCGCGACCAATCTGCACAGCGGTTTTAACTTTTGCGCCAAGATCACTGATTGGTCGCGGCAGGAGAGCGCGACCAATCAGCGAATCGTATTGGTGAGGACCGGGGAGCGGAATCGTATTGGTGAGGACCGGGGAGCGTCGCTGTTTGTGCGGGTACTTCCGCTGCGAGAAGCCGGGAGATGAGCGACTGCTCGCAGCAGAAGTGTCCCGACCCGCAGCGCCGCTCCCCGGTCCTCCCTTGACACCCTAGCCGCATGGATGTCAGCGCCGCTGCCTGTGCGGCTACTTCCGCTGCAAGAAGCCGGGAGATGAGTGGCTGCTCGCAGCAGAAGTATCCCGACCTGCAGCGCCGCTCCCCGGTTCTCCCTTGACACCCTAGCCGCATGGAGGTCAGCAGCGCCGGCGGTCGAGGTCCTTCTGCTGCTATCGGCCGGGAGATGAGCGCCTTGCGCCGGTCATCTCCCTGCTGCATCTCCGTCCCGCAGATGAGCCGCTAACGGCCGCCATCTTTTTTCAGAAATCCCGCGGCGCTGATTGGCCGCTGCCAGACCAATGAGCGACGCGGGATTTCCTGCACAGACAGAAAGACAGACAGACGGGATAAGACGATTATATATATAGATGTGTCCTGTGTGGTGTAGTATATAGAGGATCTGTCAGCTCTCCTGTGTGGTATAGTATATAGAGGATCGGTCAGCTCTCCTATGTGGTATAGTATATAGAGGATCTGTCAGCTCTCCTGTGTGGTGTAGTATATACAGGATATATAATTTCTCCTGTGTGGTGTATTATATAGAGAATGTGTCCTGTGTGGTGTAGTATATAGAGGATCTGTCAGCTCTCCTGTGTGGTGTAGTATATAGAGGATCAGTCAGCTCTCCTATGTGGTATAGTATATAGAGGATCTGTCAGCTCTCCTGTGTGGTGTAGTATATAGTGGATCTGTCAGCTCTCCTGTGTGGTGTAGTATATAGAGGATCTGTCAGTTCTCGTGTGTGGTGTAGTATATACAGGATCTGTCAGCTCTCCTGTGTGGTGTAGTATATAGGTAGTTAATAGAGGATCTGTCAGCTCTCCTGTGTGGTGTAGTATATAGCGGATCAGTCAGCTCTCCTATGTGGTATAGTATATACAGGATCTGTCAGCTCTCCTGTGTGGTGTAGTATATAGAGGATCTGTCAGCTCTCCTGTGTGGTGTAGTATATAGAGGATCTGTCAGCTCTCCTGTGTGGTGTAGTATATAGAGGATCTGTCAGCTCTCCTGTGTGGTGTAGTATATAGAGGATCTGTCCGCTCTCCTGTGTGGTGCAGTATGGAGGATCTGTCAGCTCTCCTGCGTGGTGTAGTATATAGGTAATTAATAGATGATCTGTCAGCTCTCCTATGTGGTATAGTATATAGAGGATCTGTCAGTTCTCCTGTGTGGTGTAGTATATAGAGGATCTGTCAGCTCTCCTGTGTGATGTAGTATATAGAGGATCTGTCAGCTCTCCTGTGTGGTGTAGTATATAGAGGATCTGTCAGCTC
Organism: Phyllobates terribilis; assembly: GCF_046119375.1. Lineage (NCBI taxonomy): Eukaryota > Metazoa > Chordata > Amphibia > Anura > Dendrobatidae > Phyllobates > Phyllobates terribilis. Next base: position 178,698 of record NW_027363774.1, on the reverse strand, counting down.
TCCTGTGTGGTGTAGTATATACAGGATCTGTCAGCTCTCCTGTGTGGTGTATTACATAGAGGATCTGTCAGCTCTCCTGTGTGGTGAAGTATAAAGAGGATCTGTCAGCTCTCCTGTGTGGTGTAGTATATAGAGGATCTGTCAGCTCTCCCGTGTGGTGTGGTATATAGAGGATCTGTCAGCTCTCCTGTGTGGTGTATTACATAGAGGATCTGTCAGCTCTCCTGTGTGGTGAAGTATATAGAGGATCTGTCAGCTCTCCTGTGTGGTGTAGTATATAGAGGATCTGTCAGCTCTCCCGTGTGGTGTAGTATATAGAGGATCTGTCAGCTCTCCTGTGTGGTGTAGTATATAGAGGATCTGTCCGCTCTCCTGTGTGGTGCAGTATAGAGGATCTGTCAGCTCTCCTGCGTGGTGTAGTATATAGGTAGTTAATAGAGGATCTGTCAACTCTCCTATATGGTATAGTATATAGAGGATCTGTCAGCTCTCCTGTGTGGTGTAGTATATAGAGGATCTGTCAGCTCTCCTGTGTGGTGTAGTATATAGAGGATCTGTCAGCGCTCCTGTGTGGTCTAGTATATAGAGGATCTGTCAGCTCTCCTGTGGGGTGCAGTATAGAGGATCTGTCAGCTCTCCTGTGTTGTGTAGTATAGAGGATCTGTCAGCTCTCCTGTGTTGTGTAGTATATAGAGGATCTGTCAGTTCTCCTGTGTTGTGTAGTATATAGAGGATCTGTCAGCTCTCCTGTGTTGTGTAGTATAGAGGATCTGTCAGCTCTCCTGCGTGGTGTAGTATATAGGTAGTTAATAGAGGATCTGTCAGCTCTCCTATATGGTATAGTATATAGAGGATCTGTCAGCTCTCCTGTGTGGTGTAGTATATAGAGGATCTGTCAGCTCTCCTGTGTGGTGTAGTATATAGAGGATCTGTCAGCGCTCCTGTGTGGTCTAGTATATAGAGGATCTGTCAGCTCTCCTGTGGGGTGCAGTATAGAGGATCTGTCAGCTCTCCTGTGTTGTGTAGTATAGAGGATCTGTCAGTTCTCCTGTGTTGTGTAGTATATAGAGGATCTGTCAGCTCTCCTGTGTTGTGTAGTATAGAGGATCTGTCAGCTCTCCTGTGTTGTGTAGTATAGAGGATCTGTCAGCTCTCCTGTGTTGTGTAGTATATACTGTATCTCCTGCTGACGATTCTCCTGCTGCCTGTGACGTCACATTGAAAGAGCAGCTCCTACTCTTTCATCCTGCTCTGTCGGCGAAGCACCACTGCCGACGTCATTTAGAAGGAAAGCCAGCTCCCCGCTGCCTAGATGGGGGAAGTTGACTGTCAATCAGCAAGACTACTCAGCAGTGACACTTGTCAGACACTGCAGATTTCATGAAGAGGTGTGTACAGTGTCCATTTTAGGACATGATCAGATATCAAAGTCAAACATGAGAATAATGTCAGTTTGAGGCTAAATACCCTGTCTGAGAACTGACTTTAACATGTGACTTTGATATGTGACTTTGACATCTGACTTTTACAACTGATAATAATAAAAAAAAAGTTCACTGTACGATGCTGGGACTTGAACCCAAAACTCTGCCTAGAAGCCAGTACACCTACCATTGAGCTATACACTCAGTTGAAATAACTTAGGCATTCTATTTGGTTGTGATTTTCAGTGCAAATCTGTCTGAAACTCATTGGGACTTCTACACAGACCTCGTCCATGTCGAATTCAAATGATGTGTGACTTTGATATGTGACTCTGAAATCTCACTTTTTTCAAACATCAGAATCAGAATCACAATGACTTTTAAACACCCTGAGTATTTTCAGGGTTGATCCCATAAGCCAAGAAAAACTACCAGTCCCTATCATTTGACCCTATGGTTGAAATTTAAAGCTTCAGGATCATTTAGTGGAGCTTCTGGGTTCAAATCCCAGAAGCAGAAGAATATATATACAGTACAGTTGAAACAAGAAGTTTACATGTACTGTATGTAAATGCCTTAAAACATTATCTCTCTCTCATTATTCTGGCATTTGGCAAAATTAAAACTTATTGCGATCCTAATTGATCTAAAACGGGAAAGATTTATTCTGATTTCATGTCAGATATTGAGAAAAACATGCATATGTGTCTTTTTATATAGTGTATGTAAACTTCTGGTTTCAACTGTATATATATATATATATATATATATATATATATACAGTACAGACCAAAAGTTTGGACACACCTTCTCATTTTAAGATTTTTCTGTATTTTCATGACTAAGAAAATTGTACATTCACACTGAAGGCATCAAAACTATGAATTAACACATGTGGAATTATATACTTAACAAAAAAGTGTGAAACAACTGAAAATATGTCTTTTATTCTAGGTTCTTCAAAGTAGCCACCTTTTGCTTTGATGACTGCTTTGCACACTCTTGGCATTCTCTTGATGAGCTTCAAGAGGTAGTCACCGGAAATGGTTTTCACTTCACAGGTGTGCCCTGTCAGGTTTAATAAGTGGGATTTCTTGCCTTATAAATGGGGTTGGGACCATCAGTTGGGACCATCCTCCGTGGCACCACTACTTGCCAGATTAGTTCATGCGTCCGGGAGTTAACCATTCTGCGGCACAACTTCCCCTTGTAAAGGAACAGTCGACTCTTCTCAGCCCACAGTTGCTTGGCTTCCTCCGGAGCGTCTGGGTCAAGGCGAGCCTCTGGCCGAGTCAGCATCTCCTTCACCAGCCGGACGGCAGGGTCACTGTCTTGCGTTTCCTCCCAGTTGTAGTGAGGCAAGGGGTTAAACGTAGCGGCTTGCTTACTCCTTACCCGATGGGAATACTGGATAGTCCCATGACGGTGGAACGCGGGGAGTTCGACTTCTTCCAGTCCCTCTGGATCTTCTCCTACGTCCGGTAGGTTTGGCATCCTGGACAGGGCGTCCGCGTTGGTATTGGAGCGTCCTGCCCGGTATTTGATTGTGAACTCGTAGTTGGACAGACGGGCCATCCATCTCTGCTCTAGGGCACCGAGTCTTGCCGTGTCCAGGTGTGTCAACGGGTTGTTATCCGTGTACACGGTGAACCGGGAAGAAGCGAGGTAGTGCTTAAAGCGTTCGGTGACTGCCCACACCACTGCCAGGAACTCTAGCTTAAATGAGCTGTAATTCTCAGGGTTTCTTTCGGTGGGTCACAGTTTTCGGCTGGCGTAAGCGATTACTCGTTCTTTCCCCTGCTGGATCTGGGATAGCACGGCTCCTAGCCCGATGTTACTTGCGTCGGTGTAGAGGATAAAGGACTGGCTGTAATCAGGGTACGCCAGGATTTCATCCCCCGTGAGGGCCATCTTCAGCTGGCGGAAGGACTCTTCTTCTAACTTCTCCCATCTGAAGGGTAGCTTCTGGTTCTTGGCCTTCCGGGACTGGCCTATCAGGAGGTCCTGCATAGGAGCTGCCTTTTTGGTGAAACCGGGGATGAATCTGCGGTAATAGCCTACCAACCCGAGGAACTGCCGCACTTCCTTTACACTGGAGGGACTTGGCCATTCCTTAATTGCGGTGATCTTAGCAGGGTCGGGAGCCACTCCATCAGCGCTCACCACGTGTCCCAGGTACTGCACCTTTGGTTTCAGGAGGTGACACTTGGAGGGTTTCACCTTTAGGCCGTAGCTTGCCAGAGCTTCGAACACTTCCGCCAGGTGTTTCAGGTGGTCCTCATACGTCTTGGAATATACGATGACATCGTCCAGGTACAGCAGGACCGTCTCGAAGTTTCTGTGGCCCAGACAGCACTCCATTAATCGTTGGAAGGTTCCTGGTGCATTGCAGAGTCCGAACGGCATGCAGGTAAACTCGCTAAGTCCCATCGGGGTGGTGAATGCGGTCTTCTCCCGGTCCGCCTCTGCTACAGGAACCTGCCAGTACCCACTAGTGAGATCCAAGGTAGAGAAGAAGTTAGCAGATCTTAAAGCAGCCAAAGACTCCTCTATCCTTGGTAAGGGGTACGCATCCTTGTTTGTGATACGGTTGATTTTCCGGTAATCTACACACATCCTCATGGTGTTGTCTTTCTTTTTGACTAAGACTAGTGGAGCTGCCCAGGGGCTACAGCTATCCCTGATCACCCCAGCCTCCTTCATGTCTCTAAGCATCCCCTTGGCGTGTTGGTAGTGTGCAGGGGGTACGGGTCGATACCTCTCTTTTATGGGAGGATGGTCTCCCGTGGGGATGTGGTGTTCTACCCCCTTGACTCGCCCGAAGTCTAACGGTTGTTTACTAAACACTCTCTCGTACTCTTGAACCACCCGATAGACTCCCTGTTTCTGGTGTGAGGGTGTGGAGTCAGTACCCAAATGTAGTTGCTGACACCAGTCCTCCATTGTTTTCTGAGAGCCGTTACCTTCCTCCGGGGAAGATGGAGGCAAGGGTTCTACGGACTGTATGGAATTTTGATTGATGGTATACAATTTGGCTAGCGTGGCATACCGGGGCAGGTACACTTCCCTCTTCCCGATATTTATTATGCGAACGGGCACCCTCCCATGGCGTACATTGACCACCCCCCGTGCTGTCAAAATGGTGGGCCTACTGTCTGAGTAAACTGGTTCTACCATTGCCTGGTAATCTCTACCTCTCAGACCAATAGCTGCCCGGCACCAAATCATCATTTCACTTTTCGGGGGCATGGCAATAGGGAAAGGGTCACACATTCGCACGCTACCAATCTCACCACCGGAGAGTTCTAGCTGTTGCCGTCGCATCAGTGCCCGGATCTCTTTCTGGAGCACTCGCTGCTGGCCGGAGCTGGCGTTCTTGGCAACCTGCTGTAAAAGGAAAATCACCTCTGCAAGACAATTTTCAATTACATTAGTTCCTAGAGTTATCTTTGGGTGACTCTCGTGTTTGTCAATGTCTACAATGATCAGTCCCTGTGCTGCCAGTTCGACTCTACCGATTTTAATGGTCACCTCTTTAAATCCAATCTGTGGCACGGGCTGACCATTGCTGGCGATGATACTCAAGTCGTCGTCAGGGTAGCGGGTGATATCCGAGTCATTCCAGTACTGCTTGAAGAGCACGTACGGGATGGTGGTGACCTGTGACCCGGTGTCCAGTAGGGCACTCATAGGAATGCCATCCAGTACCACGGGTAAGACTGGACGTCCTCCCACATATTTGTCGCGCCAGTTCGATGGGCCTGGTGATCTTTTTCCTGGGGGTTGGCCCTCTACCCCAGGTTGTGCCAGTTTAAAGGACAGTACCTTGCCATATGTCCGGGTTGATTGCAGCGGCGGCAGATGGGTCGTCCGTCCTCGTTGTATCGGTCGCTGGGTCTTCCTCTGGCCGGTGGGGTCCTCCTTGGTCGACGCCACGGGATGTCCTCCGGTCCGGATGCCAGCTGGATCTTCCCTGGAGTGGAAACCTGTAAAGACTGCACAGTTCGGGTTAGCGCAGCAACGCGTTTAGCTAGCTCTTGGACCTGATGGTGCAGGTCTGGAGCCGGGTCATTGTTCAAAGCCTGCGCATCAGCTCCCACAGGCCCTGCCGACAAGGGCGCCGCCTCCTGGTGGTAAGTGGTAGTGGGGCGTCTGGGGGTCACAACGCCACCTGGTGCCGGTTCTCGAAGCACCCGGATGGCTCTGTCCTTGAACTGTGCAAATCCCAGATGAGGGTCCTGTAAGGCCATTGCCCGCAACTGGGTTCGGTGGGCATTGCAATATAAACCCTCTATAAATTGTTCAGTCAACAGCCTGTCCTCGTCTCCCACGCCGTCAGGGTCGGTCTGCTTAATGGCTCTCAGGGCCTCTTGTAGGTTCAGGGCATAGTCCCTTATACTCTCATGTGCCCGCTGTTTGCACCCGTAGAATCTAAGCTTGATCTCTGCTGAGGTGCGGGTATCAAAGGTGTCCCTCAGCCGGGTTAGTATCCCTGCGACAGTCCTCCCCCCAGGTGGCCAGGACTTTACCTCCCTTTGGGCTGCCCCGGTTAATTGGGCCACCAGGATGCTCACTTTTTGCTCCTCTGTGAGGGGGTACACCTGGAAGAGGCTATCCAGCTTTTCTCTAAAGTCATGCAGGGTATGTGACTCCCCTGAGTACTGGGGTAGCCAGGCTGCCCCCGGGATATAGGGCATGGTGAAAGGCATGACCGCAACAGCGGTGGCGCTGGCGGGGGTTGAAGCGGTGAAGCTCTCCTCCGTATCCGGCATCCTTCTCCCCCCTAGTGGACCGTGGCCTACCTTGCGATGATCCTCTTCCGTAGGCCGCGGCTCCGCAGTGAATCGTCAGGGTTGAGGACCTTCCGTCGCGCTCCTGTGACGTCGGCGTCTGCTGGGCTCCTTCCAGGACCTTACGCAACGTCCGGACGTGAGGCGGGGCTTCAGTTCTCGCGCGCTTTCGGAGTCCACGCCCCTCTACTTCCCGCGCGGCGTCCTCAAGATGGCGTCCAATGGCGGGAAAACTCCACGTATGGCGGGAAGAAGGCTGAAGATGGCGCCGGATGGCGGGAAAACTCCACCGATGGCGGGAAGGAAGCGGAAGATGGCGCCGGATGGCGGGAATCTTCACCACAGGTAAGTTTGAACAGTCTTTTTCAGGCACGCAGTACCCGGTGGTTGCGGGCACGAGATCCTGCCGACTACGCCAAAAGTTGACGCGCCCCTGGGCCTGTGTCGCGCTGCGTTGCGCACGCGGGAGCTTACCCGGAGCCGGATCTCTTGAGGGTTGTAGTCTCGTGGCGGTGATCCGGTCCGTGCCCAGGGAGTCAGACTAAGTGGCGCTGTATTAGCGGTAGATGTTGGACGACTACGCCACCCGTTGAGTACAGCTAAGGAGCTGCTGCTGCAGGGCAGACCGCTGAGGCCGGTGGTAGGATTGTGCAGCGTGATAGTATAACCCCCAACGGGAGGGGTATGGCCTCAGGGCAGCCGACGTGGATGATGGGGGTAGCAGGAACCACTCGGAGACGGTACGGTGTAGTTCAGGGTCTTTACTGGTGACAACGATAGACCCTCCCGGAGTACTGGCTAGCGATTGGGGCCTGGTCAGTCCTTGAGCAGATGGGATCTCCCCTGGCCAGGCGGAGTTGTAGGCCTCCCAAACTAACGATACTCTTCTGGCTACCTTGCTAGAAGCGGGTATAAGTAGCCCACGTCCCTGAGTGTACCGTGTGGTGCTCACCCGTATGGCCGGTGACTCGGGGCCTTCTAGTAGCTTCCGCTCCACGACGGCGGTGCTGGTCCCACGCGTGTGACCGTGCCTTCGGGTTTCTGGGCCAGAGGACCTGCAATCCCCTGCCGGTCGGTTTCTGCTGCTGGATAGGAGTTAGTCCCCACAGCCTCGGACTCCGGGTCCGGTGATAACTTCTCAGTCAGGGCGAGCTCTGCAGCTGCCAGCCCCTGACTCCTTGTAGCACTGCTCCCACAGAGCTCCTGATGTTCTTTTCCTATATCTGCTTCTCTTCTCTGTCTCTACTTCTTCTCTACTCACTAACCCTGCCTCAGCCCTAGGTTTATATAGGGGAAGTTCTTCCCCTCCCAGGGACTGGGCAGGAGGTGTGGCATGCACAGGATCCCTGACCAAGAGACCTCCCACCTGCTCTCAGACATAACATTGCCGTTACTGTGGAAACCAGACCCCTGGGGTGCCACAATTACATGTCCTGGCCCGTCTGAAGTTTGCTAGAGAGCATTTGGATGATCCAGAAGAGTATTGGGAGAATGCCATATGGTCAGATGAAACCAAAGTTGAACTGTTTGGTAGAATCACAACTCATCATGTTTGGAGGAGAAAGAATGCTGAGTTGCATCCAAAGAACAGCATACCTACTGTGAAGCATGGGGGTGGCAACATCATGCTTTGGGGCTTTTTCTCTGCCAAGGGACCAGGAAGACTGATCCATGTACATAAAAGAATGAATGGGGCCATGTATCGTGAGATTTTGAGTGCAAACCTCCTTCCATCAGCAAGGGCATTGGAGATGAACCATGGCTGGGTCTTTCAACATGACAATGATCCCAAGCCACAGCCAGGGCAACGAAGAAGTGGCTTCGTAAGAAGCATTTCAAGGTCCTGGAGTGTCCTAGCCAGTCTCCAGATCTAAACCCTATAGAAAACCTTTGGAGGGAATTGAAAGTCCGTGTTGCCTAGCGACATTCCCAAAACATCACTGCTCTAGAGGAGATCTGCATGGAGGAATGGGCCAACATACCAGCAACAGTGTGTGCCAACCTTGTGAAGACTTACAGAAAACGTTTGACCTCTGTCATTGCCAACAAAGGATATATAACAAAGTATTGAGATTAACTTTTGTAATTGACCAAATACTTATTTTTCACCAAAATTTGAAACAAATTTCTTTCAAAATCAGACAATGTGATTTTCAGGATTTGTTTTCTCATTTTGTCTCTCATAGTTGAGGTCTAACTATGATGTCAATTACAGGCCTCTCATCTTTTTATGTGGGAGAACTTGCACAATTGGTGGCTGACTAAATATTTTTTTCCCCACTGTATATCTATAAAATAACGGGAGATGCGTACCTCTGTCTGAAGCCTTTATAGACTGCACAAGCGCGACACGCCTGCGCAGTCTGGCTCCAAACAGAAGCACGCATGGAGCCATTACAGGTAAGAGGAGTGTGTATGGCGCCGGAGATCACGGTATGCGTAGACACTGAGTGCATACCGCGAACTCCGGCGCCATGCTTACATACTTACTTGACCGGGAGGAGCGTTGCCGGAGACCGGCGCAGGAGTGAAGGCGTCGGAATCGGCGCATGTGCATAGCGCTATCCGCCGCCATTTTACTGAAGATACATTCGCAGCAAAATGGCGGCGGACAGCGCGGTATGGGCACGTGCGTACTCCGGAGCCACACTCCATCCCCGGCCTCTGGCAGAAAAGGACACCGCAGCGCTGGAGCACAGGGAAGAAAGGTGAGTATAAGTGTTTATTTTTTTATATGTGGGCAGCGTAAAAGGGATGAGGGGTGTCATACATACCAGGATTGTGGGGTGAGGGGACCATACATACCATGCTAGGGATGAGGGGTACCATGCATACAAGGATTGGGGGGTGAGAAGTGCCATGCATGCCAGCATTGGGGATGAGGGGGCCACACATACCAGGATTGGGGGATGAGGGGTGCCATGCATACCAGGATTAGGGGGTGAAGGGCCACATATACCAGCATTGGGGGATGAGGGGTACCATACTTACCAGGATTGGGGATGAGGGGCCCACACATACCAGGATTGGGGGATGAGGGGTACCAAGCATACCAGGATTGGGGGATGAGGGGTACCATACATACCAGGATTGGGAGATGAGGGGTACCATACATACCAGGATTGGGGGATGAGGGGTACCATACATACCAGGATTGGGGGATGAAGGGTACCATACATACCAGGATTGGGGGATGAGGGGTGCCATACATACTAGGATTGGGGGATGAGGGGTGCCATACATACCAGTATTGGGGGATGAGGGGTACCATACATACCAGGATTGGGGAATGAGGGGTGCCATACATACCAGGATTGGGGGATGAAGGGTACCATACATACCAGGATTGGGGGATGAGGGGTACCATACATACCAGGATTGGGCGATGAGGGGTGCCATACATACCAGGATTGGGGGATGAGTGGTGCCATGCATACCAGGATGAGGAATGGGGTGCAATACATACCAGGATTGGGGGTGAGGGGTGCCATGCATACCAGAATAGGGATGAGGGGTACCATGCATACCAGAATAGGGATGAGGGGTACCATGCATACCAGGATGAGGGATGGGGTGCCATGCATACCAGGATGAGGGATGGGATGCCATGCATACCAGGATGAGGGATACCATACATACCAGGATAGGGATGAGGGATACCATACATACCAGGATGAGGGATGGAGTGCCATGCATACCAGGATTGGGGGATGAGTGGTGCCATATATACTAGGATGAGGGATTGGGTACCATACATACCAGAATTGGGGGATGAGGGGTGCCATGTATACCAGATTTGGAATGAGGGGTGCCATGCATAGCAGGATTGGGGATGAGGGGTGCCATGCATAGCAGGATTGGGGATGAGGGGTGTCACGCATACCAGGATTGGGGATGAGGGGTGCCATGCATAGCAGGATTGGGGATGAGGGGTGCCATGCATAGCAGGATTGGGTATGAGGGGTGCCATGCATAGCAGGATTGGGGATTAGGGGTGCCATGCATAGCAGGATTGGGAATGAGGGGTGCCATACATACCAGGATTGGTTATGAGGGGGCCATGCATACCAGCATAGGAATGAGGGGTACCATGCATACCAGGATAGGGATGTGGGGGGCCATGCATACCAGGATTCGGATGAGGGGCCATGCATACCAGGATAGGGATGAGGGGTACCATGCATACCAGGAAGAGGGATGGGGTGCCATCCATACCAGGACAGGGATGAGGGGTACCATCCATACCAGGATGAGGGGTACCATACATACCAGGATAGGGATTGGGTACCATGCATACCAGGATTGGGGGTGAGGGGTGCCATGCATACTAGGATTGGGGGTGAGAGGTGCCATGCATACCAGGATTGGGGGTGAGGGGTGCTATGCATACCAGGATTGGGGGTGAAGGGTGCCATGCATACCAGGATTGGGGGTGAGGGGTGCCATGCATACCAGGATTGGGGGTGCCAAGAGAATGCCAAGAGTGTGCAAAGCAGTCATCAAAGCAAAAGGTGGCTACTTTGAAGAACCTAGAATATAAGACATATTTTCAGTTGTTTCACACTTTTTTGTTAACTATATAATTCCACATGTGTTAATTCATAGTTTTGATGCCTTCAGTGTGAATGTACAATTTACATAGTCATGAAAATACAGAAAAATCTTTGAATGAGAAGGTGTGTCCAAACTTTTGGTCTGTACTATATATATATATATATATATATATATATATATATATATATATTTTTTTTTTTAATTATGCTGGTTAGGACACAAACTACAGTGATATTTTACTTTTAATATCTGACATTTTGATTGTCATCCTGCCATGTTAAGAAAGAGTTTCAGACACGCTGTCTATTTGCATGATAAATCACGTAGCCAAAGTAAATTAGGAGGCACTAATTTACTATATATCAATTTCCATGTGACTGTACGTTTGCCGAGCTTCTTAAGAAAGGGTCTAATGACCAAATTTATTTTTTGTAAATTTTTCTTTCCATCCACAAAAGAACTGCCTGCAAACTCCAGACCACTGGCTGCAAATTCATAAGTCTGCAGTCACCCTGTCACGGGTGTGTCAGAAGTGACAGACAGTCGCCTTGATGTTGGTTGCAGGAGATCTCTTCGTTTGGTATTACAGACACCTTCTTAGAGGCTAGAAATCCTATCAATGAAGGAAATGCCAATAATTAAAGTTAGTTACCCAACTAACCAAAGACCTTATAAAGAGTACCCAACAGGCTTTATATAATGCAATAACCTTTATTATACAAAAAAGATTAAAAAATACACACAGGCAAGGACATTAAAAATGCAACAAACAAATTAAAAATTAATATAAGAGGGGGGATGAGCATGTCCGCAATAGATAAATTAATAATTGCACTTCATGATTATACAACAAAAGATGAATACACTAGGTCCGTAATTTATGTACATACACAGCTATATATTTAATATGGATGGTCAATTCCAAGTTAAATCATAATGAACACATATAGTTTAGTCATTCAGATATAGCAAATAATGCCGATGTCTTTAAGATCAAGTGCAATGCTGACATGTTGTATTATATTACATCAGAAAGCTGGACCACAGAAATAGTATATGTGGCGCCCCTGAGGGTTCAGTCGCCACAGAGGTACTGCCCCTCACCCAGAGGTGTAGTGCCTCCTTCTCTCAGGTAAGGAGGGAGTGCTGCCCGGAACCCCCAACACCCGCACACAACACTACACTACTCCATGCCAGCTGGAAGGGCAAGATGCATTGTGTCTCTGCTGAGCCCTGTCCCTGGCTGGAGTGGGGGGAACCAAAGAGAGGGGGAACCAGTAGTGGGTGTGGGTGGAGGATGTAGTGTAGGGGAGCACCATTGTAGGAGGTATTTAAAGGGAAACCATCTTAGGGTGGCAGGTCAGTGAGGACAGTCAGTCAGTGAGTAGTAAGGAGAGGAGGGGAGCAGAGTCTCTTCAGGAGCTCTGCTCCACAAGTGGGGCCTAGTAACAGAGGCCCAGGAGGGGAGCAGAGGATGAAGGCTCCGGTAACTGAAGGGGTACCAGGGGTACGGAAGGAGCAGGAAGCCACCCGTACACTCTAATCTGTCAAGTGACGGAGGGACCAGGCTGCAAGAAGGGAACCAGTCCCTGGACCAACCGTGTTACTCCAGGTCTCGGCTGGAAAACTGGAGGCTTCTGCACTTTCATGGTGCAGTTGCCACAGTCTCACCCTAGTCACCGTGAAGGGCATCAAGTAGGTCCGGGAACCCCAGGTTGCCCAGGCGGACTTCAGAGCACCCGATCAGGACTGTGTGTGGGAAAGCGCAGGGCAGGAGGGAGAAGACCCGGCGCGAGAAGTCGGTCTAGTAAGGAACATAAAGAAAGTGGGGTTCCGTCAAGCGCTCCTGATATACTTGAGAAAGTGCTGGACCCCTTACCAGGTGGACGCAGTGCGACGCGGAGGCTGACACCCGTGCAGTGTACCTGAGAAACTTGAACAAGAACTGTGAGTAAAACTCAGATGACTGCACTGCCTCCGTCAGTTATTTCCACTGCGCCATCTCTCCTGCACCACAAGCCCCAGCATCACCACGATCTACACCTACACTGCCCCGGGGGCCCGCTCTGCCTGTGGGGAGCAGAAACATCCCAGCTGCCATCCTATCACCCCCCCCACCCCCCCGGAGGTCTGCAGCAGCGCCGGTAACCATTACCGGAAACCACAGGTGGCGTCACGAGACAAACTGTACACTAAAACCCCTTTTTAAAGAGAGACCCAGAGTACGGGCCCGGGAGCCGACTGCCGTGACCTCCTAAACAAGGTAAAAGGCCAGGGTACCGAGTCCCCTTTATCTCCCTGGGTGACACATATATATACACCACTAGAGGTCAGTAAAATCTCAGTAAATAAAGCAACTCAGCTTATAAAATTCTCAAGTGAGGTATCCCAATGATAAAAGTGCAGAGTGCCTTAACATAATACAAATAAGAAAAAATGGCCAAAAGTGCAATAAACATCCAGATGTTAGTAATAGGGACATACCACAACCCCCTCACACCACTCCAATGCCGCTTCGCTCCTGCTTCATCAGGTAGTGTGGTGTGAGGGGATGTGGGAGTTTTATATTGACAATTCCACAGCTGCAAATGATTACAAAAATGGGTAGCGCCATCTTACTGGGCACCGCTGTCCTTCTTAGAGGCTGTGTCTCTAGGACCCAGGGGCTACCTTCCTCTGGCTAATTAACACCCTGGCCTGGGTGTTTAAATACCTGCTGTCTGCTAGAGGGAGGTGCCGGCGATACTCACATTATCCCTTGTGAAGGCTCGGAGCAAGTGCATTACTTCTTCCTCTCTGGAGCAATGAGGAAGGGTGTTTATCTCTCTGAAGTCAACTTAAAGCTAAGCTATCTTCCCTTGTTTGTTCCCCCTTGTTGTCTTTAGTTGTCAGTGGAGATCGATTAGCGCTCATCCCCCTCCCTTCCCTAGCCAGGGCTTAACGCCAGGGAAAGACAGGGCGAGGTTCGCGTGCGGCGATTGTTAAAGAACCAATATAGGGATGTTAGTGGAGACAGGGTGATATTAGATCAGCCTAGGAGGTCTCCACTCCCCCCTTACCCCAGAGTCTGGGCTCCCTTTCCCATTGTGTTACCCTAAGTCTTTCCACATCTTGTGTGACATTATCACCGGCCGAGCACATTTTGAAAAGGAAAAAAAAATTGACACTTTTTTTTTTGTGTGTGTGTGTTTTTTGGGCGTGTTTTTTTTTTCCTTTCTCCTTGGTATGGGTTCAGTTGCAAAGCTCACAGAGCGGCTGTGCAGTCTGTCTCTGGAGGTGAATGACATCCGTTGTGAGGTTCAGCAGCAGCATTAGCGGCTACTGGTCGCCAATGTGGGGGTCTCTGCAGGTAGGCCTATCCAGCCTGAACCCAAGGTTGCCCTCCCGGAAAGGTTTTCAGTAGGTAGGGACAAGTTTTTTGTATTCAATGAGGCCTGCAAACTGTATTTTAAACTTTGTCCTTACCCCTCTGGAAATGAAGAGCAATGGGTTGGAATTGTGATCTCTCTACTGCAGGGAGATCCTCAGTCGTGGACGTTTTCTTTACCACAGGACTCGGTTTGTCTCCTGTCTGTGGAGGGGTTTTTCGGTCAGTGGAAACGTACAGTCCGGAATTCCGTAGATGGGCAACGGATTCCAAATGGAATGACTCAGCCCTTAGAAGTCAATTTTGTAAGGGTCTTACTGAAAGGTTGAAAGATTCCTTGGTAGTATATGGAACCCCTCAGTCCTTGGAGGCGGCCATGTCGTTGGTCATACGTCTTAATAGATGCCTTCGGGGTAGGTGGGTGAGACCACCTTCTCCGGAGCCTTCTTGTCGGGGTTATGTACCTCTGCAGGGGGAGCGGTCTGGCAGTGAACCAGTACTGCGGGAGGTGGAGGAACCCATGCAGTTAGGGGGTGTCTCTGCATCATACATTTCCCAGGAGATTTGCAAAAAAAAGGCGTATGTTTTTTTTGTGGAAAAAAGGGATATATTCTTGGGACCTGTCCAAACAAAAGGAGACTCGATTAACTCTTGGTAGTCTGGAGTTGGATAAACAAGGGGTGAATTTGTTGCCAACCTGCAGTTCCCGGTTGGTCCTGACAGCAGAGGTGGTGCTAGAGAGCAAAACCGAGAAAATTTCTGTGTTTGTTGACAGTGGAGCCGGAGTCAACATGGTTGATGATGAGTTTGTGAAAACTCATAAACTTGCTTGCTGTACTTTAGCTAAACCTAGTTCAATCTTCTCCATCGACTCGGCGCCACTTGCACAGAGAGCATTTACTCAGATTGTACATAATGTAAAACTGAGAGTGGGGTCAGTTCATTGTGAAAAAATCCCTTGCTATGTCCTGGACAGTCTTTCCATACCTATTGTTTTGGGTATTCCTTGGCTTGTTAAACATAATCCGTTGGTGAATTGGCAAACCGGGGAGATTATTGAATGGACGGATTACTGCCATGAGAACGGTTTAGATATTTCCCTTGCTACTGTCTCTACGGAAATATTACCTGCTTTTCTGCCTGGTTTTGAGGATGTATTTTTCTGAGAGGGGGTATCAGGATTTGCCTCTTCATCGTGCATATGACTGTCCTATTAACCTGACCCCCGGAGCTAAACTACCGAAGTCCAGACTGTATCATCTTTCTGGCCCTGAGAGACAAGCCATGAAGGATTTCATTGCGGAAAGTCTGGAAAAGGGACATATCAGACCATCATCTTCGCCCGTGGCGGCAGGGTTTTTCTTTGTGAAGAAAAAAGATGACGGTCTACGTCCCTGTTTAGATTTCCGGGAATTAAATCAAATTACCATCTGTGATCCATATCCCCTTATTCCTGATTTGTTCAGCCAGGTTGTATGAGCTAAGGTATTCTCCAATTGATTTAAGGGGAGCCTACAATCTGGTTAGAATCAGAGAAGGGGACGAAAGGAAAACAGCATTCAATACCCCTGAAGGGCATTTCGAGAGTCTGGTTATGCCTTTCAGTTTGACCAATGCACCTGTGGTATTCCAGCATTTCATAAATGATATTTTCCATCATTTGGTGGGGAGGTTTGTGGTGGTCTATCTGGATGAGATTTTGGTTTACTCACCTGATTTTGAGACACATCGGGGGCATGTTAAGAAGGTGCTCCAGATATTAAGGGATAACAAACTTTATGCCAAACTGTAAAAATGTGTTTTCGCTGTTAAGGAGGTGCAGTTTTTTGGGTACTTGATGTCATCTTCGGGTTTTCGGATGTATCCGGAGAAGATCCTTGCAATCCTTGATAGGGACTGTCCCAAGAACCTTAAGGCTCTTCAATGTTTTCTGGGCTTTACTAATTTTTACCGGAAATTCATCCAAAATTACTCTGTAATTGTGCAACCCCTTACTGACATGACTAAGAACTAAGAAGGGGTCCAATTTTTCCAAATGGTCGGATGCCTCCCTCCAGGCTTTTTCTTCCTTAAAGAATCATTTTGCCACTTCACCTATACTCAGTCAACCCGATATTTCCCAACTCTTTATTGTGGAGGTTGATGCGTCGGATGTCGGGGGTTG
Organism: Phyllobates terribilis; assembly: GCF_046119375.1. Taxonomy (NCBI): domain Eukaryota; kingdom Metazoa; phylum Chordata; class Amphibia; order Anura; family Dendrobatidae; genus Phyllobates; species Phyllobates terribilis. The sequence continues at coordinate 162,399 of NW_027363774.1, read as the reverse complement.
GGGCTGTGTTGTCTCAGGGTCCGTCCCCTGGTAAATGGCATCCATGCGCCTTCTTTTCTAAAAAATTGTCTTCGACTGAGAGAAATTATGACGTGGGTAATAGTGAACTTTTGGCGATCATATTGGCGTTCGAAGAATGGTGACATTGGTTGGAGGGGGCAGTCCATTCTATTACTGACCATAATAACCTGTCATATCTCCAGTCAGCTAAACGTCTCAACCCTAGGCAAGTCAGATGGTCCCTGTTTTTTACTAGGTTCAATTTTGTTGTCACTTTTCGTCCAGGGGTCAAAAATGTCAAGGCTGATGCTTTGTCAAGGCTGACGCTTTGTCCCGGAGCTTCCCTGGTGGTGGTGACCATGAGAACCCTGCCTCGATATTACGGAAAGGGGTAGTCATTTCGGCACTGTATCCTGAACTGGAGGGTGGGATGTTGGAGGCTCAGGGGGACGCTCCTGCCTTCTGCCCTTAAGCAAGGTTATTTGTACCATCTAATCTGCGCCGCAAAGTTATTAAGGAACATCACAACTCTGCTTGCTGGGCATCCAGATGGTAAGGCAACCGCGGACCTCCTCTCTCGTCGTTTTTGGTGGCTGGGGTTGCATCAGGATGTGATTGAACATGTTTCTGCTTGTAGTATTTGCGCGCGTTCTAAAGCTTCGCATACCTGGCCGTCTGGTACTCTTCTTCTGCTACCTATCCCTAGTAGGCCATGGGCACACTTGTCCATGGATTTTAATACTGACCTACCAGCTTCTGCAGGCAAAACGGTAGTTTTGGTGGTTGTAGATAGGTTCAGTAAAACGGTTCACTTTGCCGCATTACCTGCACTTCCAAATGCCAAGACACTTGCTCAGGTGCTTATAAATGAGATCATGAAGCTTCACAGATATTCCTCCGATGTGGTGTTAGATCGGGGGACCCAGTTTGTTTCCAAGCTCTGGAAGGCATTCTGTTCTTGACTGGGGGTGCAGCTGTCCTTTTCCTCTGCCTTCCACCCTCAGTCGAATGGACAGACCATGTGTATCATTCAGAATTTGGAGACCTAGCTCAGGTGTTTCATCTCCGAAAATCAGGAGGTTTGGACATCCTACTTACCGCTGGCAGAATTTGCCATTAATAATAATCATTGTCAAGAATCCACTGGCAGGTCACCTTTCTTCGGTGCATACGGTTATCACCCACAATTTGGTACCTTTAGTGGGGGAGGAGCTTCGGGAGTTCCTGAGGGGGAACAGTTTGCTTCGTCGCTCTCCTCAGTGTAACAGGGTGTTCTGAGTAATTTAAAGATCATGGGAGACATGTATGACGTGCCCCCTGGGCCTAGTGTACACGTGTAGTGGGTTACCCGGAGCCGGGTCTCTGGGGATTGTAGTCTCCGTGGCGGCAACCTGGTCCCGTGGCTCAGGGTGGTCAAACCAGTGGCGGTATAGTATAAGTTTTAGGTTAATTGTCCGACTACGCCACCCGTGGATTGCGGTCAGGGTGTACCGCCGCTGCGAGGCAGACCGCTGAGGCTGGTGTGGTATGCGCAGCAAAGGATGGGATAACTCCCCACGGGAAGAGTATAGCCTCAGGGCAGGGAATGTGGATGATGGGAGTGATGGTGCACGGGCGTCCCAGTACTAGTAGTGTTGTATGCGGTGAGAAAGCAGGAACGACTCAGAGTCTTTGCAGTGCAGTTCAGGGTCTTTACTGATGATATTAAGGCAGACCCTCCCGGGAGTACTGGCTAGCATAAGGGGCCTGGTCAGTCTGTGAACAAACAGGAGTTCCCCTGGCCAGGTGGAGTTGTAGGCCTCCCCGTCTATCTGCACTCTTCCTGGCTACCTTGCTGTAAGCGTGTGGAAGTAGCCCACGTCCCTGAGTATACCGTGTGGTGCTCACCCGTATGGCTGGTGACTTGGAGCCTTCTGATAGCCTCCGCTCCTCGATGGCGGTGCTGGTCCCTTCCTTGTGACTGAGCCTCCGGGCTTCTATGGCCAGAGGACCTGGAATCCCTTGCCTGCTGGTTTCTGCTGCTGAACTTAAAGATCCCCGCAGCCTCGGACTCCGGTGTCCGGTTCTTATATTCTTCTGCCAGGGCGAGCTCTGCTTAGCTCCAGCCCCTGGTCTTCAGCTCCTGCTCCTACAGAGCTCCTAGCTGTTGCTTTCCCTGTCTTTCTCCTCTCCTAGACTCTTAGACTGACTAACCCCGCCCCAGACCCAGTTTATATAGGGCAGGTTCCTCCCCTATCTGGCCTGGGACAGGATGTGTTGCATGTTTAAGGGCTCCTGACCAGGAAACCTCCCACTTGCTCTCAGACGTGATTTTTCTATCACTGTGGCAACCCGACCCCTGGGGTGTCACATTCCCCCCTAGTGAATTTTAGCACTCCAGGACTAAACACATTTTCAAGAAAACACATACAGGGCATAAACAATAACATTTCAACATATATACAAGAAGTTTTAGTCTTTAGAGGTCACGGCGTGTCCATAACCGGGTGTCCATGTCACCCAACAAGGTGAAGTCTTGGAACAGAGTAGGGGACCTGTCCAAAGCAAACCCCAAACGTTGGCCCTGGGTGTGGCTGCAAGGCTGAGGCTAGCTACTTTGGGCCACAAGGAGGCCATGCCAGACAGGTTTTTCTCTTCCGCGGCCATCTTCGCAAGAGGCACCAAGGTGCAACTATCTACATTGTAGTTCCGGTTATTCAGCGTCCATAACCTGTCAGTCCAAATAAACCTGCAGGGTAACTAGAGAAACATAATCAATAAACAGGCAACAAAAACATAAACCTTTTTCAGCATTTACGTAGCTACAGGTAAATATATACTTGGCATTAGACTCTCCAGCGCGCGGGCATCTGTCCTCTAGTGCTCCTGGTGGACCTACGTAAGCCACTATCTGGTTCTGAACTACAGGGTGTAGGAGGTGTTGTGGGTAGGCCTGGCAGCTTTCTGCGTTCTCTTTGGCTTACTAGGGGCACGGCAGGCTCACTACTAGCAGAGGGTTGATTCTCCTGGTCTGCTGGTATGGATTCTTCTGCCTCCTGGGCTGGTTGCTCTCCCGACACTTCCTGTTCTTCTGTAGGCCCTTGAGGGGCTGGCTGGAGAAAGGTGAGGATGGGTACCACGACTGCGTTGTTGATTTGAGTCCATGACCGGGGAAAGTCTCCGAGTACGGTACTGATCATTTCTTCCCTTTCCTCTGCGGGTTGAGGGTTCTCTTGATCTTCCTCAGGGCTTTGCAGCAGCTCGGGACACTTTTTCAGGTGGTCTCTGGAGACAATGGCTGTGGTCTCTCCTCCATCCTTACTGATGACACACACTTTTGGGTTCTCATGGCTTGAGGGCAGCACGGTGTACGGGTCCTTCTCCCACTGGTCGTCCAACTTGTGGAGCCGCCTCTTTCTCTTCAAGACCTGCTCTCCGGGTACCAGGGGAACAGCGGGAGCATGCTAGTTATAAGCCTTCTCTTGCCTTTCTCTTGCTTGAGACAGACTTCGCTCGACGCTCTCCTGTACTTTCCAATACTGCTGCTGCCGTTCTGTATCCCAGTCTGCCTCTGGCGAGGTGTCCTCAGGTGTCAGGACTCCCATATCCAGGTCAATAGGCAGCTTACCAGGTCTTGCTCTCATTAGGTAAGCCGGGGTACAGTTGGTGGAACCTACGGAGATGTGATTATACAAGTCCACCAGATCAGGCAGTTTTTCAGGCCACAGACTGCGTTCTTCCAGGGGCAACGTTTTTAGCAAGTCTATCACCACCTGGTTCATTTTCTCACATAGTCCATTGGTCTGAGGGTGATTAGGCGTTGTTCTTATCTTCCTGCAGCCATACAGGTTGCAGAACTCCTGGAAGACCTCCGCTTCGAAGGCTGGTCCTTGGTCCGTCAACACTTGCTCCGGATACCCGTGTGGACGGCAGAAGTGCAGCTGGAAGGCTCTGACTGTTGTTTGAGCTGTTAAGTCTTTGACAGGGACCACCACCAGGAACCGGGAGTAGTGATCTACGATGGTGAGGGCGTAGACTTACCCAGATTTGCTTGGAGCCAGTTTCACATGGTCCAGGGTTACCAGTTCCGGTGGCTGCCTGGTGATGATGGACTGCAGGGGAGTCTTCTGGCTGGCACGGTCCTTTCTTCTTAGGTTGCACGGGCCACAGTCTCTGCACCATCTCTCGATGGCTCCTCTCATGCCTACCCAGTAGAACCATCCACGCAACAGGAACTCCAGCTTCTTCCATCCGAAGTGTCCTGCTCCATCGTGGTATGCCTCCAGAACCATAGCCGCGTCTCGTCTTGGGACCACTACCTGCCAGGTCAGCTCATGTGTTCTAGAGTTGACCACTCTCCGGCACAGCTTCTCCTTGTAGAGAAACAGCTTACGTTTCTCCTTCCACAGTTGCTTGGTCTCCTCTGGAGCATCTGGGTCAAGACGGGCATCGGCCTGTGTCAGCATTTCCTTCACCAGACGGACTGCGGGATCACTGTCTTGTGTCTCCGCCCAGCTGTAGTGGGGTAAGGGATTGAACGTAGCAGAGCGCCTGTCCCTCACACGGTGGGAATACAGGGTAATCCCATGACGGTGGAACGCAGGGAGTTCGACTTCTTCCAGTTCTTCTGGATCTTCCCCTACGTCCGGTTAGTTTGGCATTCTGGACAGGGCATCCGCGTTGGCATTCGAGCGTCCCGCCCGGTATTTGATGGTGAATTCATAGTTGGACAGGCGGGCCATCCATCTCTGCTCCAGGGCACCAAGTTTTGCAGTGTCCAGGTGTGTCAACGGGTTGTTATCCGTGTACACGGTGAACTTGGAAAAGGCAAGGTAATGCTTGAAACGTTCGGTCACTGCCCACACCACTGACAGGAACTCTAGCTTGAATGAGCTATAATTCTCAGGGTTTCTCTCTGTGGGCCGTAGTTTTCGGCTGGCGTAAGCGATTACCCGTTCTTTCCCCTGCTGGATCTGGGACAGTATGGCTCCTAGCCCGATGTTGCTCGCGTCCGTGTGGAGGATAAAGGGCTGGCCGTAATCAGGGTACGCCAGGATTTCATCCCCCGTGAGGGCCATCTTCAGCTGGCGGAAGGACTCCTCTTCCAGCTTTTCCCACCTGAAGGGCGGCTTCTGGTTTTTGGCCTTCCTGGATTGACCTATCAGGAGGTCCTGCATAGGGGCTGCCATTTTGGTGAAACCGGGAATGAATCTTCGGTAGTAGCCTACCAACCCGAGGAACTGCCGCACTTCCTTTATGCTGGAGGGTCTTGGCCAGTCTTTAATCACGGTGATCTTATCGGGGTCAGGAGCCACTCCGTCAGCACTCACCACATGTCCCAGGTACTGCACCTTTGGTTTCAGGAGGTGACACTTGGAGGGTTTCACCTTTAGGCCGTAGCTTGCCAGGGCATCAAACACTTCTGCCAGGTGTTTCAGATGGTCTTCGTAGGTTTTGGAATAAACGATGACATCATCCAGGTATAACAGGACCGTCTCGAAATTCCGGTGTCCCAGACAGCATTCCATCAACCGCTGGAAGGTTCCTGGTGCATTGCAGAGTCCGAACGGCATACAGTTGAATTCGCTGAGACCCATCGGAGTGGTGAATGCAGTCTTCTCCTTGTCTGCCTCTGCTACAGGAACCTGCCAGTACCCGCTAGTAAGATCCAAAGTGGAGAAGAAGTTAGCAGATTTTAATGCAGCTAAAGATTCTTCTATTCTAGGTAACGGGTACGCATCTTTGTGTGTGATACGGTTGACCTTTCTGTAGTCTACACACATTCTCATTGTGTTGTCCTTCTTTTTCACTAGAACTAGTGGAGCTGCCCAGGGGCTACAGCTGTCCCTGATTACCCCAGCCTCCTTCATGTCCCGCAACATCCCCTTTGCATGCTGATAGTGTGCAGGGGGTACAGGTCGGTATCTTTCCTTTATGGGTGGATGGTCTCCTGTGGGGATGTGATGTTCTACCCCCTTTACTCGCCCGAAGTCTAGCGGGTGTTTACTAAAGACTCTTTCATACTCCCGAACCACCCGGTAGACTCCCTGATTTTGGTGTGAGGGAGTGGAGGTAGTACCCACATGCAGTTGCTGACACCAGTCCTCCATTTGTTTCTTAGAGCCGTTACCTTCCTCTGGTTGAGATGGAGGCAAGGGTTCCACGGCCCTTACAGAATTTTGGTTTATGGTGAACAATTTGGCTAGCGTGGCATACCGGGGCAGGTATACTTCTCTCCCCCCGATATTTATGATGCGGACGGGCTCCCTCCCATGGCGTACATCGACCACCCCCCGTGCTGTCAAAATGGTGGGCCTACTGTCTGAGTAGACGGGTTCTACCATTGCTTGGTAGTCTCTACCTCTTAGACCAATAGCTGCCCGGCACCAGATCATCATCTCACTTTTCGGGAGCATGGCAATAGGGAACGGGTCACACATTCTCACGCTACCAATCTCACCACCAGATAGTTCCACTTGTTGCCGTTTCATCAGTGCCCGGATCTCTTTTTGGAGAACACGCTGCTGGCTGGAACTGGCGTTCTTGGTAACCTGCTGCAAAATGAGAATTACCTCTGCAAGACAATTTTCAATTACGTTAGTTCCCAAGGTTATTTTAGGGTGACTCTCATGACGGTCAATGTCCACAATAATCAGTCCTTGTGCCGCCAGTTCGACTTTACCGATCTTAATGGTCACCTCTTTGAACCCCACCTGCGGCACGGGCTGACCATTGCTGGCGATGATACTCAGGTCATCATCTGGGTAGCGGGTTATGTCCGAGTCATTCCAGTACCGCTTAAAGAGCACGTACGGGATGGTAGTCACCTGTGACCCAGTGTCTAGTAGGGCACTCATAGGAATGCCATCCAGTACCACAGGCAAGACTGGACGTCCCCCTACGTATTTATCACGCCAGTTCGATGGGCCTGATGATCTTATGCCTGGGGGTTGGCCCTCTACCCCAGGTTGTGCCCGTTTAAATGACAGTACCTTGCCATATGTCCGGGTTGATTGCAGCGGCGGCAGATGGGCTGTCCTTCCTCGTTGTAGCGGTCGCTGGGTCTTCCTCTGGACGGCGGGATCCTCCTCTGTCGGCGCCATGGGACGTCCTCCGGTCCGGATTCCAGCTGGATCTTTCCTGGAGGAGAGACCTGTAAAGACTGCACAGTTCTGGTTAGCGCGGCTACGCTTTTGGTCAGTTCTTGGACCTGATGGTGCAAGGCTGTAGCCGGGTTGTTATCCAAAGCCTGCGCACCAGCTCCTACAGACTCTGTAGACAAGGGCGCCGCCTCCTGGTGATAGGTAATAGCAGGGCGCCAGTGGGTTACAGAGCTACCCGGTGCCGGTTCTCGGAGCACCCGGATGGCCCTGTCTTTGAACTTTGCAAAGTCTAACCCAGGGTTCTGCAAGGCCATTGCATGTGACTGGGTTTGGTGGGCGTTGGACAGCAGACCCTCAATGAATTGCTCAGTCAACAGTTCATCTGCATTCCGCACACTGTCAGGGTCTGCCTGTTTAATGGCTCCCAGGGCCTCTTGCAAATTCAAAGCATAGTCTCTTATACTGTCTTGGGCCCGCTGCTTGCACCCATAAAATTTCATTTTGATCTCTGCAGAGGTGCGGGTATCAAACGTGTCCCTCAGACGGGCTAAGATCTCCTTCACGGTCTCCTTGTCCCTGACTGACCAGGACTTTACTTCACGTTGGGCTGCGCCGGTTAACTGGCCTACCAATATGCTCACTTTTTGTCCCTCCGTCAGGGGGTATACTTTAAACAGGCTGTACAGTCTCTCTTTAAAGTCGCTTAGGGTATGCGACTCCCCTGAGTATCCGGGGATGTAAGGCATGGTGAACGGCATTACTGCGGCAGCGGCCACGCTGGTGGTAGAGGGTCCCTCCGTATCCTCCCCCCTAGTTAAGCGTGGCCTACCTTCTGTTGCTTCTTCTCCGTAGGCCGCGGCTCCGCAGACGATCGTCAGGGTGGAGGACCATGCATCGCGCTCTGGTGACGTCAGCGTCACTCCCTCTCCTTCCAGGACCTTGCGCAGCGTCGGTGCGTAGGGCGGAGCTTCAGGTCTCGCGCGCTTTCGGCGTCCACACCCCTCTTCTTCCCGCGCGGCGTCCTGAAGATGGCGTCCGACGGCGGGAAAACGACTGCGGATGGCGGGAAAACAGCTGAAGATGGCGGGAAACGGCTCCGGATGGCGGGAAATGGCTCCGGATGGCGGGGACCTTCACCACGGCAGGTGTGACAGTCTTTTGAAGGCGCGCAGTACACGGTGGTTGCGGGCACGAAATCCTGCCGACTACGCCAAAGTTGACGCGCCCCCTGGGCCTAGTGTACACATGTAGTGGGTTACCCGGAGCCGGGTCTCTGGGGATTGTAGTCTCCGTGGCGGCGACCCGGTCCCGTGACTCAGGGTGGTCAAACCAGTGGCGGTATAGTATAAGTTTTAGGTTAATTGTCCGACTACGCCACCCATGGGTTGCAGTCAGGGTGTACCGCCGCTGCGAGGCAGACCACTGAGGCTGGTGTGGTATGCGCAGCAAAGGATGGGATAACTCCCCACGGGAAGAGTATAGCCTCAGGGCAGGGAATGTGGATGATGGGAGTGATGGTGCACGGGCGTCCTAGTATTAGTAGTGCTGTATGCGGTGAGAAAGCAGGAACGACTCAGAGTCTTTGCAGTGCAGTTCAGGGTCTTTACTGATGATATTAAGGCAGACCCTCCCGGGAGTACTGGCTAGCATAAGGGGCCTGGTCAGTCTGTGAACAAACAGGAGTTCCCCTGGCCAGGTGGAGTTGTAGGCCTCCCCGTCTATCTGCACTCTTCCTGGCTACCTTGCTGTAAGCGTGTGGAAGTAGCCCACGTCCCTGAGTATACCGTGTGGTGCTCACCCGTATGGCTGGTGACTTGGGGCCTTCTGATAGCCTTCGCTCCTCGATGGCGGTGCTGGTCCCTTCCTTGTGACTGAGCCTCCGGGCTTCTAAGGCCAGAGGACCTGGAATCCCCTGCCGGCTGGTTTCTGCTGCTGGACTTAAAGATCCCCGCAGCCTCGGACTCTGGTGTCCGGTTCTTATATTCTTCTGCCAGGGCGAACTCTGCTTAGCTCCAGCCCCTGGTCTTCAGCTCCTGCTCCTACAGAGCTCCTAGCTGTTGCTTTCCCTGTCTTTCTCCTCTCTAGACTCTTAGACTGACTAACCCCGCCCCAGACCCAGTTTATGTAGGGCAGGTTCCTCCCCTATCTGGCCTGGGACAGGAGCTGTTGCATGTTTAAGGGCTCCTGACCAGGAAACCTCCCACTTGCTCTCAGACGTGATATTTCTATCACTGTGGCAACCAGACCCCTGGGGTACCACATGTATAAATGTATGGCTGACAGCCAGCCAGGTCTGGAGCTGAATGTGAATGACTTTATATGGTAGTCTACCAGGAATATAAGATTGAAAGTTCTTTATTGGAAGCTGGGACCTAGGCTTATTGGTCCCTATAAAATAACCGCCGTCATTAACCCATCAGCGTTTCGTCTTGAACCTCCTCTGGCCCTTAAAGTCCACTACGTGTTCCATAGGTCCTTACTCAAGAAGTATGTGGAACCTCTTGAGCCCTCACCTCTACCACCACCCCCAGTAATGGTTGTGGTAATCTGGAGTTCCAGATTTTGAGTATTGTAGATTCTGGTCTCCAACGTCGTTCTCTACAATACTTGGTGCACTGGAAAGGTTATGGTCCAGAGGAGAGGATGTGGGTTTCAGCATCAGAGATGAATGCTCCCAGGTGGGTTCATTCATTCCCCACCTCTTATCCTGAGAAACCCGGTCCTGAGTGTCCGGAGGCCACTCGTAGAGAGGGGTGTACTGTCACGGGTGTGTCAGAAGTGACAGTCGCCCTGCTGTTGGTCGCTCATCCCCCTCCCTTCCCTAGCCAGGGCTTAACACCATGGAAAGACAGGGCGAGGTTCGCGTGCAGCAATTGGTGAAGAACCAATATAGGGACGTTAGTGGAGACAGGGTGATATTAGATCAGCCTAGGATGTCTCCACTTCCCCCTTTCCCTAGAGTCTGGGCTCCCTTTCCCTCTTCCCTTTGTGTTGCACTAAGTCTTTCCCACACATTGCGTGACACACACAGAGTGACTGCAGACTTATCGGTTTGGACAGGACAACCCCTTATCATGCCTGTTTTTGCTGCTAGAGAAGGACCATGCTTAGCAGGCAGTTGAAACCCCTAGTCGTTTGGAGTTTGCAGTCATTTCTTGCTGGATGGAAAGAAAAAATGAGGCTGAAGAGTTACCATACAGCCATAGGGTCAAGTGATAGTGACTGCTAGTTTTTCTTGGCTTATGAGATCAAACTGGTATCTAAAAGTCATTGTGATTCTGATTCTAATATTTGAAGAAAGTCAGATATCAGTCACATATCAAAATCACACATCATTTGAATTTGGCCTGGAGGAGGTCTGTGTGAAAGTCCCAATGCGTTTCAGACAAGTTTGCACTGAAAATCACATAACCAAATAGAATGCTTAAGTTTCTTCAACTGAGTGTTTAAGTCAATGGTAAGTGTACTGGCTTCTAGACATAGAGTTTTGGGTTCAATTCCCAGCAGCATACAGTGAACTTTTTATTATTATTTTCATCAGTTGTGAAAGTCAGATGTCTAAGTCACTTATCAAAGTCACATATCAAAGTCAGTTCTCAGACAAGGTATTTAGCCTCAAACTGACATTATTCTGATGTTTGACTTTGATATCTGTCATGTCCTAAACTGGACGCTGTAGTTGAGCACCTCTTCATGAATCAGGATCATCCGACTCCAGCATGCCCCTCATCAAGATTGCTGTGAACAACGCCGGTCTTGATGAATCGAGCCCATTGTGTTTTATATTACGGAAACATATTGGCACATTTTATTATACAATTGGTGGTCTTGTATTATTTCTATATTGTTGCTACAGCAGCATAGTGGGCCCCAAGAATGATTTACTCTGGGGATCCAAGGTTCTGCAGCCCGATGCTGCATACAATTAATATAAAAAAATAAAATAAAATTAATGTTAATATTAATATTGAGCAGAATTAATTTCAGCCTATTGGTGCAGCCTCCACAACTGTCACGGTCTCCCATGTTGTCCCTTGGGAAAATTAATCGCCCACTCTTGCTCTATTATATATAGTGCTATGTTATGCAAAGTGCTAAAGTGCTGCACATTTTCCATCTACACATGTGCATCAAAGCGTCTGTGTGTTACCCACAGAACCTTTGATGCACATGTGTAGATAGAATCACATGATCTATCAAAGGGGATCATGTGACAAGTCACGTGATACATCCAGTACCTGAGGGGGGGGGGGTACACCTTCTAAACTACCCAGTGCCCTGGCTACTCTTACTACTCTTAATCCACTCCTGTACATACAGTACAGACCAAAAGTTTGGACACACCTTCTCATTCAAAGATTTTTCTGTATTTTCATGACTATGAAAATTGTACATTCACACTGAAGGCATCAAAACTATGAATTAACACATGTGTAATTATATACTTAACAAAAAAGTGTGAAACAACTGAAAATATGTCATATATTCTAGGTTCTTCAAAGTAGTCACCTGTTGCTTTGATGACTGCTTTGTACACTCTTGGCATTCTCTTGATGAGCTTCAAGAGGTAGTCTCTGGAAATGGTTTTCACTTCACAGGTGTGCCCTGTCAGGTTTAATAAGTGGGATTTAATAAGTGGGATTTCTTGCCTTATAAATGGGGTTGGGACCATCAGTTGTGTTGTGCAGAAGTCTGGTGGATACACAGCTGATAGTCCTACTGAATAGACTGTTAGAATTTGTATTATGGCAAGAAAAAAGCAGCTAAGTAAAGACAAAGGAGTGGCCATCATTACTTTAAGAAATGATGGTCAGTCAGTCCGAAAAATTGGGCAAACTTTGAATGTGTCCCCAAGTGCAGTTGCAAAAACCATCAAGCGCTACAAAGAAACTGGCTCACATGAGGACCACCCCAGGAAAGGAAGACCAAGAGTCACCTCTGCTTCTGAGGATAAGTTTATCCGAGTCACCAGCCTCAGAAATCGCAGGTTAACAGCAGCTCAGATTAGAGACCAGGTCAATGCCACACAGAGTTCTAGCAGCAGACACATCTCTTCAACAACTGTTAAGAGGAGACTTTGTGCAGCAGGCCTTCATGGTAAAATAGCTGCTAGGAAACCACTGCTAAGGACAGGCAACAAGCAGAAGAGACTTGTTCGGGCTAAAGAACACAAGGAATGGACATTAGACCAGTGGAAATCTGTGCTTTGGTCTGATGAGTCCAAATTTGAGATCTTTGGTTCCAACCACCGTGTCTTTGTGCGACGCAGAAAAGGTGAACGAATGGACTCTACATGCCTGGTTCCCACCGTGAAGCATGGAGGAGGAGGTGTGATGGTGTGGGGGTGCTTTGCTGGTGACACTGCTGGGGATTTATTCAAAATTGAAGGCATACTGAACCAGCATGGCTACCACAGCATCTTGCAGCGGCATGCTATTCCATCCGGTTTGTGTTTAGTTGGACCATCATTTATTTTTCAACAGGACAATGACCCCAAACACACCTCCAGGCTGTATAAGGGCTATTTGACCAAGATGGAGAGTGATGGGGTGCTACGCCAGATGACCTGACCTCCACAGTCACCAGACCTGAACCCAATCGAGATGGTATGGGGTGAGCTGGACAGCAGAGTGAAGGCAAAAGGGCCAACAAGTGCTAAGCATCTCTGGGAACTCCTTTAAGATTGTTGGAAGACCATTTCCGGTGACTATGTCTTGCAGCTCATCAAGAGAATGCCAAGAGTGTGCAAAGCAGTCATCAAAGCAAAAGGTGGCTACTTTGAAGAACCTAGAATATAAGACATATTTTCACTTGTTTCACACTTTTTTGTTAAGTATATAATTCCACATGTGTTAATTCATAGTTTTGATGCCTTCAGTGTGAATGTATAATTTTCAAAGTCATGAAAATACAGAAAAATCTTTAAATGAGGTGTGTCCAAACTTTTGGTCTGTACTGTACATACAACACTACACATCAGTGCAGGTACAACTTATGGCTTCTTCATCTAGGAGTTTATGAGCATCATCTGTCTAATTGACAGAGAACCCCTGAGAAGTCTACACAAGAAAGCTTCTGTCTGTATCATGATTCCAGTGACTTTTATAAGGTTTAGACAATGGAAGCATAAAGCTGGTTAATGTTTATAAGTATGATTCGTCGATAATACCGAATTGGCCAGATTCTGTAATCTCGAGAAGTTTACTTTTAAACATTGTTTTAGACAATAGATCTGTGTATTTCTCATGGAACATAATGGTAAGTGTACACACATTATTTGAATCAATATTTTGGTTACAATAACACTATTAGTCAAAGCAAATATCACAGTGGTCACTTTTGTACAAATCAGGATAATGAATCTTTGAAACACACAACTTCATAGACCATAGAACAATTAACATTGTCTTACTGTATTGACTCCTAGCAAACACTTTGTGGATAGCATGCATCAAGGACAGTTCATGTGAAAGAGCTAGTTTCTCAGTATCAGAGTAAATCAATATTATACTGCAGTATATTGCAATATTATAGTGCTTGAATTCACGCAACCATATTTGCAATACATTCCACACTTGGTCTAATGACCACACTTTATCAAAGCATATAAACAATATGTTACAATATGTAGGCTATAAGATATCCATATTTTTATTAGCAATACAATCCACATTTGGATATCTTATAGCCACACATTATTTACACAAAGCACCCTATCCAAAGGGGATGGTTTTAGCGGATGATTGCCATAAAAATAATAATGGAAGTGTACACTGTGTACAACAACACAAAGCAATGCATGAACAAATTATAGCAAAAAATAAATCAGCTGGCCTAATACTCAAAGTCTTCATGGCAATCCTCCCAGTGGATGGCCATGGAACAATGAGGTGGAATAAGATTCTACAGGTGAACAACTGGCTACGTCGATGGTGCCGTCAACAAGGATTTGGAATTCTGGATCACGGAATGAATTACCTATACGATGGACTACTTGCTAGAGATGGGGTACACCTTACGAAGACTGGAAAACATGTATTTGGAAGTCGCCTTGCTACACTCATCAGGAGAGCTTTAAACTAGAACAATGTGGGAAGGGAAGCAAAAGGCCAGAAAAAGCCATACAGCTGACAAATACTATTGAGATCTCTGCTACTGGAAGTGGAAAGGAAGAACAAAGACAAAACAATTTAAATAATAAAAATATGGGAGGAAGAGAAACCAATCACAAACTAAAATGTTTTTATACAAATGCACAAAGCATGGGCAACAAACAAGGAGAATTGGAACTACTAATGCAGGAAAAGAAATATGATGTCATTGGAATCACTGAAACTTGGTGGGACGATACACATGATTGGAATAAAAGGCTAAAAGGATACAACTTATTTGCAAGAAACAGACTTGATAAGCGAGGAGGAGGTGTCGCATTGTATGTTAGAAAAGCGTATATCTGCAAAGAGATTGAAGCTTCAGAGACTGGGAGTTCTGTGGAAACTGTTTGGGTAAGAATACAAGGAGAGAACAACGGAAAGGACACCATTGTAGGCATTTACTACAGGCCACCTGGGCAAGCTGAAGATATGGATGAACTCTTTATGTATCAAATGACCAAGTTCTCCAAAAAATATGACGTAGTGGTCATGGGAGATTTCAACTATCCAGACATTTGTTGGGAATCTCTCTCAAGTAAAACTAACAGGTCAAGCAAATTCTTATCCTCTCTTGCTGACAACTTTATCTTCCAAAAGGTAGGGGAGAAAACAAGGGGATCTGCTACTTTGGATCTAATCCTTATAAACAGGGAGGAAATGGTTGAGGAGGTAAAGGTGGCTGGGACCCTAGGAGGCAGCGATCATGCTATTATAGAATTTTGGATAACTAGAGGAGGAAGACATGTGAAGACTCAAACTTCAAGGTTAGATTTTAGAAAGGCAGATTTTAAGAGACTCAGAAAGAGAATAGGAGGGATCCAATGGCTGGATGTCCTTAAGGACAAAAATGTCCAGGAAGTATGGGAAATTTTTAAAAATGAGATTCTCAAAGCACAATCGTTAACAATCCCGAAAAGTAGGAAGAATGGGAAGCATTTAAGGAAACCAGGATGGATGAACACAGAACTTAAACACATGCTAAAAAGAAAGAAAGAAATGTTTATTAAATGGAAAGAGGGAGGCATATCTAAAGAAGATTATAATGCAGTCTGCAGATCCTGTAGGGCACGTATCAGGTTAGCTAAAGCTGACAATGAATTAAGGCTTGCAAGAGATGTCAAAAGCAATAAAAAAGGATTTTGGGGGTATGTCAAAAGTAAAAGAAAAGTCAAAGATGCTATAGGATTTTTACAGGATGAAAATGGAGAAATGGTAAGAGAGGATGTTGAGAAGGCCGAACTTTTTAATTCCTATTTTGCATCTGTTTTCTCTCAGAAAGAAAATGTAACATCAACTGATCTTCACTGTCCTTTTAACCCCTTAAGCCCCGGAGCATTTTTCGTTTTTGCATTTTCGTTTTTGCTCCCCTTGTTCCCAGAGCCATAGCGTTTTTATTTTTTGGTCAATATGGCCAGGTGAGGGCTTATTTTTTGCAGGACGAGTTGTACTTTTCAACGCCACTACTAGTTTTATCATATACTGTACGGGAAAACGGGAAAAAAATTCCAAGTGCGGTAAAATTGCAAAAAAAGTGCAATACCACAGTTGTTTTTTATTTATTTTTTTTACCATGTTCACTGAATGCTAAAACTGACCTGCTCTTCTTATTATACAGGTCATTACGAGTTCATAGACACCAAACATGTATAGGTTCTTTTATATTTAAGTGGTGAAAAAAAATTCCAAAATTTGGTAAAAAAAAAAATAAAAAAATAGTGCCATTTTCTAAGACCCGTAGCGTCTCCATTTTTCGGGATCTGGGGCTGGTTGAGGGCTTATTTTTTGCGTGCCGGGCTTACGTTTTTATTGATACCATTTTGGGGTAGATCCGATGTTTTGATCGCCCGTTATTGCATTTTATTGCAATTTTGCAGCGACCAAAAAACGTAATTCTGGCGTTTAGAATTTTTTTCTCGTTACGCCGTTTACCGATCGGAATAATTCTTTTTTTATATTGATAGATCGGGCGATTCTGAACGCGGCGATACCAAATATGTGTATGTGGGTTTTTTTTTTATATATTTTATTTTGAATGGGGCGAAAGGGGGGTGATTTAAACTTTTATATTTTTTTACTTTTTTTTATATTTTTAAAAACTTTTTTTTTTTACTTTTTGCATGCTTCTATAGTCTCCATAGGAGACTAGAAGCAGCAACTATTCGATCGCCTCTGCTACATACAGGGGACGAGCAGGTCCCCTGCATGCAGCAGAAATGGTCCTGTGCTATGAGCGCCGACCACTAGGTGGCGCTCATAGCGACAAGATCATGACAACCACAGGCGTCTGCTGCAGACCCTGGGTTGTCATGCACGCCCATCGGCGACCCGCGGTCACGTGACGGGGTCGCCGGTGGGCGGGGCTTATGACGCGCTACCCGGAAGCGCGCGTTAAATGCTGCTGTCGGAGATTGACAGCAGCATTTAACTGGTTAACAGCCGCGGGTGGATCGCGATTCCACCCGCGGCTGTTGCGGGCACATGTCAGCTGTAAGAATCAGCTGACATGTGCTCGGTTCAGTGAGGGCTCAGCGCCGGAGCCCTCACTGAACCGGCGGTACGCAAATATGCGTACTAATACGTCCCCGGTAAGTAAGGGGTTAAAGGAATAGAGGAATCCAAGTTATCTGTAAACAGAAAGATTGTGAGGGAATATTTAGCTAACATAAATGAGTTCAAGTCTCCAGGTCCAGATGAATTACACCCCAGAGTACTGAAGGAGATCGTAGAAGAAATTTTAGAACCACTCTCCATAATCTTTGAAAATTCTTGGAGAACAGGAGAAGTCCCAGAAGACTGGAGAAGAGCAAATGTTGTTCCTATCTTCAAAAAGGGGAAGAAGGTGGACCCAGGGAACTATAGGCCGGTGAGTCTGACTTCTATACCAGGAAAGATCTTTGAACAAATTATTAAACAACATGTATGTAAGTACATGGATAAGAATGAAATGATTAACCAGAGTCAGCATGGGTTTGTAACTAACAAGTCATGTCAGACTAACTTAATTTCCTTCTATGACATAATCACTGACTGGGTGGATCAGGGAAATGCTGTAGATATAGTATATCTTGACTTCAGCAAAGCATTTGACAAAGTATCTCACACCATCCTTATTGAAAAAATGACCAAGTATGCAATGGACCAGGCAACTGTTAGGTGGATTCATAACTGGCTTAGTGATCGGACTCAAAGGGTGGTTGTAAATGGCTTCACATCCAGCTGGATGAATGTCTCAAGTGGGGTACCACAGGGCTCCGTCCTGGGACCTGTATTGTTCAACATCTTTATCAATGATTTAGATGAAGGAATTGAGGGTAAACTGATTAAATTTGCTGATGACACAAAGCTAGGAGGGATAGCTAATACTAGAGAAGAGAGAGAGAGGATTCAAAAAGACCTAAATAAACTGGAGCAGTGGGCAGCAACCAACAGAATGGTTTTTAACAGGGAAAAATGCAAAGTACTACATCTGGGCAATAAAAATGAAAAAAGCATATACAGAATGGGAGGAATAGAGCTAAGCAACAGTACATATGAAAAAGACTTAGGTATACTAATAGATCATAGACTGAACATGAGTCAACAGTGTGATGCAGCAGCAAAAAAGGCAAATACAATTCTGGGATGTATTAACAGAAGCATACAGTCTAGATCACGTGAAGTCATTATCAGTCTTTACTCCTCTTTGGTCAGACCTCATCTGGAATACTGTGTACAGTTTTGGGCACCACGTTTTAAAAAAGACATAGACAAACTGGAGCAAGTTCAGAGAAGAGCGACCAGAATGGTGACTGGTCTGCAAACCATGTCCTATGAGGAACGGTTGCAGGATTTGGGAATGTTTAGCTTGCAAAAAAGAAGACTGAGAGGAGACTTAATAGCTGTCTACAAATATGTCAAGGGCTGTCACATTGTAGAAGGATCATCTTTATTCTCATTTGCACAAGGAAAGACTAGAAGCAATGGGATGAAACTAAATGGGAGGAGACACAGATTAGATATTAGAAAAAACTTTTTGACAGTTAGGGTGATTAATGAGTGGAACAGGCTGCCACGAGAGGTGGTGAGTTCCCCTTCAATGGACGTCTTCAAACAGAGGCTGGACAGACATCTGTCTGAGATGATTTAGTGAATCCTGCTTTGAGCAGGGGGTTGGACCAGATGACCCAGGAGGTCCCTTCCAACTCTACCATTCTATGATTCTATGATTCAATCATCTCCTCTGCCAAAAAACTTTCCCCAATGCAGTTCACACAGGCACAACATGGATTGCACGTGAAGTTCTGTGTCACAGCTTCTCCTTCTGTGTCCTCATCTTGAGTAGCTACCCCTATAAGCTTTGTCCATAACTGTAGAGGGGGTCAGTACTGCCACCAAGTCTCAAATATATTGATAGCAGTGGTAACCTTTGTCACGCAAAAATGGCTAGTGTTCATCATTTGAGCCAAGTAAATCTATAGATTCTGTTTGGTTTTCCATGACGCCACATTTTCCACGGTTGGCCTCTCGATTTTCGGTCTGAAGATTGCTTGGGTCATCATTTCCAGATTTTGATCTAAAGGGAAAACACATATTATTCTCTGCACAAAATCCCGGTCAGTTGGGACGTGTTCCCCTTTCTTTTGCCCGGGTTTCATAACTATCAACACATTGTCTGCTCCTTGAACAATTACCTCTGCAGGTTCTGGAGGACCTTTGTCACCCAGTTGTTTCAACCAGATTTTTGCACCATCATTGATAGGATCTGAGGATCCAAATCCTTCACCTCCTCTGACTGTCACAACTGCAGGGGTCCTTACTCTGACCACCTTCGTTTTAGAAATAGACAGTACCAGTAACTGAGTTATCTTATCTCTCTTCTGTATTATCATGACTTTTTCTTCATCATTCATTAAAAGTACTTTAATTTCTTCCTGATAATCCTGGTCTATCACTCCTCCCATTACCTGAATACCCTTTAAGGCCAAGCCTGACCTTGAGGTTATAAGACAAAAATGCTCAGGTGGCATTTGCAAGCCTATAGCAGTCCTGATTTTCTTTACAACTTCTTTGAAGTGACTTTCATTGTCACTTTGAATCTGTATTGGGATACAGTACAATACCATTGTTTCCAAAGTCTTAATAGTATTGTTAGCATTGGCCATTTTACAGGTACAAATCAACGTAAACCCAGAATATGCATACAAAGCTGTGCATACGCATACACATCCTCCATCATGTAGAGGAGGGCCAATGTAGTCAATTTGCCCAGGAAGTTTTCCTTGAGCTTTCTGGCCTCTCACCACATGAGGGATTGGTCTCTGTTGTGAATATTGACACTTAATGACGGTTTCCTTTATGAACTCTAACCTGATGGGCACCCCTCTGGTCTGTGCCCATTGAGTCAGTCCAAGCAGCTCCTCAGAGGTATCAGTCTTTACTGGATTCAGTGACTGATATTTCGGACTGTTAGTCTGCTACTGAGTTGAATCTTTCCAGGGTATCTGAAGCACAAATAGCATCAACATGAAACACAGTCACTTTAATTATTTGTACAATTGCCCAGATATCTTGCCACAACTCTTTTCCCCATACTTCTTTGCTATGTATACTTGTAGTCTGATAGCCCACTGCGTTCCACACACGGTTGTTACCTTGGTACCTAGCTGACCCTTCTGTAAACCACGCTTGTTTCCTCTGCTCAGGAATCAATTGTTCAAAGGATATCTCCTGCTCCTGAAGTCCCATAGGGACTTTGCCTAACTTCTCATGCAATGTGGAGATTCCACTAACTCCTGGTTTTGCTCTGTCCTGAATTGCCTCAATTTGCTTTCCTCCTAATTCTGTAGTTATAACCTTGCACTCACTGAATTGTTTTGGAGTTCCCTTAATCAAACTGGCCTCCGCCCCTGTATCTACCAACATTTGTGGGGTGTGGCCAGCATGTCAATCACTTTTATCTGTCTCCCTCCATCGATCCTCCATTTCAGATGAAGACATCATATTAGGAGAAAATGATGCCCCCTTCTGTTGGGCTTTGAATTCCTGTATCAAGGATTTAACTTCAGCATAAAGATCCTCAAACCCCTGTGCTGTGGGCTTTGCTGGCGACGAGGAGGGAGTTGGCCCTCTCTCTCCCTGTGTCCTGCCCGGCCCCTGCTGTGGGGATTCAGAATCTTTTACTGTAACCTTTCTATTATGTGAAACCCTGACTTTTTATTAAGTCCTATCTTTTGATACAATTTCCACATCTCGTTAGTACCAATCCTGTCTATTTTATCCCTGTGGACACCATCCTTTATCAGGGCCATAAACATATCTTTACGGGTAATACAAGATCTAGGATTGTAGTTACTTTTGACATTGTCATGCTGCTCTTCAGAGGGAAAATTACCCTTTTGTTTGGGACCCCAATCTCCCAGATCCCCTAACTGTCTAATTGCCTCCAATGTATTGGCGATAGTTTTCCCAGTCTGATTTATCATTAGCGTCATCATGATATGCTTGTAGGCTGCAGGGGCATTTCTAATGATACGATTTCTAACAGATACACTCACAACAACTTGCATATAATCATCATAAGAGCTTGCCGAAATAGCATTTTTCATGACCTCCTCTTTCAACCTCTGAGTACAATCTTTCAATGTAAACCATGGTTTTTCATTGGGCGGCCAGTCCGCCTCGGATGGGTATTTATGCTGCAATGCCATGGCCACATCAAGCATACTACACACCACATGTGGCTGCTGAATTGTCAAGGTACGAAAGGCCTCCTTCACTACAGGTTCATGACTGAATTGGACAAATTTTTGGCCATCCACAGCATCCACCTGCACTCCATGAGCCCCCATCTCCCATAATCTGACAGATCAAGCTACTAAAGATTCATTTGGCTTTTGAGAGAAACAATCATGAAGGTCATTAAGCTCCTGCTGACTGTAATCCTCTACTGCATTCTTATTCTGTTTACCTGCAGCAGTCTCTACAATCCGTCTCCGACATATAGGATGAACTTTCACTGGGTTAAGAGGAGGATCAATTTCTCTCTTTCCATTGAAATATTCATCCTCAGTCTCTGGATTGGTGATGTTTTTAGAGTCAGTTGAATCCCATACATCCCCATCCCACTGATCAGGGCTCCACTCTATCCCTGCTTTGGCTATGGCCAAAGCTACTTTCTTGTTATTAACCTTCCCTCACCTCCTTTTGTATTTATACTGCGCTACACATACAGCAGCCTTTTCTGCAACATGCTGATATCCATCACATCTGTCCATTAATAACTTATTCTGACACTGTGCTATAATCAATGCATTCTGGGCCTCACACAACTGTCTTTCCAATTCCTGAACTTTTGTTAATATACGTATTCTTTCCTCATGCTGTTTTCTATATGCAGACAGCAGGATCCATCTGTAAAGGACATATTGATACTCATGCTAGAGCAACTCCATTTTGTCTGCTTGCTTTAAAATCATGTTATCACTCCTTGCATAACATATTCTTTCTTTCTCTTCCCATGGAACTTATCTCACACTAACTTTTTCTCAAGAGAACATTTTGTCAGACACTCTGTTATCTAACTTGTTTAGGCCAGGTTTGACCTTGTAAAATTTCCATAGTGCTTCAAACTAACAATGATAATATGACCATATATGTGTTTTCCGTAATAATTGTACTAACATCAGTTAGCCTATAGTATTGTAGTATGGCTGTAGAGTTGATTGGCTATTTGATATACTCAAAACAATATAAAATGCTAAGCAAAATAAACGGGATCAGAGATTCTTTGAATCCCGACAATACAGAGCACGCATTGCCTCCGTTTGGTTTTCTGTGGATTGCGCAATCAACATAATAATTTTGACACTCACTTGGTCAACCGTGAAGGGTTATTGCCCTCCCTTAACAGCTGGTGCCGTGACTCGGATCCCTAACCAGGGACGCCCCTCCACCTCTGGACGACCACAAAGAGAGACCTGCCTTCAGCCTCCCCCACTGGAATTGGGACTGATCATCCCCCACAAAAAGCCACGGTAAGTGCACCAGTTCTTTACTAGTGACACTGACCGTTTGGCGTGGTTTCCACGTAGTGTGTGGTTGTTTGCAGTATCTCCGGGTGTCCTGGTTGGATATAGTCAAAGGTGAGACTATAAGGGGTGTAGTCTCATTAGGGGTCTGATATTATTTAACTTCAAAGCAGTATCACCTCGGATTTACAAGTGAATATTGTGTGAATCTTTCTCAGCTTTGGACAAAAATCCTTAGGAGAGACTGAACATTGTTAGTTTCAGTCGCGGCAGGTGATCGAAGATTGGGTAGGACACGCAAGTAGATATACGTATATCGAGTGTCCGGTGCGCTGCAAAGCTGCATAGCAGCAGAAGTGCACCTCCTTTCATTTGTTGTGTGAAAGAATTCCCCCGACGGGAGGGGTGAGTTAGTAGTGGAACAGCTGGGAGCTCTGGCCAGACTCCGCTGTGCACAAATTAAGGATCTTTTTGTCAGTTGTAGTGAATAATCAATGTTTCTGTGGAGCAGAAAGAATTTGTCTCCCCCGAAGGAGAGGGAGGATGTGATGAATATCATGATCAGTCGAGAAGGGAAAAGATCATTTAAGCACGTGCCAAAAGTGTTTAAGGTGTTAAATTTTCCTGTGGAGGGGAGGCTTCAGCCTGTGTTGTGGGATGAAGGCATCCGGCAGCAAAGGGGTAGATTAGTTGACTGCTGTGGATTGTTGGAAGATGCTGAAAACTTTAGGAAAGTGGCACATGAGATTTGTGATGAAGGATATGTTGAAAAAGTACAGGAGGAAGTAGGTCCCCCCCTTCCCAACTTATGTGTCCACAATCCAAATCTAGAGCCCCTAAAGAAGCATCTCCCACAAATGTAGCAATACCCCAGCCCCTGAATCCGGAAACTGAGCAATTTATACCTTATGAGATTAAATACCCTGCACTTCCCACTGAGAGCCAGCCACCATCATATAACCCAGACGGTTGGCTCTGTAATGTGTGTTGGGTCACTAATCCAGGATGGCGCAGGACATGCTATAATTGTGAAGCACGCACGTAAACCCGGTGTTGTAGCACCAACCTACCCATTACTTAACGCTGACGGGGGGTATTATGAATCACTACCCCCACCTGCCCCTACCATCATATTCCATTCAGAGGGACCCAGGGTCCTCTGAACTCTTCCCTATTCACCCTCTCCCAAACTGGGGAAATAGAACATGGACGCTAGTATGAGGAGGTGGCGTCTGATTTACTAAATGGTCCTTCAGAATTCTCTACTATACTGAGAATAGGTATTGGGAGTATACCACAACAGCAGGTTGGGATCATTGTAAACGCAGCAAATGCGAAACTGCAGCATGGGTGGGGGCTAGCTGCAGAGATATGTCGTATTGGGGGACCTACAATACAAGCTGCATCTAATGATTACATCCGTGACCATGGCCCGTTAAGAGAAGGAGAGGTGATGGCTACAAGAGCCGGACAGCTATCATGTCATTTTGTTATACATGTAGAGAAAACCAAAAGAGTAATGTCATTGTGTAAGATTACAGTACAAGATGTTAAATGCAGCAAGGAAGATAATGGGATGTTGAAATGTTGAAAAGTAAATGCATGTGAAAAAAAAAGGTTGCGCTGAGTTTGTTGACAGAAGGAAAAAGTATGTGGATATGTGGAGAAACTTAAATGGTTAACTGAAATATGCACGCTGCCAGATAAGCGCCCAGTTACAGCTGCTAGCATAGCAAAACGGCCTTGGCTTGATACAGAGCAGGAAAAAAAAAAAAGGTGAATGGAGGAAGAAAATGCAGACAATAAGGGAAACACGATGCTATGTTATGTGTATTACAAAGATACTGCTCTCCGATAATGGCGGAGTAATGAATTGTTGGGAATGTTCTAATTGTGGCCAGCAGAATCCATTGTCAGTAGATTACTGTGTTGCATGTCACGCACTTCCCTCGCTACTACCCAAGCCACTTCTAGTGCCCCATCCTCATCTGTTATACCTATGTCCGCCCAAAGTTCCAACCCTTCCTGCAGCGGCCATGTTGCTACACCCATTGCATCACCTCCGGTCTCTGACCAAATGTCCCTTTGGTGGTGGCCATCTTGGTGCACCCTTCCTGTAGTATGCTTCCTTCTGGTTGCGGCCATCTTGGCACACCCAGAATACAGGCAGCAATACACACTACACCCAGAATGTGTATGAGGAAGATCATCATAATCAGTGTGTGACAGAGCATTAGACGCCAATACATATGAGAGTGGGTTTAACTTCTGTCAAGCCCTTAAAATATGGGCTCAGGATAAGTTGGCTAATCAATCCACTACCCTCAACAGCACATATTTATGTCCACTTTGACATTAGGGCTAAAATATGGTGATGTAAACTAATTCTCTAGATGGTCATGTATCCTTAAGTTTCTAATAGATGCACATACACGTTGTCTGGTTTACAGTAATTGATTTAGCAAACGTTTTTGTTTTTTTATTAGCATTCCACTACACAAAGACTGTCAGTTTCTGTTTGCATTTACATATTACATTACATATTACATTTACACGGAGCAAATGTCCATCAGGGCCAGTGTTAGTCTCCTCAAGCATCTAGCAAAACTGAATTGTCGAGTCTCAGCCTCGAAACTTCAGTTTTGGCCCGGCAAGTGGTCTTCTTAGGCCATTGCCTTACTCAGGGTGCCAGACATCTCACAGAAGAAAGGAAGACGGTCATCTACGCACTACCGTTCCCAAAAGATCCCATAGAGCTGCAACGGTTCCTCGGACTATGTACATACTGCAGACAATGGATCCCAGACGCCTCACGTCTCATGCAGCCGCCCCTCTAAGATGCATTAAAAGAAGACACTCTGGCTGATGTCAACAACAAGGACCACCAAGAACAGCTGCAACAAGCCTTTGAGCAACTAAAGTCAAGGAAAATGACAGCCCCTGCCCTTGGAAATCTGGACTATGCTCAACCTTTCCATTTGTATGCCTCTGAGACAGGAGGACATGCAGCAGGAGTACTCACGCAGAGACACTGTACAAAGCAGCGCCCAGTCGTTTATTACCTAGCGCATCTCTCCCCCAGCTGTCTACGAGCGGTTCACGCCACACAGCAACCTAAACATCTGTCTACACAGAGACACCTGTGGCTGCAGTGTTCGTTGATTTTGCCAGAAAATGTGAAGTTACACCACCATCAACCCAGCCACCCTGCTACCAGCACCTGAAGGAGAGGGGAAAAAGGCTCCACCGCATGATTGTCTGGAACAAATTACTGCGGAGTCAACTCCACTTGTTCTAGTGGGGGAAGTACCCTTGGATGACCCAGAACTTACGTTATATACGGATGGATCCAGATATGTTGACACCTCTGGCAGGTTTCATACTGGATATGCTGTCACAACTGAAGATACATTGGTAGAGGCAGCAGTCTTACCTCCCAGTATGTCAGCACAAGAAGCAGAGCTCAAAGCTCTGACTGCAGACTGTGAAAAATGCTGAAAGCATCAGACAATTGATGGAAGTGGTTGTTATGCACACGCCCGGGCTGAGCGGCGTGTGCGTGTGATTGTAGTGATTCCACTGGACCATGAACCGGAGAGTGCCTGGAGGGGCGTGACTAAGTATCTGGCCGATCCGACCAAGATGGCACGACGGCATACGACGCCAGTGCACCAGGGAGAAACCGGGCAGAGGGACCAGGTGCTACTCCAGGTCAAACTCCGGACACGGGGGTTGACCCACACAGGGATTACTGGATCAGGCTGGTTAGGCTGGCGCACAGACTGGAGGGTATAGGCAGGCACGACTGGTATGCAGGCAGGCGGGTAAAGGCAAGCGCAGCTAGAGTGCAGACAGGGAGGCACTAGCAGGTAGGAACACAGGCGGGATAGGACCCAGTACACACTGGGACTCAGGAACAATACAGGTAGAGGGGTACAGGCAAGCACAGCTAGAGTGCAGACAGGGAGGCACTAGCAGGTAGGAACACAGGCGGGATAGGACCCAGTACACACTGGGACTCAGGAACAGGCAGGTTAGGCTGGCACAGACTGGTGGATATAAGCAAACACGGCAGGTATGCAGATGGGTGGATACAGGCGAGTATGCAGGCAGGGAGGTACTGGCCGAAAGGACGGGCTGGAGCACAGAAAGGTTAAGACCCAGTACAGACTGGGTCACAGAACCGCAGATGCGGTAGACAACCACAGCAGAGAGGGAACGCCCGAAGCGGTGGGCAAGAACAGAGCAGGACAGGGCTGCAGGAGCAGCGAGCACAAGCAGGGCAGGACAGGACTGCCGGAGCAGCGGGCAGAAGCAGGGCAGGACAGGACTGCCGGAGCAGCGGGCAGAAGCAGGGCAGGACAGGACTGCCGGAGCAGCGGGCAGAAGCAGGGCAGGACAGGACTGCCGGAGCAGCGGGCAGAACAGGACTGCCGGAGCAGCGGGCAGAAGCAGGGCAGGACAGGACTGCCGGAGCAGCAGGCAGAAGCAGGGCAGGACAGGACTGCCGGAGCAGTGAGCAAGGAGTCAGAGCAGGCTAGAACCGCCGGAGCGGTAAGCAAAGGAGTCAGAGCAGACTAGAACCGCCGGAGCGGTGAGCAAAGGAGTCAGAGCAGGCTAGGCTGAGTAGGGGGGACAGGGCTCTGTTCACACGGAACAGACAGGAAGGGAAAGGCAGAGCCAGACACCCACAGGGTACTTGCAGTGAAGTAGCGAGTGGACCACAAACTCACAAACGGGAGTACAGAGACAACAAGCAGGAGTTAGGTACGAGTTCAGACTCTGCAGAAAAAGGAAGGGAACGGACATAGAGGCAAAACAGGTAAAGGATAGGAGAGAGTTCAGACTGGAACTGAGTGTACGGAGGAGACCGACACTGCAGCGGGATACAGGAGCGGGTCTGGGAATACGGCCCCCAGAGAGGCAGGACGAACAGGCAAGGAGCGTGTTCAGACAGGACAGACAAGATACAGGAGCGGGTCTAGGTAATCGGCCCCTAGAAGGCAGGAGGAACAGGCTAGGAGCGTGTTCAGACAGGTCAGACAAGATACAGGAACAGGTCTAGGTAAACGGCCCCTAGAAGGCAGGAGGAACAGGCTAGGAGCGTGTTCAGACAGGCCTGGAAATACAGCCTCCAGGATAGGCAGACAAGAGAACACAGAACGGGACCTGGCACCTTCATAGTGCAAGCACACACTGAAAGAAACACTATGCTCAGGCAGGGATAGATGGGCGCAGCTGAGCTATATACCAGGTGACAGACAGCAATAGGCTGAGGACGCACAAGAGGTGTGACCCACAGCAGGTACAAAAAGCAGGAAGTGATCGGGCGCCGCCCTTAAGCAGCAGAAACAGACACAAACAGACAGCATGGAGGGAAGCCAGAGAGACATTCTGGACAGGAGATCAAGTGCGCGCTCTTGCACAGTGGGAGATGGACCACTATGCAAGGACGCCGCCAGGTA
The DNA here is from genome assembly GCF_046119375.1 of Phyllobates terribilis. NCBI lineage: Eukaryota > Metazoa > Chordata > Amphibia > Anura > Dendrobatidae > Phyllobates > Phyllobates terribilis. Next base: position 134,692 of record NW_027363774.1, on the reverse strand, counting down.
TGTTACAGTACCCCCCCCCTTACGCCCCCTCTTCTTCAGGCCTGCCAGAATCTTCCGCAGGGAATTCGAGGGCCAATTCTTCACTTCGAAGAGATCACTTCCACTGTCCACCGGAAAAACTGGTCTCCTCTGGGTAGCTAGGATGCTACCTCCCATCCAGCCACCCTTAGCAACAGACGAAACGGGTGGAGTACCAGGAACAGCACACAAGGAAGTCTCTCTCCACATATTTTCAGGTGGCACCCCAGAGGGTACAGGAGACAACTGGAAGTCCTCCACCGGGTTGGAGGGGGACAGAGACTTGGGGGTAATCTCTGCTTCGAGGTACATCTTGTCAAGCTCACAGGAAGAAATAGACGGGTTATCAGGTACATAATGAGGAAAAGTCACTGTCTCTTTGTTTTCTGGTGGTACCCCGGAGGATTCAGGAAACAACTGGAGGTCCTCCGCCGGGTCAGAAGAGTGCAGAGGCTCAGAGAAAACATCTGCTTCAGAGTACACTAGGTCGGACTCACTGGACGAAGCAGGCGAGGTATCGGGTACCGAGTATAGGAAAGTCTCTGTCCATTCTCCACCAGGTGGCACCCCGAAGGGTTCTGGAGACAACTGGCGGTCCTCCGCCTGGTCAGAGGGGTGTAGAGACTCACGGGTAACCTCTGCTTCAGAGTACACTAGGTCGGACTCACTGGACGAAGCAAGCGAGGTATCAGATCCAGGATATAGGAAAGTCTCTGTCCATTTACCACCAGGTGGCACCCCGAAGGGTTCTGGAGACAACTGGAGGTCCTCCGCCTGGTCAGAGGAGTGTAGAGACTCGGGAGTAACCACTGCTTCAGAGTACACTAGGTTGGACTCACTGGATGAAGCGAGCGAGGTATCAGGTACAGAGTATAGGAGAGTCTCTGTCCTTTCGCTACCAGGTAGCACCCCGAAGGGTTCAGGAGACAACTGGAGGTCCTCCGCCTGGTCGGAGGGGTGTAGAGACTCGGGGGTAACTACCACTTTGGGGTACCCATTGTCAGGCTCACAGGACGAAGCGGACAAAGTATCGAGTACCGGGTGTAGAGAATTCTCTCTCCATTTGTCATCGAGTGGTATCCCGGAGGATTCAGGAGGCAACAGGGGGTCCTCCGCCAGGTAGTAGAGGTGCACAGACTCTGAGGTAACCACAGCTTTGGAGCATCCTTGGACATGCACACCGGTTAAAGTGGGTGAAGCATCTGATGCCGGGTGCAGGAAGTTCTCCTGTGTAGAGTCTGGATGGGCAGAAGTCTCTTCGGGCAGGAGAACTGGTGCACTACCCACGCACATTACCCGTTGGGGCTTCTCCGGGATACAGGGAGATGAAGCTTCAGTAGGGACTTCAAGGTTGGGGTCAGGAGGTCTCAGGGAGGACAGACCCTGGCGTGACGGCTTGCCTCTATGTCTAGCACGTCTGGACTGCCTCTTGAGGTTGGGAGAAGTATTTCGGAAAGCGTAGTCACCCTGTGAGGATTCTGGGTGGGCAGTAGTCTCATTGGGCTGGAGGACTATTGCGCTACCCACACACATTACCCGTCGGGGCTGCTCCGGGATATTGGGAAGTGAAGCTTCAGCAGGGGCTTCAGGGTTAGGGTCCTCGAAGACCATACGAAAGGCCACCAGGAAGGCCTGCAGGTCAAGGACAACAGGATCCCATGCTTCCCATAGGGGGGTGACCCATTTCAAGGCATCACCCGCTAGGTAGTCAATCATAAAGGCCACTTTAGCCCAATCGGAAGGAAAATAGAGAGGGTAGGCCTTAAAGTGTAGCATGCATTGCTCCACAAATGCACGACACTGTCTTGGATCCCCATAGTAACGTGGCGGATCCGCAGGAACGAGAGCTGATAGATCCATCTGGACGGTGCGTAATTCGCCTGGAACTCAGCTAAGGAAAAAAAAAAATTTATTTATTTATTTTAATGCATGTATTCGCTGGAAAACTTCTCAGAGAGCGAAGGCCGTGGGGCTCAACGGGAACCATGGCCTGAGCATGCTGTTATGCACACGCCCGGGCTGAGCGGCGTGTGCGTGTGATTGTAGTGATTCCACTGGACCATGAACCGGAGAGTGCCTGGAGGGGCGTGACTAAGTATCTGGCCGATCCGACCAAGATGGCACGACGGCATACGACGCCAGTGCACCAGGGAGAAACCGGGCAGAGGGACCAGGTGCTACTCCAGGTCAAACTCCGGACACGGGGGTTGACCCACACAGGGATTACTGGATCAGGCTGGTTAGGCTGGCGCACAGACTGGAGGGTATAGGCAGGCACGACTGGTATGCAGGCAGGCGGGTAAAGGCAAGCGCAGCTAGAGTGCAGACAGGGAGGCACTAGCAGGTAGGAACACAGGCGGGATAGGACCCAGTACACACTGGGACTCAGGAACAATACAGGTAGAGGGGTACAGGCAAGCACAGCTAGAGTGCAGACAGGGAGGCACTAGCAGGTAGGAACACAGGCGGGATAGGACCCAGTACACACTGGGACTCAGGAACAGGCAGGTTAGGCTGGCACAGACTGGTGGATATAAGCAAACACGGCAGGTATGCAGATGGGTGGATACAGGCGAGTATGCAGGCAGGGAGGTACTGGCCGAAAGGACGGGCTGGAGCACAGAAAGGTTAAGACCCAGTACAGACTGGGTCACAGAACCGCAGATGCGGTAGACAACCACAGCAGAGAGGGAACGCCCGAAGCGGTGGGCAAGAACAGAGCAGGACAGGGCTGCAGGAGCAGCGAGCACAAGCAGGGCAGGACAGGACTGCCGGAGCAGCGGGCAGAAGCAGGGCAGGACAGGACTGCCGGAGCAGCGGGCAGAAGCAGGGCAGGACAGGACTGCCGGAGCAGCGGGCAGAAGCAGGGCAGGACAGGACTGCCGGAGCAGCGGGCAGAAGCAGGGCAGGACAGGACTGCCGGAGCAGCGGGCAGAAGCAGGGCAGGACAGGACTGCCGGAGCAGCGGGCAGAAGCAGGGCAGGACAGGACTGCCGGAGCAGCGGGCAGAAGCAGGGCAGGACAGGACTGCCGGAGCAGCGGGCAGAAGCAGGGCAGGACAGGACTGCCGGAGCAGCAGGCAGAAGCAGGGCAGGACAGGACTGCCGGAGCAGTGAGCAAGGAGTCAGAGCAGGCTAGAACCGCCGGAGCGGTAAGCAAAGGAGTCAGAGCAGACTAGAACCGCCGGAGCGGTGAGCAAAGGAGTCAGAGCAGGCTAGGCTGAGTAGGGGGGACAGGGCTCTGTTCACACGGAACAGACAGGAAGGGAAAGGCAGAGCCAGACACCCACAGGGTACTTGCAGTGAAGTAGCGAGTGGACCACAAACTCACAAACGGGAGTACAGAGACAACAAGCAGGAGTTAGGTACGAGTTCAGACTCTGCAGAAAAAGGAAGGGAACGGACATAGAGGCAAAACAGGTAAAGGATAGGAGAGAGTTCAGACTGGAACTGAGTGTACGGAGGAGACCGACACTGCAGCGGGATACAGGAGCGGGTCTGGGAATACGGCCCCCAGAGAGGCAGGACGAACAGGCAAGGAGCGTGTTCAGACAGGACAGACAAGATACAGGAGCGGGTCTAGGTAATCGGCCCCTAGAAGGCAGGAGGAACAGGCTAGGAGCGTGTTCAGACAGGTCAGACAAGATACAGGAACAGGTCTAGGTAAACGGCCCCTAGAAGGCAGGAGGAACAGGCTAGGAGCGTGTTCAGACAGGCCTGGAAATACAGCCTCCAGGATAGGCAGACAAGAGAACACAGAACGGGACCTGGCACCTTCAGAGTGCAAGCACACACTGAAAGAAACACTATGCTCAGGCAGGGATAGATGGGCGCAGCTGAGCTATATACCAGGTGACAGACAGCAATAGGCTGAGGACGCACAAGAGGTGTGACCCACAGCAGGTACAAAAAGCAGGAAGTGATCGGGCGCCGCCCTTAAACAGCAGAAACAGACACAAACAGACAGCATGGAGGGAAGCCAGAGAGACATTCTGGACAGGAGATCAAGTGCGCGCTCTTGCACAGTGGGAGATGGACCACTATGCAAGGACGCCGCCAGGTATGTTACAGTGGTGCAACTACCAAGACAGTTGGCTGTCGTAAAGGTAAAAGCTCATACCCGACCAGATGCCCCTGAAGCAAGAGGTAATGCACTTGCTCATCTCCATGCTAAGCGAGCAGCTCTTCTTCTGACATCCATGTCCATGGCTCTTACACGGCAACAGGCCAAACAGCTAAATTCCGTGCCAACCCAGGATCAACCTGCAGAAGAGCATCAACCGGTCCCTCCAATCACAAAGCTACGCTCCACACGCTCTACGCGCTAAAGAAGAACGCCAGTCGTAGAAGGAGGTGGGTGCTAAGTTGATAGATGGGCTATGGAAGAAGAAACAACTGTACTGTTTGCCTCGACTCCTGTATCCAGCCATTGCGGCCTGGGCCCATGGACTGCTTAGGGATAGTGGATATGTTTTCCAGTTGGCCAGAAGCATTCGCCGTTCCAAACATGACTGCCAAGACTACCGCCAAGAAGCTGGTCTCTGAAGTTGTTTGCCGGTATGAAGTCCCAGAAGTTATCAAAAGTGATGAAGGACCAGGCTTTTCCTCATGCGTATATCAAGAAATACTTACCATGATCGGATCAACAGTGATGTTACATACTCCTTACCATCCACAGTCAAGTGGCAAGGTGGAGAGATTGAATGGCACACTGAAAAGGCAGTTAACCAAAATGATGCAGGAGACTACGGCCCAGTGGCCTGAGCTCCTTCCCATTGCACTATATCACATACGCACCACCCCCATAGGGAAACACAAACTGTCACCCTATGAGATACTATTTAGGTCACAACCAGCTATAGCTAGATTTACCCCACAACAATTATCAGAAGAAACAGATTATGTTGTGCAATATGTGATTCAGTTTGCCAAAGCCTTAACTAACACCCATGCGTTAGTATCATCTTCTATTCCAGATCCAGCTGATGCAGAAGGTTGTCATACCCTCAGGCCTGGAGATTATGTGTATGTGAAGAAGCATGTTCGGAAACACGGACTAGAACCATTGTATGACGGATCATACCAAGTGCTCCTGACAATCCCAACAGCTGAGATGTTTTATGATAATATGTATGGTTAAACTAGTCAATACCTGGAATAGCCTACAACAGAGTACTGACCCCTTTAATAATAAGTTCATTACTGACCATCAGATTTTGGTACAAGAATTGAGACAATTAGAAAACAACCAGATCAGTGACTGTTGGATATGTACTCACTCACCAGTTTCAGCCGCTAGTATGCCCTTTCTGGCGGTCCGTCCCAGACCATCATTATTGGAAAGATACATTCATAATCACTCATGGGTACATGCAAATCTGTTTATAAAAGGTACCGATGACACGTTATAAAATATCTGGTAACGTCCCTTGTAATGAATCTTCTGAATATAAGCCTAGTGATCCAACATGTGGCAATCCGGATGTTGGATATTGTAGCCCCCTGGGACAAATGTCTTCATGGTGTATGTTATCAAATAACACCGTTTTAATCAATTTGGTACATAAATTAGTATTACAGCACTCTGCTTTATGGGATTTGCCATCAGCCACATATTGGGTCTGTGGGAATAATGCGTATAAATGGCTCCCAGTCAGAGTAGGGGGGACTTGTACGTTGGGCCGGCTAACTTCAGCCACTTATCTTATTCCCCATAGTAAAGTAGATATGAGAGCCATCCCTCTTCATACCATCTATAAACGTTATAAACGTGCCAAAGACAACACCCCACGACCATCAGGAAGACCTCATTTAGTACAAATGAGTGTACCCAATAAGATATTCAGTACCGTCTTCCTCTACCCTATGGTTACATAAATGTGGGACAAGTTAGTGGAAGTCACTGACTACTTAGATGACCAGATTTGGAATATTTTGGAAGTAATTAATACTACTGTTGCAGTGCAGAATCAGCTTATTATAGTGGCTAATCAACATACGTTAGTGCTGGACTATTTGACAGCAGCTCAAGGAGGGATGTGTGTCAGGTTGTAGGCCCAGCCTGTTGTCACTATATTGACCCATATATTGACCCCGACTCTACCATACGGTTAAAGACTAAAATGGAGACATTAGGAAACTCAGGGAAGAGTATAACAAACATAACGAGTTGACCAAGGAGTGTTGCATATTGTTGCTTGCTTGTTAATATATGTTTTACTAAAACTAGTCTTTTATTGTATCCCATTTTGCATGAGGAAAACCTGCCAGTCATCAGAGAGCAAGGAGGACACTGTTAACCGACATCCAGTGCTACTGTACACGGACCTCCCAGATGTAACCAGCATTGAGGACCTGGATGACAAGGGAATGATGACCTTTACCCGCTTGCCCCAACCAATTTCAGATCTGAACTTTATGATTATATCAACAAACAAGGGGGGGTGGACATGCCGCGACAGCCCCAATTGGTAACAAGGGCACTAATTGGGTGAAGACCAATGTCCCTCAGGCTCAAACCATGACCCTGGGAAAGCACCTTTATTGTTGATAATAACATAACTTTTAGGGGGGAATGTAAAGGACATATTGATACTCATGCTAGAGCAACTCCATTTTGGCTGCTTGCTTTAAAATCATGTTATTATTATCACTCCTTGCATAACATACATTCTTTCTTTTTCTTCCCATGGAACTTATCTCACACTAACTTTTTCTCAAGAGAACATTTTGTCAGACACTCTGTTATCTAACTTGTTTAGGCCAGGTTTGACCTTGTAAAATTTCCATAGTGCTTCAAACTAACAATGATAATATGACCATATATGTGTTTTCCGTAATAATTGTACTAACATCAGTTAGCCTATAGTATTGTAGTATGGCTGTAGAGTTGATTGGCTGTTTGATATACTCAAAACAATATAAAATGCTAAGCAAAATAAACGGGATCAGAGATTCTTTGCATCCTCCCAATACAGAGCACACATTGCCTCCGTTTGGTTTTCTGTGGATTGCCAATCAACATAATAATTTTGACACTCACTTGGTCAACCGTGAAGGGTTATTGCCCTCCCTTAACACATCCATGCCTGCCAACAGCACCCAACTCTTTACCTTTTTCTACTTTCACTTTCTGCAAGCATGAAACCACATCATCAGGTTCCGCATCCTTCTGACATTTGTCTCATGGTTCACTCAAACCAACACTGTGGGACCATTTGGTTGCCAAAATATTAAAGGGAGTCTGTTCCCAACCAGGAATCTCAATAGACTCACACCTACCTTTCTCTTAAAGAAAGGCATGCTTTACGCAATATCACTGCAATATCACTCTATCACACCTTATCACACAGAGTCCTTATAAATTCAAGATGATTGTAATTTTTAACAAAAAGAACTTCTGAGCCTTCTGCGTATCCTGCCGACTACGCCAAATGTTTTGCCAATAGTTTTGACACTAAGGTTCGGATACGGCTTTAAAGAAGGCAACCCTTTGCAATATAACGCAATTTTATTTATAATAGTTCATATAAAACGTAAAATATATAATTAAAGGAATAGTATGATATGCTGATATTGCATACACTTTTGTACATGTTATAATACAAAGGTTAAGTACATATATATATGTATTCACTTCATCACCAAGGAGCTTTTAAACATCATCCGTCTGGAAGATCAGAGAAGAAATTTCACCAAGACAGAGAAATCGCTGGAAGTCTACACAACACTGCATGGGCAGGTACATACAACACTACACATCAGTGCAGGTACAACTTATGGCTTCTTCATCTAGGAGTTTATGAGCATCATCTGTCTAATTGACAGAGAACCCCTGAGAAGTCTACACAAGAAAGCTTATGTCTGTATCATGATTCCAGTGACTTTTATAAGGTTTAGACAATGGAAGCATAAAGCTGGTTAATGTTTATAAGTATGATTCGTCGATAATACCGAATTGGCCAGGTTCTGTAATTTCGAGAAGTTTACTTATAAACATTGTTTTAGACAATAGATCTATGTATTTCTCATGGAACATAATGGTAAGTGTACACACATTATTTGAATCAGTATTTTGGTTACAATAACACTATTTGTCAAAGCAAATATCACAGTGGTCACTTGTGTACAAATCAGGATAATGAATCTTTGAAACACACAACTTCATAGACCATAGAACAATTAACATTGTCTTACTGTATTGACACCTAGCAAACACTTTGTGGATAGCATGCATCAAGGACAGTTCATGTGAAAGAACTAGTTTCTCAGTATCAGAGTATATCAATATTATACTGCAGTATATTGCAATATTATAGTGCTTGGATTCAGACAACCATATTTGCAATACATTCCACACTTGGTCTAATGACCACACTTTATCAAAGCATATAAACAATATGTTACAATATGTAGGCTATAAGATATCCATATTTTTATTAGCAATACACACCCATGGCTGTTAAGGCACATGATGGCTGATTACATCAGCTGTCACCTGGTGCATCTAAATTAGAATATCATCAAAAAGTTCATTTATTTCAGTTCTTCAACACAAAAAGTGAAACTATATTATATAGAGTCATTACAAACAGAGTGATCTATTTCAGGTGCTTATTTCTGTTAATGTTGATGATTATGGCTCACAGCCAATGAAAACACAAAAGTCATTATCTCAGTAAATTAGAATAATTAACAAAAAAACAGGTTGTTTAGTCTGTTTCAGTAGGCTCCACAATCATGGGTAAGACTGCTGACTTGACAGATGTCCAGAAGGCAGTCATTGACACACTCCACAAGGTCCCAGAGTTCCAATTTTCATTTGGAAGTCAAGGTCCCAGAGTCTGGAGGAAGAGTGGAGAGGCGCACAATCCGAGCTGCTTGAGGAATAGTGTGAAGTTTCCACAATCAGTGATGGTTTGAGGAGCCATGTCATCTGCTGGTTTAGGTCCACTGTCTTTTATCAAGACCAAAGTCAGCGCAGCCGTCTACCACGAAATTTTAGAGCACTTCATGCTTCCCTCTGCCGACAAGCTTTTTGGAGATGGAAATGTCATTCTCCAGCAGGACTTGGCACCTGTCCACACTGCCAAAAGTACCAATACCTGGTTTAAAAACAACAGTATCACTGTGCTTGATTGGCCAGCAAACTCGCCTGACCTTAACCCTATAGAGAATCTATGTCCGCTTGTCAAGAGGAAGATGAGAGATACCAGACTCAACAATGCAGACGAGCTGAAGGCTGCTATCAAAGCAATCTGAGCTTCCATAACACCTCAGCAGTGCCACAGGCTGATCGCCTCCATGCCACGCCGCATTAATGCAATAATTGATGCAAAAGGAGCCCGACCAAGTATTGAGGGCATTTACTGAACATACATTTCAGCAGGCCAACATTTCGGATTTTAAAAACATTTTTCAAGCTGTTATAAAGTATTCTAATTTACTGAGATAATGACTTGTGTTTTCATTGGCTGCAAGCCATAATCACCATTAACAGAAATAAACACTTGAAATAGATCACACTGTTTGTAATGATTCTATATAATATATGAGTTTCACCTTTTGTAGTGAAGAACTGAAATAAATTAACTTTTTGATGATATTCTAATTTTGTGAGAAGCACCTGTACACACACGTAAGCACACACACACACACACACACACACACACACACACACACACACACACACACATATACACACACCTTACACATGAACTTAACCTCTCTGCAGATGATTGCACATGATGTATTTCTCTCTGGTGCAGCCTCCCATCCCCCAGGGCCCGACTGCAGAGCTATCTTGCTTTAATTGTAGGGGTGAAGGCAGGAGGAGGAGAACGGAGAAGTAAGCAGCAGGGGACACATCCAGGAGGGTAGGGGCCATGCTGTAGGCAGCAACTCTGCTGGAGCCTGGGGCTGGTGGGAGGAGCCTCCTCTCCTGCACTTTCAGAGCAGTGCAGCCAGAGGAGCAGAGGTAGATCTTTCACCCGACTCCGGGCCACAGAATCCTCCGGTGGTTCTGACCAAGCCTGTTTGTTTTCAACTGTGTTTGCATCCCAAGGATGCAGATACTGTTGAAATTGTGATGGGGGCGGATGGAGGGGTCTGATACTGTTTTAACATCGGGCCCCCCTGTCTCAAGGGCCCCATAGCCACTGCGCGGGCTGCCGCTATGGACGGTATACCCCTGACTGCTACTTGGTTAACATAAGCTGGTTGTAGTACTAAGAAAAGTACATGTGATGTGTCTGTGGAAACAGGAGATCTAGTGTTACAAAATGATTATCTCAGGTTTCAGATTGGACCCTCAGTACCAAAGTAAACGTTACCGGATTTTGGCCTAACCTGGTACCCGAACCAGCTTTGTGTAGGTGTAGATGAGCTCTGTTCACCGTGAAAGTTTGGTATGAATAGGACCTTCACAGGGTGAGAAACGGCACCGGAACGTGGGTACCATTAGCTGCCCATTGACTCAATATTGGCCTGTGATTTTTGACAAATCACCACTGTCTTAAACCCCAAGTACCATTACCTCAATTGCCACCACAGCAGGGCAATTGGGAAGAGTGAGGCAAAGCGCCAGAATTGGGGTATCTCATGTGATGCGCCACTTGTAGAGCGGCTGCGGGCTGGTATTTTTAGGCTGGGAAGTGTCCAATAAAGAAAGGACCTTCTCAGACTCATAGTATCAGCCCACAGCTGTTTGCTTTACCTTTGCTGATTATCAATAATAGGGGGAACCCCACGTAATTTTTTACAATTATTTATTAGGATAAACCAGGCTGAACACCCTTTAGAGCCACATGAAAGTCACCTAAGGGTGCAAGTTTATTAAATGTAGGGGGCTTGTGAAATTATATATAAAAATACAGAACATTTGTTTATTCTATCCATCCTGATGTTTCTGGCTGTGAATTCATTGTACTTGGCTGAGGAATTTTTGTGGTTCCTTTGAGATGTGTGCATAAAAATAGGCCAGCATATGCACGGTTCGTGTGCTGTCTGATTTTTTTCTTGCTTTTTATTCAATGCAAGTCTATGTGTGCAAGTCCTACTGGGATTTCAAACGACAATATAATTCCAAAGACAATGGGAAAGTCCTATAGGGTTATTTAACCAGAAATTCCTGAAAGGAATTTCAAAATGTGGTAATGTATACAATGGCTGTGTGTATTGTAAACAAATGTAATTTTTAACACCAGTATCTATTAGATAATAAGACGCCCTTTTTGGCAATGAAAAAACTTGCTAATAAGTGTATGCGTCTTAAAGTCCGGAGGCAGGTCAATGATCTATCTGATCAGTGCGGTACAGGAGAGAAAGATACTGGGACCTTTCCCATGGAAGTGGGTTGTAGTGAATATTCATGGTCTTTAATAGCGGGCACACATGACCGCCGAGGAGCTGCGCTGCGAGTACAGTATGCCCGCTATTAAGGAAAATGAATATTCACTGCTCTACACACCCATGGGCGTGGGGAGCAGTGAATATTAATTTTCTTTAGCAGCGGGCACAGTGTAGGATGCAGCAGCTGGCTACTGCCTCCTGTGCCCCGCTCCTCCGCCGCACCTGCTCCCCCCACACCCACTACCACCCACAGCATATATGTATATATTCAGACTAAAAGACGCACCCCCCCACTTCCCTCCAAAATTTTGGAGGAAAACAGTGCATCTTGTAGTCCGAAAAATATGGTACATCTCAATATGTATTCTAGAAAGGCTGTCAGGCTTATAAAGTTTACTGGAAGAATATTAAAATTATAGGCAAGAGTGTGACAACTTATTAGTGCTAAAGGCACATCAAAAGAGGTGTGTGTGAGTGTACTTTGTATGTGTATATATGAGAGATGTGTGTATATAGGAAAGCTATGTATGTGAATGTAGGAGAGTTGTATGTTTGTATGTAGCTGAGCTGTGTGTATGCTGCAGGGGTGTGGGAATGTATGTAACAAAGATGGATGTGTGTATGTAAGACAGCTGTGTGTAACTGAGTTATGGGTATGTATGTAGCAGAGCTGTGTGCATGAATACCAGAGCTTAATTTGCATGTACTATGCATTCATAGTGATGCGAGTATGTGTGTGCTGCATAGAATGCATATAAATTGCCTGCTGCACATGTATGAGAATAATATACATGCTGCATAGAAATGCTAACATTAGATCTCTATCCACTCTATTTTACCTTACAGCATTAAAGGTAGTATTATCAAATCCTCCACAAATTTACACCTCCAGGAAGTTTAACCTGGGGTGCGTTTTAAAGATTAGTTCAGTAGTTAGAAAAATATGATACTTTCGATAAATTATTAGCAAAATATTTAAATTACACCTTTCAAAAAACAGCCTCCTCCATATCCCCTCAAGCTGTCCTATCCATCACCAAGATAGGTGCATTTTCTGCCATTTAGGTAGAAGTAATCTTCAAACAATTTTGCTTCTAATTTACATAAAGTACCAGGAAGGTACAGTACAGACCAAAAGTTTGGACACACATTCGCATTTAATGATTTTTCTGTATTTTCATGACTATGAAAATTGTACATTCACACTGAAGGCATCAAAACTATGAATTAACACATGTGTAATTATATTCTTAACAAAAAAGTGTGAAACAACTGAAAATATGTCTTATATTCTAGATTCTTCAAAGTAGCCACCTTTTGCTTTGATGACTGCTTTGCACACTCTTGGCATTCCTCTTGATGAGCTTCAAGAGGTAGTCACCGGAAATGGTTTTCACTTCACAGGTGTGCCCTGTCAGGTTTAATAAGTGGGATTTCTTGCCTTATAAATGGGGTTGAGACCATAAGTTGTGTTGTGCAGAAGTTAGGTGGATACACAGCTGATAGTCCTACTGAATAGACTGTTAGAATTTGTATTATGGCAAGAAAAAAAGCAGCTAAGTAAAGAAAAACGAGTGGCCATCATTACTTTAAGAAATGAAGGTCAGTCAGTCCGAAAAATTGGGCAAACTTTGAAAGTGTCCCCAAGTGCAGTTGCAAGAACCATCAAGCGCTACAAAGAAACTGGCTCACATGAGGACCGCCCCTGGAAAGGAAGACCAAGAGTCACCTCTGCTTCTGAGGATAAGTTTATCCGAGTCACCAGCCTCAGAAATCGCAGGTTAACAGCAGCTCAGATTAGAGACCAGGTCAATGCCACACAGAGTTCTAGCAGCAGACACATCTCTTCAACAACTGTTAAGAGGAGACTTTGTGCAGCAGGCCTTCATGGTAAAATAGCTGCTAGGAAACCACTGCTAAGGACAGGCAACAAGCAGAAGAGACTTGTTTGGGCTAAAGAACACAAGGAATGGACATTAGACTAGTGGAAATCTGTGCTTTGGTCTGATGAGTCCAAATTTGAGATCCTTGCTTCCAACCACCGTGTCTTTGTGCGACGCAGAAAAGGTGAACGGATGGACTCTACATGCCTGGTTCCCACCGTGAAGCATGGAGGAGGAGGTGTGATGGTGTGGGGGTGCTTTGCTGGTGACACTGTTGGGGATTTATTCAAAATTGAAGGTATACTGAACCAGCATGGCTACCACAGTATCTTACAGAGCATTGCTATTCCATCCGGTTTGCGTTTAGTTGGACCATCATTTATTTTTCAACAGGACAATGACCCCAAACACACCTCCAGGCTGTGTAAGGGCTATTTGAGCAAGAGGGAGAGTGATGGGGTGCTACGCCAGCTGACCTGGCCTCCACAGTCACCAGACCTGAACCCAATCAAGATGGTTTGGGGTGAGCTGGACCACAGAGTGAAGGCAAAAGGGCCAACAAGTGCTAAACATCTCTGGGAACTCCTTCAAGATTGTTGGAAGACCATTTCCGGTGACTACCTCTTGAAGCTCATCAAGAGAATGCCAAGAGTTTGCAAAGCAGTCATCAGGAAAAGGTGGCTACTTTGAAAAACCTAGAATATAAGAAATATTTTCAGTTGTTTCACACTTTTTTGTTAAGTATATAATTCCACATGTGTTAATTCATAGTTTTGATGCCTTCAGTGTGAATATACAATTTCCATAGTCAAGAAAATACAAAAAAAACTTTAAATGAGAAGGTGTGTCCAAACTTTTGGTCTGTACTGTATATCATGCAAACTCTACATGTGATGTTTGCCTATTAAATAATAGCTGTAATATTTATTTGCAAAACTTCCATTTTCTCAATTCCTGACCTACACTACTTATTTTTTTTAGTAGGTAGTGGAACATAATGACATGGCCTTCACCTATAGCATCCATACATCTCCTGAACTGGGCACCATCAATTATATTTAACGGACCCCAAGTACTTAAATGCATCTCAATATGTCTTCTAGAAAGACTGTCAGGCTTATAAAGTTTACTGAAACCAATGAACACAGATCGAGGTTTCTTAAAAAATAACAATTCTTTATTTCATTCACAATAAAAAACAACAGAAAAAAATTATTAAAAAAGGCATACAAGTATAGCATAAATAGGCATCACATGGCATGACCAAACACTGAATTGCATCTTTATTCAGAAGACAGGATAAACAGTACATAGATCTCTATAGTGAAAGAATGCCAAGGGATGGTGTTACAATATCGCCATCTAATGGCGACAAGCAGCAAGTTTTACATTTAATAAATAAATAGAGAAATTACCTCTTTAATACAACTTGCTAAATAATATATGTCCATCCATCATTTGGCATATTGATGGTGTCAAAAGGGCCTTAAACCTCAAATGTAACTTAGCACCTCATAACAGAGTAAACCCATGTCTAAAAGGCACCATCCCTTTGAACAAATTCACTATGGATCTTCATAAATTCATTAAATATCCTATTAAAACATAATTACCAAACAAAGCGCAGTCAGCAATCAGCTATCAGTAGTCGGCGGTCAGCCACGTAAGGATATCCCCCTTTACGTACGGGCTTCTTCAAGAAGGGGTTCTAAAATTTACTGGAAGAATATTAAAATTATAGGCAAGAGTGTGACAACTTATCAGTGCTAAAGGCACCACAAGAGAACTCACTCAGCATGCTAAAACTCTTGGTTTTGACCCATGATAACATACATGGCAAAAATGCGTTGTAAACAAATGTAAATTTTACCACCAGTATCTATTAGACATGAGACACACTTTTTAGCAATGAAAAAACTTGCTAAAAAGTGTATGCGTCTTACAGTCTGGAGGCAGATTATTCTGCACGAGGAGAGTGATGACAGCATCTTTCCTGATCACTGAGAGAACTATGCTCTCTGTGCTTGTCCTTCACTGATCTATCTGATCGGTGCGGTACAGGAAAGATACTGGGACCTGTAAGGATACTGCACGTTCCAGTTTAGCAGAAGGACATTTCACATCATGTGATAAGTCACATTCCTGAAAGGAATTTCAAAATGTGGTAATGTATACAGTTGTTGTGTGTATGTCTGTTTTATGTGCGTTTGTGTATATATACAGTTGTGCTCAAAAGTTTACATACCAGGGCAGAATTTTTCCTTTCTTGGCCTTGTTTCAGAGAATATGAATGATAACAATAAAACTTTTTCTCCACTCATTGTTATTGGTCGGGTGAAGCCATTTATTGTCAAACTAGTGTGTTTTCTCTTTTTAAATCTTAATGACAACCAAAAAACATCCAAATGACCCTGATCAAAGGTTCATATACCCTGGTAATTTTGTCCTGATAACATGCTCAGAATTTGGCTACTAAAGGTAACATCCTCACCTGTGACCTGTTTGCTTGTAATCAGTGTGTGTGCATAAAAGCTGAGTGAGTTTCTGGGATCCAGACAGACTCTTGCATCTTTTATCCAGCCACTGACGTTTCTGGATTGTGAGTCATGGGGAAAAGAAAAAGAATTGTCAATGGATCTACGGAAAAAGGTAGTTGAACTGTATAACACAGGAAAGGGATACAAAAAGATATCTAAGGAATTGATAATGCCAGTCAGCAGAGGTCAAACCGTGACTAACAAATGGAAAATCAGGGGCTCTGTAAAAACCAAACCACGGTCAGGTAGACCAACAAAAATTTAGGCCACAACTGCCAGGAAAATTGTTCAGGATGCAAAGACAACCCCACAAATAACATCAGCTGAAATTCAGGACTCTCTGAAAACTAGCGGTTGGCTGTTTCACGATGCACAATAAGGAGGCACTTGAAGAAAAATGGGCTGCATGGTGGAGTCGCCAGAAGAAAGCCATTACTGTGCAAATGCCACAAAGTATCTTGCCTACAATACGCCAAACAGCACAGAGACAAGCCTCAAAACTTCTTGAACAAGGTAATTTGGAGTGATGAGACCAAAATTGAACTTTGTGGCCACAACCATAAACGTTACATTTAGAGAGAGGTCAACAAGGCCTATGATGAAAGGAACACCATTCCTACTGTAAAGCACGGAGGTGGATCGCTGATGTTTTGGGGATTTGTGAGCTACAAAGGCACAAGAAACTTGGTAAAAGTTGAAGGAAAGATGAATGCAGCATGTTATCAGCAAATACTGGAGGCAAATTTGCACTCATCAGCCTGGAAGCTGCGCATGGGACGTACTTGGACGTTCCAACATGACAACGATCCAAAACACAAGGCCAAGTCGACCTGTCATTGGCTACAGCAGAACAAAGTGAAGGTTGTGGAGTGGCCATCTCAGTCTCCTTACCTCAATATCATTGAGAGACTCTGGGGAGATCTCAAGTGCGCATTCTGAGAAAATAAAGAACCTCATCCACTACTACCACAAAAGACTTCAAGCAGTCATTGATGTTAGAGGGGGCAATACACGGTATTAAGACCTGGGGTATGTGAACTTTTGATCAGAGTCATCTGGATGTTTTTGGTTGTCATTAAGATTTAAAAAGAGAAAACACAGTAATTTGACAATAAATGGCTTCACCCAACCGATAACCATGAGTGGAGAAAAAGTTTTTTTTTATCATTCATATTCTCTGAAACAAGGCCAAGAAAGCAAAAATTCAGCCAGGGTATGTAAACTTTTGAGCACAACCGTATATATATATATCTGTGTGTGCGAGTGTACATAGTGGAGCTGTATGTGTATATATGAGACATGTGTGTATATAGGAAAGCTATGTCTGTGAATGTATGAGAGTTGTGTGTTTTCATGTAGCTGAGCTGTGTGCATGCTGCAGGGGTGTGTGTATGTATGTAGCAGAGATATGTGTATGTAAGACAGCTGTGTGCCACTGAACTGTGTGAATGTGTAGTAGAGTGTAATGAAGGAAGATTCTTGCAGGATGTGCCAGAGATGAGGAAAGGTTGCCATCTGCTGGCCAGACGAAATAAAGCAGAATCAAGTTATGCCAGAAGAGTTGAAGGGGGAAGAGATTCAGATGCTGCACCTGATCAGGTGACCTCCAGGAAGGATTTCCTGGATATAAAAGCCCAGCGCGCCAAGACACAGAGAGATTTGATGCCATGCTGCAGAGTGGAGCAGACATGTTCCAGAGGGACCACAGATCCCAGGCCTGTGCTGCATCAGAGTCAGAAGCCACCTGAGAAGATCTGGACTCCTCACAGAAGCGCCCTGAGCCATGCACGTGTGGCCCAGAGTCAGGACCTGCGCCCACACAGAGTAAGTTACTGGGAACGGACGCCATCTGTCAAGAGCCGAGATCTGGATCCCCTTACCCCAAGCGTGAGAGACTACTGTCGACGGTCAAGCCGAGAGGACCGAAAGAGGACTGCGACAAGAGAGCAACAGCGGAGGAATCGCGCAAGTGAACAGGGCTGTCACTTCCAATTTCCACTCATGGTACTGGGGACAGTTGGGATTAGGATTTAAGGTTGGGAGGGGGCCGGTTGGTGTGTGGGAGGCTAAACGGGATCTGATAGACTTTATCCGGAAGAGACTTACAGACTAGTGGGAATAACAGGTGACCCCCGCTAGGGCCATACAAAGAGAACTCACGTGGTGACTCCCACGACTGGGTGCATCACACTTTTGCAAAGAACTTTACCGTTATTCACTAAAACTGTTTCTCATTGTTATTCCAATTTGCTGTTCATTATCCCTGTTACTAACCCCCCTTGCATAATACTTGTTATACATATAAAGTCGTTTTATATATATCCCTGACTGTTCCCGTCTTGTGTCTCTGTGCGTTGCATTCAGGCACCTGTGTTATATTTGGCGTAGTCGGCAGGATGCAACGTTTGAAGATCATCTCCGCCAGCTGGAACAAGCATTAGAGCGACTTCGGAGACATGGATTGAAGATCAAGCCTCGCAAGTGTCATTTATTCAAGCAGGAGATTGACTATTTGGGACACACTGTGTCCAGTGCAGGAGTGCACCCCCACTGCAGAGAAAGTAGCTGTGGTACAGAGGTGGCCCACACCCACCAACCTGAGGGAACTGAGGGCATTTCTGGGGCTCGTCGGATATTACCGCCGATTCGTGAAAGACTTTGCTAAGATTGCGGTACCGCTCAATGAGCTCCTGAGAGGAACAGCGGTGGGAGCCAAGTGACAACCTATTTAGTGGGGCCCACGACAAGAGGAAGCCTTCCGAGCATTAAAGATGGCGCTAACGGATGCTCCAATTGTAGCCTACGCTGACTTTTCACAGCCCTTCGTGTTGTACACCGATGGAAGCTTGCATGGTCTGGGAGCAGTGTTGGCACAAGTACAGGAAGAAAGAGAGAGGGTGATCGCATATGCTAGTCGGTCAATACGGGATACAGAGAAGAACCCAGACAACTATAGTTCGTTCAAACCGGAGTTGCTGGCATTGGTGTGGGCCATGACAGAGAAATTTGCGGAGTACTTGTCGGGATCAGAAGTACAAGTGCGAACAGACAACAACCCATTGGCCCACCTGGAGAATGCGAAGTTGGGTGCGTTGGAACAGCGGTGGGTCGCGAGGATGTCTAAGTACCAGTACAAGATCGCATATCGGTCTAAGGCCCTGAACATGCATGCAGGCGCCTTGTCCCGAGTCACCCAAGCGGGACCAAAGAGAGATATAGACGAAGAGCTTGAAGGCGACGAGATCCCGGATTTCAGTTAGCTTGCCGCTGCTGTAGTAGACGCTCAGGAGTCTGGAGAAGAGCCTAGACCCACTCAAATTCTAGGACGATCAAGAGACGAGAGGATACATCTACAGCAGTCTGACCCAGATCTGGCGAAACTTAGAGAATGGGTCGCCCTGGGGAAAAAGCCAGATTAGAAGGCCAGGGCTGCTTTGCTCCCAACTACCCTGCAAATCTTGGGCCAGTGGGAAAGGCTCTTTCTGAGGGATGGCTTGGTATGCCAAAGGATCCAACTACCTCGAGAGTTCGACGTTACCTGGCAAGTACTGGTTCCAGAGGCACTAGTGGTACAGCTGACCAAAGAAGCTCATGAGAGGGGCGCTCACTTTGGTGTGGAGAAAACCTTCCGGTGGTTACAACAACTGCTGTACTGGCCTTAACTGTGGCAGGAAGTTGAGGGAGTTTGCCGAAAATGTCGCCAGTGTGAGCTAAGTAAGCCCCCGGAACAGAGGGCTCCTGTTCAGACCATGTGAACTTCTGCACCCTTGGAGGTCCTGATCATTAACTACCTGATGATCGGAACTTCATACAATGGCTACGGGTACTGCTTGGTGATGACTGACCACTTGACCAAGTTCGCAGTGGTGACTCCTACTCGAGACCAGACAGCAGAAGCTGCGGCTAAGGACATCTGCCAAGATTTCATTTGAATATATGGGTGCCCGAAGCGAATACATTCCGACCAGGGGACCTGCTTCCAGGGGCGAGTGATGGATGAGCTGTATCGTATCTATGGAATCGATAAGTCTCGAGCAACGCCATATCACCCCCAGGGGAATGGGGCCTGCGAAGCAGATGTTGCCAACTCTGGAAGAAGACAAGAAGATGAAGTGGTCCGAATTTGTGTCTGAGCTGGTGTGGGTGTATAACAATCGAATACATGCGACTACTGGCTACACCCCTTACATGTCGCTGTTTGGGAGGAATGGATGATAAATCACCGAACTGGAGCTAGAAGCAGAAGACCCCTGCCCGGGCAGCAGCCCAAGTACCTGGATTCGGGTGCACCGATGCCGACTTCACACTTTGAGGAGGTTGGTTGAATAGAAGTACGGGGAAGTGGAACATTCAAGTCGGCCCCTGACCTTGGGTGGACCACTCCAGTCAGGAGACCGTGAGCTATTGCGAGCCAAGCAGCTCGGAAGTAAACTGGGTCACCGTTGGGAGGCGATACCTTATCGAGTGGTGAAGAAGGTCCACCCAGATAACCCGGTCTACGAGGTCCGACCCAAAGGGAATGACACCACGACATCTAGGGTGTTTCACCGTAACATGCTGCGGCCCTGCTCTTCCAAAGTGGAGGACTGTCATGGGACTGAATCTCCAACTGAGGTTGCTGAGGCACCACAAACAGGGGTCTTGGGGGATGAAGAAGGATGGGCTACAGTACTGTTGAGTCTGTCAGAGTTGCCAGTGTCATCCTCAAGTGGGGCAGAGAATGAATCGGGAGGCGATTTGCAGTCCCCAGTGATTGATTATTCAGGACCTCCAGAATCACCTCTGCAAGAGCAGCTCCGCCAGACTGGGCGGGCTAATGCCGGAATTCCCAATAACCGGTTTGCCCAAGAGGAGTTTATATGGTCTCAGATTCAACAGAAAACAGAAGAGTGTGCTCAACTCTTGTCTCAACTTGTGCTGCCTGGAAGGAGACGTCAACCCAGCAAGAAGTCCACTTGCCCGAGGACTGGCAAGCAAAGAGGTGGGAGGAATGTAGTAGAGTGCAATAAAGGAGGATTCTTGCAGGATGTGCCAGAGATGAGGAAAGGTTGCCATCTGCTGACCAGACGAAATAAAGCGGAACCAAGTTATGCCAGAAGAGTTGGAGGGGGAAGAGATTCAGATGCTGCACCTGATCAGGTGACCTCCAGGATGGATTTCCTGGATATAAAAGCCCAGCGTGCCAAGACACAGGGAGATTTGGCGCCAGGCTGCAGAGTGGAACAGATGTGTTCCAGAGGGACTACAGATGCCAGCGCGGCAGGCCCCAGCCAGAGGCCTGTGCTGCATCAGAGTCAGACGCAGCCTGAGAAGTTCTGGACTCCCCACAGAAGCGACCTGATCCCTCCATGTGTGGCCCAGAGTCAGGGCCTGCGTCCCACACAGAGTAAATTCCTGGGAACTGATGCCGTCTGTCAATAGCCGAGGTCTGGATCCCCTTACCCCAAGCCTGAGAGACTACCGTCGACGGTCAAGCTGAGAAGAGCTGAGAGAGGACTGTGACAGGAGAGACGCGCCAGCAGCAGCGGAGGAATCGCGCAAGTGAACAGGGCCGTCACTTCCAATTTCCACTCACGGTACCAGGGACAGTTGCGATTAGGATTTCAGGTTGGGAGGGGGCTGGTTGGTGTGTGGGAGGCTAAAAGGGATCTGATAGACTTTATCCGGAAGAGACTTGCGGCCTAGCGGGAATATCCGGTGACCCCCCCGCTACGGCCATACAAAGAGAAACTCACGTGGTGACTCCCACGACTGGATGCATCACACTTTTGCAAAGAACTTTACCATTATTCACTGAAGCTGTTTCTCATTGTTATTCCAATTTGCTGTTCATTATCCCTGTTACTAACCCCCTTGCATAATACTTGTATAAAGTGGTTTTATATATATCCCTAACTGTTCCCATTTTGTGTCTCTGTGCGTTGCATTCCAGCACCTGTGTTACATATGTATGGAGCAGAGCAGTGTGCATGCATAGCAGAGCTTAATGTGCATTGTACTGTGCATTCAGCAGTGATGTGATTACACTGTGTTCCAAATTATTATACAAATAATATTGTCTCAGATTTTCCCAAATTACCTATATGAATTGCAGTCATTGTAATTTTCCAGTCAAATAACTATTAGAGTACAATTGAAAGGTTTTTGTACAAACTGCCTATGATAACAGTATATTAAAAAAAAAAATAAAACACTCAAACTGCACTCAAAATGCATGTTCCAAATTATTATGCACAGCAGAGCTTCCAACCTTTTCATTTTAATAAAGAACAAAAAAATGGTCATTTTTGAAATTATAAGCATTAGCAGGTTATTACAAACTGAAATCAAACAGTTTTCAACTCAAAACTTTATTCTAGGTGATGTAACATTTGCACATAGGACCCCTTGTTCGAAAGGAGCTTCTGAACTCTCTCATTCATTGAATTTGTCAGGTTTTGGATGGTTTCTGCTTCAATTGTTTTGCATGAGGACAGAATACCCTCCCAGAGCTGTTGCTTAGATGTGAACTGCCTCCCGCCATCATAGACACTCATTTTGATGATGCTCCAGAGGTTCTCAATGGGGTTGAGGTCAGGGGAGCATGGGGGCCACACCATAAGTTTGTCCCCTCTTATGCCCACAGCAGCCAGAGATGCAGATGTGTCATGTGCAGCATGAGACGGGGCATTATCATGCATGAAATGATCTCGATGGTCCAGATGGATGGAGTGGAGGATGGCTGGTTGATGGACACCCCATGCAAACACGGCTACGGCGCCAACAAGGAGGAGGTGGAGTAATGTTTTGGGCTGGAATCATGGGGAGAGAGATTGTCGGTCCTTTTAGAATCCCTGAAGGGGTAAAGATGAACTCCATAATGTATGTTGAGTTTCTCAAACAGCACTTCCTGCCATGGTTCAAGAAGAAGAACCGTGCATTCCGCAGCAAGATCATTTTCGTGCATGATAATGCCCAGACTCATGCTGCACATAACACATCTGCATCTCTGGCTGCTGTGGGCATAAAAGGGGACAAACTTATGGTGTGGCCCCCATGCTCCCCTGACCTCAACCCCATTGAGAACCTCTGGAGCATCATCAAAAGGAGTGTCTATGATGGCGGGAGGCAGTTCACATGTAAGCAACAGAAAAGGAATAGTCGGCACTCTGTATAGCTAGGGTGGTGCACGTGGAAAACAATGTCTGTAGAAAAAGAAAATCCCGGCACTCACGTGTTGATAATCAGTTGATTTATTCCACAACTCATACAAGACGTTTCAGCCTGTCCAAGGCTTTTTTCAATTGTGGTTAAATACATTCAGTCAAGACATTTATACACAGATCCACGGAAATGACATAATTCTCATTAACATAAAAAAAGAGTAGACCAACAAGACAAAAAATATATAACAAAACTTTACAACAACATACAAAAATTAAACAATAATACACTTAAATTCCACAATAAAAAAGAACAAGTGAACTCATATATTTAGATAATCCCCAACTAAATGTAAGGACATATAAAATAAAAAGGTTGGAAACTCTGCTGTGCATAATAATTTGGAACATGCATTTTGAGTGCAGTTTGAGTGTTTTATTTTTTTTAAAATATACTGTTATCATAGGCAGTTTGTACAAAAACCTTTCAATTGTACTCTAATAGTTATTTGACTGGAAAATTACAATGACTACAATTCATATAGGTAATTTGGGAAAATCTGAGAAAATATTATTTGCATAATAATTTGGAACACAGTGTATGTATGTGCTGTATAAAAGACATATAAATTGCCTGCTGCAAATGTATAGGAGTATAATATACATGTCGCAGAGAAGCACTAACATTAGATCTCTATCCACTCTATTCTACCTTACAGCATTAAAGGTAGTATTATCAAATCCTCCACAAATTTACACCTCCAGGAAATTTAACCTGGGGTGTGTTTTAAATTAAGGTGAGTTCAATAGTTAGAAAAATATGATACTTTCCATAAATTATTAGCAAAATGTTTAAAATGCACCTATCAAAAAAACAGCCTCCTCCATATCCCCTCAAGCTGTCCTATCCATCACCAAGATAGATGTATTTTTTGCCATTTAGGTAGAAGTAATCTTCAAAATCTTCAAACAATTTGCTTCTAATTTAGATAAAGTACTAGGAAGGTATATCATGCAAACTCTACATGTGATGTTTGCCTATTAAATAATAGTTGTAATATTTATTTGCAAAACTTCCATTTTCTCTATGCCTGACCTACACTACTTAATTGTAACATCCCTGGCGGCGTGCTGGCATGGCTTCCCATCTCCCACCATGTAAGACCGCCGACTTATCCATCAATCCAGGCTGCGCACTGTGTTCCTCTGCTGGCTGTGTGCATGTGTCTTGGCTGCTTGTTGAGGGCGGCAGCACATCCTGATTCTTAAAGGAACAGTGCACGCATTCCTAATGCGTCCCCAGACTATTGCTATGAGACACTGGATACTTAAACCACCTCCACCCATTGGAAGGTGCCTGAGCAACACTATCCTTCAGCGTGATCTGTGCAACTGCTGAGTTGCCAGGTCCTGTCCCGTGTTTGGCCCATCCCGTGTCTGGCCCATCCCGTATCTGGCCCGTCCCGTCCTGTATCAGGCCCATCCCGTATCTGGCCTGTCCCGTTCTGTATTTGGCCCAGCCTGTCCCGTATCTGGCCCGTCCCCTATCTGGCCAGTCTCGTATCTGGCCTGTCCCGTATCTGGCCCGTCCTGTATCTGGCCAGTCTTGTATCTGGCCTGTCCCGTATCTGGCCCGTCCCATTCTATCTCTGATCCGTCCCATCCTGTCTCTGGCCCGTCCCGTCCTGTATCTGGCCCGTCCCGTCCTGTATCTGGCCCGTCCCTTCCTGTATCTAGCCCGTCCCATCCTGTCTCTGGCCAGTCCTGTCCTGTCTCAGGCCCGTCTTGTCCTGTCTCTGGCCCGACCCGACCCGTCCTACTTAATTGTAACATCCCTGGCGGCGTGCTGGCATGGCTTCCCATCTTACACCATGCAAGACCGCCGACTTACCCACCAAGCCAGGCTGCACACTGCCTTCTTCTGCTGGCTGTGTGCATGTGTCTTGGCTGCTTGTTGAGGGCTCCCATATCTGGCCCGTCCTGTCCCGTATGTGGCCTGTCCTGTCCCATATCTGGCCAGTCCCTCCCAGTCTCGTCCTGTATCTGGCCTGTCCCATCCTGTCTCTGGCCTATCCAGTCCTGTCTCTGGCCCGTCCAGTCCTGTCTCTGGCCTGTCCAGTCCTGTCTCTGGTCCCTCCCGTCCTGTCTTTGGCCCTTCCTGTCTCTGGCCCGTCCTGTCTTTGGCTCATCCCGTCCTGTCTCTAGCCCGTCCCGTCCTGTCTCTGGCCAGTATCGTCCCGTATCTGGCCCATCCTGTCTAGTATCTGGCCCGTCCCGTATCTGTACCGTCCCATATCTGCTCCGTTCCGTATCTGCCCTGTCCCGTATCTGGCTCGTCCCGTATCTGGCCCGTCCTGTTTCGTATCTGGTCCGTCTCGTCCTGTATCTTGCCCGTCCCGTCATGTATCTGGCCCGTCCCGTCATGTATCTGGCCCGTCCCATATCTGCCCCGAACCGTCCCATATCTGGCCCGTATCTAGCCTGTACCATCCCGTATCTGGTCCATCCTGTCCCGTATCTGGCCTGTCCCATCACATATCAGGCCTGTCCCATCCTGTCTCTGGCCTGTCCCGTCCTGTCTCTGGCCCGTCCTGTGCAGTTCTGTATCTGGCCCGTCCCATCCTGTACCCGGCCTGTCCCCTCCTGTATCTGGCCCGTAGCATCCTGTATCTGGCCCGTTTCGTACCATCCTGTATCTGGCCCATCTCATCCCGTCCTGTATCTGGCCCGTCCTGTATCTGGTTTGTACAGTCCTATATCTGTCCTGTCCTGTCCCGTCACGTATCTGGCCTGTCCCGTCACGCATATGGCCTGTCCCGTCCCATATCTGGCCTGTTCCATCCTGTCTCTGACCCGTCCCATCCTGTCTCTGGCCCATCCCGTCCTATATCTGGCCCGTCCCGTATCTGGCCTGTCCCTTCCTGTAACTAGCCAGTCCCGTCCTGTCTCTGGCCCGTCCTGTCCTATCTCCGGCTCGTCCTGTCTCTGGCCCGTCCCGTCCTGTCTCAAGCTCGTCTTGTCATGTCTCTGGCCCGTCCGGTCCTGTCTCTGGCCCGACACGTCCTGTCCTGCCTGTGGCCCGTCCGGCACTGCTCTGGCCCGTCCCTGGCCCATCCTGTATCTGGACCATCCTGTATCTGGCTTGCCCCGTCATGTATCTGGCCCATCCTGTCTTGTTTCTGGCCAGCCCCATCCCGTCCTGTCTCTGGCCAGTCCCATCCGATAATTGGCCTGTCCCAACCTGTCTCTGGCCCGTCCCGTCCTGTGTGGTTTAAATTAAGGTGAGCTCAATAGTTAGAAAAATATTATACTTTCCATAAATTATTAGCAAAATGTTTAAATGACACCTATCAAAAAAAGAGCCTCCTTCATATCCCCTCAAGCTGTCCTATCCATCACCAAGATAGGTGCATTTTCTGCCATTTAGGTAGAAGTAATCTTCAAACAATTTGCTTCTAATTTAGATAAAGTACCAGGAAGGTATATCATGCAAACGATACATGTGATGTTTGCATATTAAACAATAGTTGTAATATTTATTTGCAAAACTTTCATTTTCTTTATGCCTGTGCTACACTACCTAATTGTAACATCCCTGGAGGCGTGCTGGCATGGCTTCCCATCTCACACCATGTAAGACCACCGAATTACCCACCAATCCAGGCTGCGCACTGTGTTCTTCAACTGGCTGGGTTCATGTGTCTTGGCTGCTTGTTGAGGGCGACAGTGGCAGCACTTCCTTCTTCTTAAAGGAACAGTGTACGCATTCCTAATGTGTCCCCAGTCCTGTATCTGGCCCATCCCGTCTTTGGCTCATCCCGTCCTGACCTGTCTCTGGCCCGTCCCGTGCTGTCCCTGGCCCCTCCCCTCCTGTCTATGGCCCGTCCTGTAATGTCTAGCCCGTATGTCCCATATCTGGCCTGCTTAGTCCCATATCTGACCCGACAAGTCCCGTATCTGGCCAGTCCAGTCCCATATCTGGCCAGTCCAGTCCCGTATCTGGCCCATCTCTTATCTGGCACGTCTCGTCCCTTCACTATCTAGCCCGTCCTATCCCGTATATGGCCCAACCAGTCCCGTATCTGGCCCGTCCCGTATATGGCCCAGCGTGTCACGTATCTGGCCCATCACCATAAATGGCACATCCCGTTCAGTTTCTGTCCTTTCCCATCCCTGGCTCATGTCGTATCTGGCCCGTCCTGTCCCATATCTGGCCCGTCTCATATCTGGACCGTCCCGTATCTGGCCCATCCCGTATCTGGCCCGTCCCATCGCGTATCTGGCCCGTTCCGTCCCATATCTGGGCAGTACCGTCCTGTATCTGGCCCGTCCCATTCTGTCTATGGCCCGGCCCGTAATGTCAAGCCCGCCCATCCTGTCTCTGGCCCGTTCCGTCCTGTATTTGGCCCGTTCCGTATCTATCCCGTCCCGTCCTGTATCTGACCCGTCCCGTCCCGTCTTGTATCTGGCCCATCTCGTCCCGTCCTGAATCTGGCCCATCCCGTCCCGTATCTGACCTGTCCAGTATCTGGCCGGTCCTGTCCCGTATCTAGCCAGTCCCATCCTGTATCTGGCCCGTCCTGTCCTGTCTCTGGCCTGTCCAGTCCTGTGTCTTGCCCGTGCCGTTCTGTCTCTGGCCTGTTCAGTCCTGTGTCTGGCCCCTCCCGTCCTGTCTTTGGCTCGTCCCATCCTGTCTCTGACCCGTCCTGTCTTTGGCTCATCCCATCCTGTCTCTAGCCAGTCCCATCCTGTCTCTGGCTAGTATCGTCCCGTATCTGGCCCGCCCCGTATCTAGCCCATCCCGTCCAGTATCTGGCCCGTCCTGTCGCTGGCACGTCCCGTATCTGTACCGTCCCATATCTGCCCCATCCCATATATGACCTGTCCCGTATCTGGCTTGTCCCGTATCTGGCCCGTCCTGTTCTGTATCTGGTCTGTCTCGTCCTGTATCTGGCCAGTCCCGTCATGTATCTGGCCCATACCGTCCCATATCTGGCCCGTACCATCCTGTATCTGGCCCGTCTTGTCCCGTATCTGGCCTGCCCCATCCCGTATCTGGCCTATCCCATCCTGTCTCTGACCCGTCCAGTCCTGTCTCTGGTCCGTACCGTGCAGTTCCGTATCTGGCCCGTCCCATCCTGTAACTGGCCCATCCCCTCCTGTCTCTGGCCTGTCCCATACAGTTCTGTATCTGGCCCGTACCGTCCTGTATCTGGCCCGTACCATCTCGTATCTGGCCCGTCCTGTTCCGTATCTTTCCTGTCCCGTCCCGTATCTGGCCTGTCCCATCCTATCTCTGGCCCGTCCCGTCCTGTCTCTGGCCCATCCCGTGCAGTTCTCTATCTGGCCTGTCCCATCCTGTACTCGGACCGTCCCCTCCTGTATCTGGCCCGTTCCGTACCATCCTGTATCTGGCCCATCTAGTCCCATCTTGTATCTGGCCCGTCGCGTATCTGGCTTGTACCGTCCCGTGTCTATCCTGTCGGGTCCCGTCACATATCTGGCCTCTCCCGACCCATATCTGGCCCATCCCATCCTGTCTCTCGCCTGTCCCGTCCTGTATCTGGCCCGTCCCGTATCTGGCCCGTCCCTTCCTGTTTCTAGCCAGTCCCGTCCTTTCTCTGGCCCATCCTGTCCTATCTCCGGCTCGTCCTGTCTCTGGCCCATCTCGTTCTGTCTCTGGCCCGTCTTGTCCTATCTCTGTCCCGTCCCATCCTGTCTCTGGCCCGACCCGTCCTGTCCTGCCTCAGACCCGTCTGGTACTGCAGTGGCCCGTCCCTGGCCCATCCTGTATCTGGCCCATCCTGTATCTGGCCCATCCCGTCCTGTATATGTCCCGTCCTGTCTCTGGCCCGCCCCGTCCCGTCCTGTCTCTGGCCCGTCCCATCCGGTCTTTGGCCCGTCCCATCCGGTCTTTGGCCCATCCCATCCGGTCTTTGGCTCGTTCCATCTGGTTTTGGCCCGTGCCGTCCTCTGTGCTTTAAATTAAGGTGAGCTCAATAGTTAGAAAAGTATGATACTTTCTATAAATTATTAGCAAAATGTTTAAATGACACCTATCAAAAAACAGCCTCCTCCATATCCCCTCAAGCTGTCCTATCCATCACCAAGATAGGTGCATTTTCTGCCATTTAGGTAGAAGTAATCTTCAAACAATTTGCTTCTAATTTAGATAAAGTACTAGGAAGGTATATCATGCAAACTCTACATGTGATGTTTGCCTATTAAACAATAGTTGTAATATTTATTTGCAAAACTTCCATTTTCTCTATGCCTGTCCTACACTATTTAATTGTAACATCCCTAGCGGCGTGCTGGCATGGCTTCCCATCTCACACCATGCAAGACCGCCGACTTACCCACCAATCCAGGCTGCACACTGTGTTCCTCTGCTGGCTGTGTGCATGTGTCTTGGCTGCTTGTTGAGGGCGACAGCGGCAGCACTTCCTGATTCTTAAAGGAACAGTGCACGCATTCCTAATGTGTCCCCAGTCCTGTATCTGACCCCTCCCGTCCTGTCTATGGCCCGTCCTATTCCTGTCTCTGGCCGGTCCTGTATCTCTGGACCGTCCCGTATCTGTACCGTCCCGTATCTGCCCCGTCCCATATCTGCCCTGTCCCGTATCTGGCTCGTCCCGTATCTGGCCCGTCCTGTTCCGTATCTGGTCCGTCTCATCCTGTATCTGGCCCGTCCCGTCTTGTATCTGGCCCGTACCATCCCATTTCTGGACCGTACCATCCCGTATCTGGCCCGTCCAGTCCTATCTCTGGCTCGTCCTGTCTCTGGCCCATCTCGTCCTGTCTCAGGCCCGTCCCGTCCTGTCTCTGGCTGGACCCGTCCTGTCCTGCCTCTGACCCGTCCGGTACTGCAGTGGCCCGTCCCTGGCCCATCCTGTATCTGGCCCGCGTCGTCTCTGGCCCGTCCCGTCCTGTATATGTCCCGTCCTGTCTCTGGCCTGCCCCATTCGGTCTCTGGCCCGCCCCATCCGGTCTCTGGCCCGCCCCATCCGGTCTTTGGTCCGTGCCGTCCTCTGTACTTTAAATTAAGGTGAGCTCAATCGTTAGAAAAATATGATACTTTCTATAAATTATTAGCAAAATGTTTAAATGACACCTATCAAAAAAACAGCCTCCTCCATATCCCCTCAAGCTGTGCTATCCATCACCAAGATAGGTGCATTTTCTGCCATTTAGGTAGAAGTAATCTTCAAACAATTTGTTCTAATTTACATAAAGTACCAGGAAGGTATATCATGCAAACTCTACATGTGATGTTTGCCTATTAAACAACAGTTGTAATATTTATTTGCAAAACTTCCATTTTCTCTACACCTGACCTACACTACTTAATTGTAACATCCATGGCGGCGTGCTGGCATGGCTTCCCATCTCACACCATGCAAGACCGCCGACTTACCCACCAATCCAGGCTGCACACTGTGTTCCTCTGCTGGCTGTGTGCATGTGTCTTGGCTGCTTGTTGAGGGCGACAGCGGCAGCACTTCCTGATCCTTAAAGGAACAGTGCACGCATTCCTAATGTGTCCCCAGTCCTGTGTCTGACCCGTCCCGTCTCTGGCCCATCCCGTCCTGTCTATGGCCCGTCCTATTCCTGTCTCTGGCCCGTCCTGTATCTCTGGACCGTCCCGTATCTGTACCGTCCCCTATCTGCCCCGTCCCCTATCTGCCCCGTCCCGTATCTGGCCTGTCCCGTATCTGCCTCGTCCCGTATCTGGCCCGTCCTGTTCCGTATCTGGTCCGTCTTGTCCTGTATCTGTCCCGTCCCGTCATGTATCTGGACCGTACCATCCCATTTCTGGCCCATACCATCCCGTATCTGGCCCGTCCTGTCCTATCTCTGGCTCGTCCTGTCTCTGGCCCATCTCGTACTGTTTCTGGCCCGTCCCGTCCTGTCTCTGGCCGGACCCGTCCTGTCCTGCCTCTGACTCGTCCGGTACTGCAGTGGCCCGTCCCTGGCCCATCCTGTATCTGGCCCGCCTCGTCTCTGGCCCGTCCCGTCCTGTATATGTCCCGTCCCATCCGGTCTCTGGCCCGCCCCATCCGGTCTCTGGCCCGCCCCATCCGGTCTCTGGCCCGTCCCATCCGGTCTTTGGCCCGTGCCGTCCTCTGTGCATTAAATTAAGGTGAGCTCAATAGTTAGAAAAATATGATACTTTCTATAAATTATTAGCAAAATGTTTAAATGACACCTATCAAAAAAACAGCCTACTCCATATCCCCTCAAGCTGTCCTATCCATCACCAAGATAGGTGCATTTTCTGCCATTTAGGCAGAAGTAATCTTCAAACAATTTGCTTCTAATTTAGATAAAGTACTAGGAAGGTATATCATGCAAACTCTACAGTTCTATATCTGACCCGTCCCGTCTCTGGCCCGTCCCGTCTCTGGCCCGTCCCGTCCTGTCTCTGGCCCATCCCAGCCTGTCCCTGGCCCCTTCCATCCTGTCTATGGCCCGTCCTGTAATGTCTAACCCGCCCCGTCCCGTATCTGGTCCGTCCAGTCCCATATCTGACCCGTTTGGTCCCGTATTTGACCATCCGTCCCGTATCTGGCTATCCCTTATCTGGCCCATCTCATCACGTATCTGGCCCGCCTCATCCTTTCCCGTCTCTGGCACTTCCTGTCCCGTATCTGACCCAACCAGTCCCTATCTGGCCCGTCCCGTATGTGGCCAGGCCCATTCAGTATCTGGCCCGTCCCTTATCTGGCCATCTCGTATCTGGCCCATCCCATCCTGTCCATGGCTCATCCCATATCTAGCCTGTCCTGTCCCATATCTGGCCCGTCCCGTATCTGGCCCATGTCGTCCTGTATCTGGCCCGTCCCATATTTTGCCCGTACCAGCCTGTATCTGGCCTGTCCCGTACTGTATCTGGGCCATCCCGTCCAGTCTCTGGCCTGTCTTTTCCTGTATCTGGACCGTCCCGTCCGGTCTCCGGCCCGTCCCATAAAGTATAGCTTGTCCCGTCCTGTTTCTGGCCCGTCCCGTCCTGTCTCTGGCTCATCCTGTCCTGTATCTGGCACGTCCCGTTCCGTCTCTGGCCCGTCCCATCCTGTCTATATCCCGTCCCATAATGTATAGCTCGTCCAGTCCTGTTTCTGGCCCGTCCCGTCCTATCTCTGGCTCGTCCCGTCCTGTATCTGGCCCGTCCCATCTCGTATATGGCCCGTCCCGCATCTGGCCTGTCCTGTCCTGTATCTGGCCTGTCCCTTCCTGTATCTGGCCAGTCCCTTCCCATCTCGTCCTGTCTCTGGCCTGCCCCGTCCTGTCTATGGTATGGCCCGTCCGGTGCTATCTCTGGCCTGTCCAATCCTGTCTCTTGCCCGTCCCATCTCTGGTCCGTCCCGTCCTGTATTTGGCCCGTCTCGTCCTGTCTCTGGCCAGTCCCATCCTCTCTTTGGCCTGTCCCGTCATCTCTCTTGCCCGTCTCGTCCTGTCTCTGGCCCGACCTGTCCTGTCCTGCCTTTGGCCAGTCCCATTCTGCTCTGGCCCGTCCCGTCCCTGGACCGTCCTGTATCTGGACCGTCCCATCCTGTATCTGGTCGCCCCGTCTTTAGCCCGTCCGGTTCTGTCTCTGGCACGCCTCGGTCCGTGCTATCTCCGGCCAGTCTCATCTTGTATTTGGTCCGTCCCGTCCTGTCTCTAGCCCGTTTCGTCCTGTCTCTGGCGTGTCCCGTCCGGTCCTGTCTCTGGCCCGTCCTGTATCTGGCCGGTCCTGTGTCTGGCCCATCCCGTATCTTTCCTGTCCCGTCCTGTATCTGGCCCATCCCATTAAAGTCCCATTAAAGGTAGTATTATCAAATCCTCCACAAATTTACACCTCCAGGAAATTTAACCTGGGGTGTGTTTTAAATTAAGGTGAGTTCAATAGTTAGAAAAATATGATTCTTTCCATAAATTATTAGCAAAATGTTTAAATTACACCTATCAAAAACAGCCTCCTCCATATCCCCTCAAGCTGTCCTATCCATCACCAAGATAGGTGCATTTTCTGCCATTTAGGTAGAAGTAATCTTCAAACAATTTGCTTCTAATTTAGATAAAGTACCAGGAAAGTATATCATGCAAACTCTACATGTGATGTTTGCCTATTAAATAATAGTTGTAATATTTATTTGCAAAACTTCCATTTTCTCTACACCTGACCTACACTACTTAATTTTAACATCCCTGGCGGTGAGCTGGCATGGCTTCCCATCTCACACCATGCAAGACCGCCGATTTACCCACCAATGCAGGCTGCGCACTATGTTCCTATGCTGGCTGTGTGCATGTGTCTTAGTTGCTTGCTGAGGGCAGCAGCGGCAGCACTTCCTGATTCTTAAAGGATCAGTGCACGCATTCCTAATGTGTCCCCAGTCCTGTATCTGACCCGTCCCATCTCTAGCCCGTCCCGTCTCTGGCCCGTCCCGTCCTGTCTCTGGCCAGTCTCAGCCTGTCCCTGACCCCTCCCATTCTGTCTATGTCCTGTCCTGTAATGTCTAACCCGCCCCGTCCCGTATCTGGTCCGTCCAGTCCCATATCTGACCCGTTTAGTCCCGTATCTGACCATCCCGTCCCGTATCTGGCTGTCCCTTATCTGGCCCATCTCATCCCGTATCTGGCCCGCCTCGTCCCTTCCCGTCTCTGGCACGTCCTGTCCTGTATGTGACCCAACCAGTCCCTATCTGGCCCGTCCCGTATCTGGCCCATGTCGTCCTGTATCTGGCCCGTCTCATTTTTGGCCCGGACCGTCCGGTATGTGGCCTGTCCCGTACTGTATCTGGGCCATCCTGTCCTGTCTCTGGCCCGTCTTATCGTGTATCTGGACCGTCCCGTCCGGTCTCTGGACGGTCCCATAATGTATAGCTTGTCCCGTCCTGTTTCTGGCCCGTCCCGTCCTGTCACTGGCTAGTCCTGTCCTGTATCTGGCGCATCCTGTACCGTCTCTGGCACGTCCCATCCTGTCTATTTCCCGTCCCATAATGTATAGCTCGTGAAGTCCTGTTTCTGGCCCGTCCCGTCCTATCTCTGGCTCGTCCCGTCCTGTATCTGGCCCGTCCCATCTCGTATCTGGCCCGTCCCGCATCTGGCCTGTCCTGTCCCATATCTGGCCTGTCCCTTCCCATCTAGTCCTGTCTCTGGCCCGTCCCGTCCTGTCTCTGGCCTGTCCCGTCATGTCTCTGGCCCATTCGGTGCTATCTCTGGCCTGTCCAATCCTGTCTCTTGCCCATCCCATCTCTTGTCCATCCCGTCCTCTCTTTGGCCCGTCCCGTCCTCTCTCTTGCCCGTCCCGTCCTGTCTCTGGCCTGATCGGTCCTGTCCTGCCTCTGACCAGTCCCGTCTTGCTCTGGCCCGTCCTGTCCCTGGACTGTCCTGTATCTGGACCGTCCCGTGCAGTATCTGTCGCCCCGTCTCTAGCCCGTCCCGTCCTGTCTCTGGTACGCCTCGGTCCGTCCTATCTCCGGCCAGTCTCATCCTGTCTTTGGCCTGTCCCGTCCTGTCTCTGGCCCGTCTCGTCATGTCTCTGGCGTGATCCGTCCGGTCCTGTCTCTGGCCCGTCCTGTATCTGGCCCATTCCGTATCTGGCCTGTCCCGTCCTGTATCTGGCCCATCCCATTAAAGGTAGTATTATCAAATCCTCCACAAATTTACACATAAAGGAACTTTAACCTGGGGTGTGTTTTAAATTAAGGTGAGTTCAATAGTTAGAAAAATATGATACTTTCCATAAATTATTAGCAAAATGTTTAAATGACACCTATCAAAAAAACAACCTCCTCCATATCCCCTCAAGCTGTCCTATCCATCACCAAGATAGGTGCATTTTCTGTCATTTAGGTAGAAGTAATCTTCAATTTGCTTCTAATTTAGATAAAGTACTAGGAAGGTATATCATGCAAACTCTACATGTGATGTTTGCCTATTAAACAATAGTTGTAATATTTATTTGAAAAACTTCCATTTTCTCTACGCCTGACCTACACTACTTAATTGTAACATCTATGGCGGCGTGCTGGCATGGCTTCCCATCTCACACCATGCAAGACCGCCGACATACCCACCAATGCAGGCTGCACACTATTTGGCCCGTACCGTCCTGTATGTGGCCTGTCCCGTACTGTATCTGGGCCATCCCGTCCTTTCTTTGGCCCGTCTTTTCCTGTATCTGTCCCGTTCCGTCTTGTCTCTGGCCCGTCCAGTCCTGTCTATGGCCCGTCCCATAATGTATAGCTTGTCCCGAACTGTTTCTGGCCCGTCCCGTACTTTCTCTGGCTCGTCCTGTCCTGTATCTGGCCCGTCACGTACCCTCTCTGGTCCGTCCCGTCCTGTCTATTTCCCGTCCCATAATGTATAGCTTGCCCCGTCCTATTTCTGGCCCGTCCCATCCTATCTCTGCGTCGTCCCGTCATATATCTGGCCCGTCCCGTCTCGTATGTGGCCCGTTCCGCATCTGGCCTGTCCTGTCGCGTATCTGGCCTGTCCCTTCCTGTATCTGGCCAGTCCCTTCCCATGTCGTCCTGTCTCTGGCCTGTCCCGTCCTGTCTCTGGCCGGTCCGTTGCTATTTCTGGCCTGTCCAATCCAGTCTCTTGCCCGTCCCTTCTCTGGCCCGTCCCGTCCAGTCTTTGGCCCGCCCCGTCTCTGGCCCATCCCTTCCTGTGTTTGGCCCAGTTCTGGCCCGTCTCGTCCCGTATTTGGTCCGCCCTGCATCTGGCCCATCCCGTCCAGTATCTGGCCCGTTTCATATCTGGACAGTCCCGTGTCTGGCACGTCCTGTCCCTGCCCGGCCTGTCCCGTATCTAGCCCGTCCTGTATCTGGCCTGACCCGTATCTGGCCCATCCCGCATCTGACCCGTCCCGTATCTGGCCCGTCCCGTCCCGTATCTGGTCCGTACCATCCTAAATCTGGCCCGTCCCGTCATGTATCTGGGCTGTCCCATATCTGGCCCATACCGTCCCATATCTGGCTCGTCACGTTTCTGGCCCATCCCGTCATGTATCTGGCCCGTCCCATCCTGTCTCTAGCCCGACCCATCCTGTCTCTGGCCCGACCCGTCCTGTCTATGTCCTGTCCCTTAATGTCTCTAGCACATTCTGTCCTGTCTCTGACCCATCCCTTTCTGTATCTGGCCCGTCCCATCACGTCCTATCTCTGGCCCATCCCGTCTTGAATTTGGCCGGTCCCGTATCTGGCCCGTCTCTTCTAGTATCTGGCCCGTCCCATCCTGTCTCTGGCCTGACTGGTCCTGTCCTGCCTCTGGCCAGTCGCGTCCTGCTCTGGTCCATCCCGTCCCTGGCCCGTCCTGTATCTAGACCGTCCCGTCCTGTATCTGGTTGCCCCGTCTCTGGCCAGTCCCGTCCTTTCTCAGGCACGTCCCGTCCGTCCTGTCTCTGGCCTGTCCTGCATCTGGCCCATCCCGTCACGTATCTGGCCTGTCCCGTCCTGGATCTGGCCCATCCCATTAAAGGTAGTATTATCAAATCCTCCACAAATTTACACGTCCAGGAAATTTAACCTGGGGTGTGTCTTAAATTAAGGTGAGTTCAATAGTTAGAAAAATATGATACTTTCCATAAATTATTAGCAAAATGTGTAAATGACACCTATCAAAAAACAGCCTCCTCCATATCCCCTCAAGCTGTCCTATCCATCACCAAGATAGGTGCATTTTCTGCCATTTAGGTAGAACTAATCTTCAAACAATTTGCTTCTAAGTACTAGGAAGGTAAATCATGCAAACTCTACATGTGATGTTTGCCTATTAAACAATAGTTGTAATATTTATTTGAAAAACTTCCATTTTCTCTACGCCTGACCAACACTATTTAATTTTAACATCCAAGGCAGCGTGCTGGCATGGCTTCCCATCTCACATCATGCAACACCGCCGACTTACCCACCAATGCAGTCTGCGCACTATTTGGCCCGTTCTGTCTTGTCTCTGGCCCGTCCCGTCCTGTCTATGGCCCGTCCCATAATGTATAGCTTGTCCCGTCCTGTTTCTGGCCCGTCCCGTACTGTCTCTGGCTCGTCTTGTCCTGTATCTGGCCCGTCGAGTACCGTCTATGGCCCGTCCCGTCCTGTCTATTTCCCGTCCCATAATGTATAGCTCGTCCCGTCCTGTTTCTGGCCCGTCCCGTCTCGTATCTGGCCCATCCCGCATTTGGCCTGTCCTGTCCCGTATATGGCCTGTCCCTTCCTGTATCTGGCCAGTCCTTTCCCATCTCGTCCTGTCTCTGGCCTGTCCCGTCCTGTCTCTGGCCCGTCCGGTGCTATCTCTGGCCTGTATAATCCTGTCTCTTGTCCGTCCCGTTTCTGGCCCGTCCCGTCTAGTATTTGGCCCGTCCTGTCCTGTCTCTGGCCCATCCCTTCCTGTCTCTGGCGCAGTTCTGGTCCGTCTCGTCCTGTATCTGGCCCGCCCTGTATCTGGCCCATCCCGTCCAGTATCTGGCCCGTTCCATATCTGGCCTGTCCCGTATCTGGCAAGTCCTGTCCCTGGCCCGGCCTGTCCCGTATCTGGCCCGTCCTGTATCTGGCCTGTCCCGTATCTGGCCCGTCCCGCATCTGACCCGTCCCGTATTTGGCCCGTCCCGTCCCGTATCTAGTCCGTACCGTCCTGTATCTGGCCCGTCCCGTCATGTATGTGGGCTGTCCCATATCTGGCCCATACCGTCCCATATCTGGCTCGTCACGTTTCTGGCCCATCCCGTCATATATCTGGCCCGTCCCATCCTGTCTCTGGCCTGACCCGTCCTGTGTATGGCCTATCCCATGTCTCTAGCACATTCCGTCCTGTCTCTGGCTGATCCCGTCCTGTATCTGGTCGGTCCCGTCCTGAATCTGGCCCGTCCCATCCTGAATCTGGCCCTTCCCGTATCTGGCCCGTCCCTTCCTGTATGTGGCCCGTCCCATCCTGTCCTGTCTCTGGCCCATCCTGTCTTGAATCTGGCCCGTCCCGTATCTGGCCCGTCCATTCCTGTATCTGGCCCGTCCCGACCTGTATCTGGTCGGTCCCATCCTGTCTCTGGCCTCGTCCGTCCTGTCTCTGGCCCGACCGGTGCTATCTCTGGTCTGTCCAATCCTGTCTCTTGCCCGTCCTGTCCTGCCTCTGGCCAGTCCCATCCTGCTCTGGCCAGTCCCGTCCCTGGACCGTCCTGTATCTGGACCGCCCCGTCCTGTATCTGGTCGCCCCGTCTCTAGCCAGTCCCGTCCTGTCTCTGGCACGCCTCGGTCAGTCCTATCTTCGGCCAGTCTCATCTTGTCTTTGGCCCGTCCGGTCCCATCTGTCTCTGGCCCGTCCGGTCCTGTCTCTGGCCTGTCCTGTATCTGGCCCATCCCGTATCTGGCCTGTCCCGTCCTGTATCTCGCCCGTCCCGTCATTTATCTGGGCTGTCCAATAGCTGGCCCATACCATCCCATATCTGGCTCGTCACGTTTCTGGCCCATCCCGTCATGTATCTGGCCCGTCCCATCCTGTCTATGGCCCGACCCGTCCTGTCTATGGCCTGTCCCGTAATGTCTCTAGCACATTCCGTCCTGTCTATGGCCCATCCCGTCCTGTATCTGGTCGGTCCCGTCGTGTATCTGGCTCGTCCCGTCCTGAATCTGGCCCGTCCTGTCTATGGCCAGTCCCATAATGTATAGCTTGTCCTGTCCTGTTTCTGGCCAGTCCCGTACTATCTCTGGCTCGTCCTGTCCTGTATCTGGCCCGTCGCGTACCGTCTCTGGCCCATCCCGTCCTGTCTACTTCCCGTCCCATAATGTTTAGCTCGTCCCGTCCTGTTTCTGGCCCGTCCCATCCTATCTCTGCCTTGTCCCGTCCTATATCTGGCGCGTCCCGTCTCGTATCTGGCCCGTCCCGCATCTGGCCTGTCCTGTCCCGTATCTGGCCTGTCCCTTCCTGTATCTGGCCAGTCCCTTCCCATCTCGTCCTGTCGCTGGCCTGTCCCGTCCTGTCTCTGGCCCGTTCGGTGCTATCTCTGGCCTGTTCAATCCTGTCTCTTGCACGTCCCATCTCTGGCCCGTCCTGTCCTGTCTCTGGCCCATCCCTTCCTGTCTCTGGCCCAGGTCTGGCCCGTCTCATCCCGTATCTGGCCCATCCCGTCCAGTATCTGGCCCGTTCCATATCTGGCCTGTCCCGTATCTGGCACGTCCTGTCCCTGGCCCGGCCTGTCCCGTATCTGGCCCGTCCTGTATCTGGCCTGTCCCGTATCTGGCCCGTCCCGCATCTGACCCGTCCTGTATCTGGCCCGTCACGTCCCGTATCTGGTTCGTCCCTTCCTGTATCTGGCCCGTCCTATCCTGTCCTGTCTCTGGCCCATCCCGTCTTGAATCTGACCCGTGCCGTATCTGGCCCGTCCCTTCCTGTATCTGGCCCGTCCCGTCCTTTCTCTGGCCTGACCGTTCCTGTCCTGCCTCTGGCCAGTCCCGTCCTGCTCTGTTCAGTCCCTTCCCTGGCCCGTCCTGTATCTGGACCGTCCCGTCCTGTATCTGGTCGCCCCGTCTCTGGCCCGTCCCGTCCTTTTTCAGGCACGGCCCGTCCGGTCCTATCTTTGGCCTGTCCTGTATCTGGCCCGTTCCGTCATGTATCTGGCCTGTCTTGTCCTGTATCTGGCCCATCCCACTAAAGGTAGTATTATCAAATCCTCCACAAATTTACACCTCCAGGAAATTTAACCTGGGGTGTGTTTTAAATTAAGGTGAGT
This sequence comes from Phyllobates terribilis, assembly GCF_046119375.1. NCBI lineage: Eukaryota > Metazoa > Chordata > Amphibia > Anura > Dendrobatidae > Phyllobates > Phyllobates terribilis. Next base: position 95,056 of record NW_027363774.1, on the reverse strand, counting down.
TCAATAGTTAGAATAATATGATACTTTCCATAAATTAATAGCAAAATGTTTAAATGACATCTATCAAAAAACAGCCTCCTCCATATCCCCTCAAGCTGTCCTATCCATCACCAAGATAGGTGCATTTTCTGCCATTTAGGCAGAAGTAATCTTCAATTTGCTTCTAATTTAGATAAAGTACTAGGAAGGTATATCATGCAAACTCTACATGTGATGTTTGCCTATTAAATAATAGTTGTAATATTTATTTGCAAAACTTCCATTTTCTCTACACCTGACCTACACTACTTAATTGTAACATCCCTGGCGGCAAGCTGGCATGGCTTCCCATCTCACACCATGCAAGACCGTCGACTTACCCACCAATGCAGGCTGCGCACTATGTTCCTATGCTGGCTGTGTACATGTGTCTTGGCTGCTTGTTGAGGGCGGCAGCGGCAGCACTTCCTGATTCTTAAAGGAACAGTGCACGCATTCCTAATGTGTCCCCAGTCCTGTATCAGACCCATTCCGTCTCTGGCCCGTCCCGTCCTGTCTCTGGCCCGTCCCAGCCTGTCCCTGGCCCCTCACATCCTGTCTATGGCCCGACCCGTCCTGTCTATGGCCTGTCCCGTAATGTCTCTAGCACATTCCGTCCTGTCTATGGCCCATCCCGTCCTGTATCTGGTCGGTCCCGTCCTGTATCTGGCCCGTCCCGTCCTGAATCTGGCCCGTCCTGTCTATGACCCGCCCCATAATGTATAGCTTGTCCCGTCCTGTTTCTGGCCAGTCCCGTACTATCTCTGGCTCGTCCTGTCCTGTACCTGGCCCGTCGCGTACCGTCTCTGGCCCATCCCATCCTGTCTACTTCCCGTCCCATAATGTATAGCTCGTCCCGTCCTGTTTCTGGCCCGTCCCATCCTATCTCTGCCTTGTCCCGTCCTATATCTGGCGCGTCCCGTCTCGTATCTGGCCCGTCCCGCATCTGGCCTGTCCTGTCCCGTATCTGGCCTGTCCCTTCCTGTATCTGGCCAGTCCCTTCCCATCTCGTCCTGTCGCTGGCCTGTCCCGTCCTGTCTCTGGCCCGTTCGGTGCTATCTCTGGCCTGTTCAATCCTGTCTCTTGCACGTCCCATCTCTGGCCCGTCCTGTCCTGTCTCTGGCCCATCCCTTCCTGTCTCTGGCCCAGGTCTGGCCCGTCTCATCCCGTATCTGGCCCATCCCGTCCAGTATCTGGCCCGTTCCATATCTGGCCTGTCCCGTATCTGGCACGTCCTGTCCCTGGCCCGGCCTGTCCCGTATCTGGCCCGTCCTGTATCTGGCCTGTCCCGTATCTGGCCCGTCCCGCATCTGACCCGTCCCGTATCTGGCCCGTCACGTCCCGTATCTGGTTCGTCCCTTCCTGTATCTGGCCCGTCCTATCCTGTCCTGTCTCTGGCCCATCCCGTCTTGAATCTGACCCGTGCCGTATCTGGCCCGTCCCTTCCTGTATCTGGCCCGTCCCGTCCTTTCTCTGGCCTATCCGTTCCTGTCCTGCCTCTGGCCAGTCCCGTCCTGCTCTGTTCAGTCCCTTCCCTGGCCCGTCCTGTATCTGGACCGTCCCGTCCTGTATCTGGTCGCCCCGTCTCTGGCCCGTCCCGTCCTTTTTCAGGCACGGCCCTTCCGGTCCTATCTTTGGCCTGTCCTGTATCTGGCCCGTTCCGTCACGTATCTGGCCTGTCTTGTTCTGTATCTGGCCCATCCCACTAAAGGTAGTATTATCAAATCCTCCACAAATTTACACCTCCAGGAAATTTAACCTGGGGTGTGTTTTAAATTAAGGTGAGTTCAATAGTTAGAATAATATGATACTTTCCATAAATTATTAGCAAAATGTTTAAATGACATCTATCAAAAAACAGCCTCCTCCATATCCCCTCAAGCTGTCCTATCCATCACCAAGATAGGTGCATTTTCTGCCATTTAGGCAGAAGTAATCTTCAATTTGCTTCTAATTTAGATAAAGTACTAGGAAGGTATATCATGCAAACTCTACATGTGATGTTTGCCTATTAAATAATAGTTGTAATATTTATTTGCAAAACTTCCATTTTCTCTACACCTGACCTACACTACTTAATTGTAACATCCCTGGCGGCAAGCTGGCATGGCTTCCCATCTCACACCATGCAAGACCGTCGACTTACCCACCAATGCAGGCTGCGCACTATGTTCCTATGCTGGCTGTGTACATGTGTCTTGGCTGCTTGTTGAGGGCGGCAGCGGCAGCACTTCCTGATTCTTAAAGGAACAGTGCACGCATTCCTAATGTGTCCCCAGTCCTGTATCACACCCATTCCGTCTCTGGCCCGTCCCGTCCTGTCTCTGGCCCGTCCCAGCCTGTCCCTGGCCCCTCCCATCCTGTCTATGGCCCGTCCTGTAATGTCTAACCCGCCCCGTCCCATATCTGGTCCGTCAAGTCCCATATCTGACCCGTTTGGTCCCGTATCTGACCATCCCGTCCCGAATCTGGCTATCCCTTATCTGGCCCATCTCATCACGTATCTGGCCCGCCTCATCCTTTCCCGTCTCTGGCACTTCCTGTCCCGTATCTGACCCAACCAGTCCCTATCTGGCCCGTCCCGTATGTGGCCAGGCCCATTCAGTATCTGGCCCGTCCTGTATCTGGCCATCTTGTATGTGGCCCATCCCATCCTGTCCATGGCTCATCCCATATCTAGCCTGTCCTGTCCCATATCTGGCCCGTCCCGTATCTGGCCCATGTCGTCCTGTATCTGACCCGTCTCATTTTTGGCCCGGACCGTCCTGTATGTGGCCTGTCCTGTACTGTATCTGGGTCATCCTGTCCTGTCTCTGGCCCGTCTTATCCTGTATCTGGACCGTCCTGTCAGGTCTCTGGACGGTCCCATAATGTATAGCTTGTCCCGTCCTGTTTCTGGCCCGTCCCGTCCTGTCCTGTATCTGGCACATCCTGTACCATCTCTGGCCCGTCCCATCCTGTCTATTTCCCATCCCATAATGTATAGCTCGTCAAGTCCTGTTTCTGGCACGCCCCGTCCTATCTCAGGCTCGTCCCGTCCTGTATCTGGCCCGTCCCATCTCGTATCTCGCCTGTCCCGTATCTGGCCTGTCCCTTCCCATCTCGTCCTGTCTCTGGCCCGTCTCGTCCTGTCTCTGGCCTGTCCCGTAATGTCTCTGGCCCGTCCGGTGCTATCTCTGGCCTGTCCAATCCTGTCTCTTGCCCATCCCATCTTTTGTCCATCCAGTCCTCTCTTTGGCCCGTCCCGTCCTCTCTCTAACCCGTCCCATCCTGTCTCTGGCCCGATCGGTCCTGTCCTGCCTCTGACCAGTCCCGTCCTGCTCTGGCACGTCCCGTCCCGGGACTGTCCTGTATCTGGACCGTCCCGTCCTGTATCTGTCGCCCCGTCTCTAGTCCGTCCCGTCCTGTCTCTGGTACGCCTCGGTCCGTCCTATCTCCGGCCAGTCTCATCCTGTCTTTGGCCTGTCCCGTCCTGTCTCTGGCCCGTCTCGTCCTGTCTCTGGCCCATCCTGTATCTGGCCCATTCCGTATCTGGCCTGTCCCGTCCTGTATCTGGCCCATCCCATTAAAGGTAGTATTATCAAATCCTCCACAAATTTACACATGAAGGAACTTTAACCTGGGGTGTGTTTTAAATTAAGGTGAGTTCAATAGTTAGAAAAATATGATACTTTCCATAAATTATTAGCAAAATGTTTAAATGACACCTATCAAAAAAACAGCCTCCTCCATATCCCCTCAAGCTGTCCTATCCATCACCAAGATAGGTGCATTTTCTGCCATTTAGGTAGAAGTAATCTTCAAACAATTTGCTTCTAATTTAGATAAAGTACTAGGAAGGTATATCATGCAAACTCTACATGTGACATTTGCCTATTAAACAATAGTTGTAATATTTATTTGCAAAACTTCCATTTTCTCTACACCTGACCTACACTACTTAATTGTAACATCCATGGCGGCGTGCTGGCATGGCTTCCCATCTCACACCATGCAAGACCGCCGACTTACCCACCAATGCAGGCTGCGCACTATGTTCCTATGCGGGCTGTGTGCATTTGTCTTGGCTGCTTGTTGAGGGCGGCAGCGGCAGCACTTCCTGATTCTTAAAAGAACAGTGCACGCATTCCTTTTGTATCCTCAGTCCTGTATCTGACCCGTCCCGTGTCTGGCCTGTCCGGTCCTGTCTCTGGTCCGTCCCAGCCTGTCCCTGGCCCCTCCCATCCTGTCTATGACACGTTCTGTAATGTCTAACCCGCCCGTCCCGTATCTGGTCCGTCCAGTCGCATATCTGACCCGTTTAGTCCCGTATCTGACCATCCCGTCCCGTATCTGGCTTTCCCTTATCTGGCTCATCACATCCAGTATCTGGCCCGCCTTGTCCCTTCCCATCTCTGGCACGTCCTGTCCCGTATTTGACCCAACCAATCCCTATCTGGCCAGTCCCGTATGTGGCCAGGCCCATTCAGTATCTGGTCCGTCTCGTATCTGGCCATCTAGTATCTGGCCCATCCCATCCTGTCCATGGCTCATCCCATATCTAGCCTCTCCTGTCCCATATCTGGCCCATGTCGTCCTGTATCTGGCCCGTCCCATATTTGGCCCGTACCGTCCTGTATCTGGCCTGTCCCGTAGTGTATCTGGGCCATCCTGTCCTGTCTCTGGCCCGTCTTTTCCTGTATCTGGACCATCCCGTCCGGTCTCTGTTTCGTCCCATAATGTATAGCTTGTCCCGTCCTGTTTCTGGCCCGTCCCATCCTGTCTCTGGCTCATCCTGTCCTGTATCTGGCACATCCCGTACCGTCTCTGGCCGTTCCCATCTTGTCTATTTCCCGTCCCATAATGTTTAGCTCGTCCAGTCCTGTTTCTGGCCCGTCCCGTCCTATCTCCGGCTCGTCCCATCTTGTATCTGGCCCGTCCCATCTCGTATCTGGCCCGTCCCGCATCTGGCCTGTCTTGTCCCTTATCTGGCCTGTCCCTTCCTGTATCTGGCCAGTACCTTCCCATCTCATCCTGTCTCTGGCCTGTCCCATCCTGTCTCTGGCCTCATCCGTCCTGTCTCTGGCCCGACCGGTGCTATCTCTAGCCTGTCCAATCCTGTCTCTTGCCCGTCCTGTCCTGTCTCTGGCCCGATCGGTCCTGTCCTGCCTCTGGCCAGTCCCATCCTGCTCTGGCCCGTCCCGTCCCTGGACCGTCCTGTATCTGGACCGCCCCGTCCTGTATCTGGTCGCCCCGTCTCTAGCCCGTCCCGTCCTGTCTCTGGCACGCCTCGGTCCGTCCTATCTTCGGCCAGTCTCATCTTGTCTTTGGCCCGTCCGGTCCCGTCTGTCTCTAGCCCATCCGGTCCTGTCTCTAGCCCGTCCTGTATCTGGCCCATCCCGTGTCTGGCCTGTCCCGTCCTGTATCTGGCCCGTCCCGTCCTCTCTCTTGCCCGTTCCGTCCTGTCTCTGGCCCGATCGGTCCTGTCCTGCCTCTGGCCAGTCCCATCCTGCTCTGGCCCGTCCCGTCATGTATCTGGCCCGTCCCGTACTGTCTCTGGCCCGTACCGTACTGTCTCTGGCTTGTCCTGTTCTGTATCTGACCCCGTCGCGTACCGTCTCTGGCCCGTCCCGTCCTGTCTATTTCCCGTCCCATAACGGATAGCTCGTACCGTCCTGTTTCTGGCCCATCCCATCCTATCTCTGCCTCGTCCCGTCCCATCTCTGGCCCTTCCTGTCCAGTCCTTGGCCCGTCCTGCCCTGTCTCTGGCCCTTCCCTTCCTGTCTCTGGCGCAGCTCTGGCCCGTCTCGTCCCGTATCTGGCCCGCCCTGTATCTGGCCCATCCCGTCCAGTATCTGGCCTGTCCCGTATCTGGTACGTCTTGTCCCTGTCCCTGCCTGTCCCGTATCTGGCCCGTCCTGTATCTAGCCGGTCCCGTATCTGGCCCATCCCGCATCTGACCCGTTTCGTATCTGGCCCGTCAAGTCCCGTATCTGGTCCGTACCGTCCTGTATCTGGCCCGTCCCGTCATGTATCTGGGCTGTCCCATATCTGGCCCATACCGTCCCATATCTGGCTCGTCACGTTCCTGGCCCATCCCGTCATGTATCTGGCCCGTCCCATCCTGTCTCTGGCCCGACCCGTCCTGTCTATGGCCTATCCCGTAATGTCTCTAGCACATTCCGTCTTATCTCTGGTCCATCCCGTCCTGTATCTGGTTGGTCCCGTCCTGTATCTGGCCCGTCCCGTCCTGAATCTGGCCCGTCCCGTATCTGGCCCGTCCCTTCCTGTATCTGGCCCGTCCCATCCCGTCCTGTCTCTGGCCCATCCCGTCTTGAACCTGGCCCGTACCGTATCTGGCCCTTCCCTTCCTGTAACTGGCCCGTCCCGTCCTGTCTCTGGCCTGACCGGTCCTGTCCTGCCTCCGGCCAGTCCCGTCCTGCTCTGGTCCGTCCCGTCCCTGGCCCATCCTGTATCTGGACCGTCCCGTCCTGTATCTGGTCGGTCCCGTCCTGTATCTGGCCCGTCCCGTCTTGAATCTGGCCCGTCCCGTGTCTGGCCCGTCCCTTCTTGTATGTGGCCCGTCCCATCCCGTCCTGTCTCTGGCCCATCCCGGCTTAAATATGGCCCGTACCGTATCTGGCCCGTCCCTTCCTGTATCTGGCCCGTCCCATCCTGTCTCTGGCCTGACCGGTCCTGTCCTGCCTCTGGCCAGTCCCGTCCTGCTCTGGTCCGTCCCATCCCTGGCCCTTCCTCTATCTGGACCGTCCCGTCCTGTATCTGGTCGCCCCGTCTCTGGCCCGTCCCGTCCTTTCTCAGACACGTCCCGTCCGGTCCTGTCTCTGGCCTGTCCTGCATCTGGTCCATCCCGTCACGTATCTGGCCTGTCCCGTCCTGTATCTGGCCCATCCCATTAAAGGTAGTATTATCAAATCCTCCACAAATTTAAACCTCCAGGAAATTTAACCTGGGGTGTGTTTTAAATTAAAGTGAGTTCAATAGTTAGAAAAATATGATACTTTCCATAAATTATTAGAAAAATGTTTAAATGACACCTATCAAAAAAACAGCCTTCTCCATATTCCCTCAAGCTGTCCTATCCATCACCAAGATAGGTGCATTTTCTGCCATTTAGGTAGAAGTAATCTTCAAACAATTTGCTTCTAGTTTAGATAAAGTACTAGGAAGGTATATCATGCAAACTCTACATGTGATGTTTGCCTATTAAACAATAGTTGTAATATTTATTTGAAAAACTTCCATTTTCTCTACGCCTGACCTACACTACTTAATTGTAACATCCATGGCGGCGTACTGGCATGGCTTCCCATCTCACACCATGCAATACCGCCGACATACCCACCAATGCAGGCTGCGCACTATTTGGCCCGTACCGTCCTGTATCTGGCCTGTCCCGTACTGTATCTGGGCCATCCCGTCCTGGCTTTGGCCCATCTTTTCCTGTATCTGTCCCGTTCCGACTTGTCTCTGGCCCGTCCCGTCCTGTCTATGGCCCGTCCCATAATGTATTGCTTGTCCCGTCCTGTTTCTGGCCCGTCCTGTACTGTCTCTGGCTCGTCCTATCCTGTATCTGGCCCATCGCGTACCGTCTATGGCCCGTCCTGTCCTTTCTATTTCCCGTCCCAAAATGCATAGCTCTTCCCGTCCTTTTTCTGGCCCGTCCCATCCTATCTCTGCCTCGTCCCGTCCTATATCTGGCCCGTCCCGTCTCGTATATGGCCCGTCCCGCATCTGGCCTGTCCTGTCCCGTATCTGGCTTGTCCCTTCCTGTATCTGGCCAGTCCCTTCCCATCTCGTCCTGTCTCTGGCCTGTCCCGTCCTGTCTCTGGTCCGTCCGGTGCTATCCCTGGCCTGTCCAATCCTGTCTCTTGCCCGTCCCGTCTCTGGCCCGTCCCGTCCAGTCTTTGGCCCGTCCCGTCCTGTCTCTGGTCCATCCCTTTCTGTCTCTGGCCCGTCTCGTCCCGTATCTGGACCACCCGGTATCTGGCCCATCCCGTCTAGTATCTGGCACGTTCCATATCTGGCCTGTCCCGTATCTGGCACATCCTGTCCCTGGCACGGCCTATCCCGTATCTGGCCCGTCCTGTATCTGTCCTGTCCCGTATCTGGCCCATCCCGCATCTGACCCGTCCAGTATCTGGCCCATCCCATCCCGTACCTGGCCCGTCCCTTCATGTATCTGGGCTGTCCCATATCTGGCCCATACCGTCCCATATCTGGCTCGTCACGTTTCTGGCCCATCCCGTCATATATCTGTCCCGTCCCATCCTGTCTCTGGCCCGACCCGTCCTGTCTATGGCCTGTCCCGTAATGTCTCTAGCACATTCTGTCCTGTCTCTGGCCCATCCCGTCCTACATCTGGTCGGTCCCATCCTGTATCTGGCCCGTCCCATCGTGAATCTGTCCCGTCCCGTATCTGGCCCATCCCTTCCTGTATCTGGCCCAACCCATCACGTCCTATCTCTGGCCCATCCCGTGTTGAATCGAGCCCGTCCCGTCTCTGGCCCGTCCCTTCCTGTATCTGGCCCGTCTCGTCCTATCTCTGGCCTGACCGGTCCTGTCCTGCCTCTGGCCAGTCCCGTCCTGCTCTGGTCCGTCCCGTCCCTGGCCCATCCTGTATCTCAACCGTCCCGTCCTGTACCTGGTTGCCCCGTCTCTGGCCCCTCCCGTCCTTTCTCAGGCACGTCCCGTCCGGTTCTGTCTCTCACCTGTTCTGTATCTGGCCAATCCCGTCACATATCTGGCCTGTCCAGTCCTGTATCTGGTCCATCCTATTAAAGGTAGTATTATCAAATCCTCCACAAATTTACTCCTCCAGGAAATTTAACCTGGGGTGTGTTTTAAATTAAGGTGAGTTCAATAGTTAGAAAAATATGATACTTTCCATAAATTATTAGCAAAATGTTTAAGTGACACCTATCAAAAAACAGCCTCCTCCATATCCCCTCAAGCTGTCCTATCCATCACCAAGATAGGTGCATTTTCTACCATTTAGGTAGAAGTAATCTTCAAACAATTTGCTTCTAATTTAGATAAAGTACCAGGAAAGTACATCATGCAAACTCTACATGTGATGTTTGCCTATTAAATAATAGTTGTAATATTTATTAGCAAAACTTCCATTTTCTCTACACCTGACCTACACTACTTAATTGTAACATCCCTGGCGGCGTGCTGGCATGGCTTCCCATCTCACACCATGCAAGACAGCCGACTTACCCACCAATGCAGGCTACGCACTATGTTCCTATGCTGGCTGTGTGCATGTGTCTTGGCTGTTTGTTGAGGGTGGCAGCAGCAGCACTTCCTGATTCTTAAAGGAACAGTGCACGCATTCCTAATCTGTCCCCAGTCCTGTATCTGACCCGTCCCATCTCTGGCTCGTCCCGTCTCTGGCCCGTCCCGTCCTGTAATGTCTAACCCGCCCCGTCACGTATCTGGTCCGTCCTTTCCCGTATCTGACCCGATTAGTCCCATATCTGACCATCCCGTCCTGTATCTGGCTGTCCCTTATCTGGCCCATCTCATCCCGTATCTGGCCCGCCTCGTCCCTTCCCGTCTCTGGCACGTCCTGTCCCGTATCTGACCCAACAAGTCCCTATCTGATCCGTCCCGTATGTGGCCAGGCCCATTCAGTATCTGGCCCGTTCCGTATCTGGCCATCTCGTATCTGGCCCATCCCATCCTGTCCATGGCTCATCCCATATCTAGCCTGTCCTGTCCCATATCTGGCCCATCCCGTATCTGGCCCATGTCATCCTGTATCTGGCCCGTCCCATATTTGGCCCGCACTGTATCTGGGCCATTCCGTCCTATCTCTTGCCCGTCTTTTCCTGTATCTGGACTGTCCCGTCCGGTCTCTGGCCCGTTCCATAATGTATAGCTTGTCCCGTCCTGTTTCTGGCCCGTCCCGTCCTGTCACTGGCTCGTCCTGTCCTGTATCTGGCACGTCCCGTACTGTCTCTGGCCCGTCCCATCCTGTCTATTTCCCGTCCCATAATGTATAGCTTGTCCAGTCCTGTTTCTGGCCCGTTCTGTCCTATCTCTGGCTCGTCCCGTCCTGTATCTGGCCCGTTCCATCTCGTATCTAGCCCGTCCCGCATCTGGCCTGTCCTGTCCCGTATCTGGCCTGTCCCTTCCTGTATCTGGCCAGTACCTTCCCATCTCGTCCTGTCTCTGGCCCGTCCCATCCTGTCTCTGGCCTGTCCCGTCCTGTCTCTGGCCCGTCCGGTGCTATCTCTGGCCTGTCCAATCCTGTCTCTTGCCCGTCCCATCTCTGGTCCGTCCCGTCCTGTCTTTGGCCCATCCCGTCCTGTCTCTGGCCCGTCCCGTACTCTATTTGGCCAGTCCCGTCCTCTCTCTTGCCCGTCCCGTCCTGTCTCTGGCCCGACCAGTCCTGTGCTGCCTCTGGCCAGTTCCGTCCTGCTCTGGCCCGTCCCGTCCCTGGACTGTCCTGTATCTGGACTGTCCTGTATCTGGTCGCCCCGGCTCTAGCCCGTCCCATCCTGTCTCTGGCACGCCTCGGTCTGTCCTATCTCCGGCCAGTCTCATCCTGTCTTTGACCCGTCCCGTCCTGTTTCTGGCCCGTCTCGTCCTGTCTCCGGCGTCTCCCGTCCGGTCCTGTCTCTGGCCCGTCCTGTATCTGGCCCGTCCCATCCTGTATCTGGTCGCCCCGTCTCTAGCCAGTCCCGTCCTGTCTCTGGCACGCCTCGGTCCGTCCTATCTACGGCCAGTCTCATCCTGTCTATGGCCCGTCCCGTCCTGTCTCTGGCCCGTCTCGTCCTGTCTCTGGCGTGTCCCGTCCGGTCCTGTCTCTGGCCCGTATTGTATTTGGTCCGTCCCGTATCTGGCCTGTCCCATCCTGTATCTGGCCCATCCCATTAAAGGTAGTATTATCAAATCCTCCACAAATTTACACCTCCAGGAAATTTAATCTGGGGTGTGTTTTAAATTAAGGTGAGTCCAATAGTTAGAAAAATATGATACTTTCCATAAATTATTAGCAAAATGTTTAAATGACACCTATCAAAAAACAGCCTCCTCCATATCCCCTCAAGCTGTCCTATCCATCACCAAGATAGGTGCATTTTCTGCCATTTAGGTAGAAGTAATCTTCAAACAATTTGCTTCTAATTTAGATAAAGTACTAGGAAGGTATATCATGCAAACTCTACATGTGATGTTTGCCTATTAAACAATAGTTGTAATATTTATTTGCAAAACTTCCATTTTCTCTATGCTTGACCTACACTACTTCATTTTTTAGTACGTAGTGGAACATAATGACATGGCCTTCACCTATAGCATCCGTATAGCTCCTGAACTGGGCGCAATCAATCGGGCCTCAAGTACTTAAATTAATCTCAATATGTCTTCTAGAAAGACAGTCAGGCTTATAAAGTTTACTAGAAGAATATTAACATAATAGGCAAGAGTGTGACAACTTATCAATGCTAAAGGCACATCAAAAGAACCCAGCATGGTATACAGTGGTTGTGTGTATGTCTGTTTTTATGTGCGTTTGTGTATATACATATATATATATATATATATATATATATATATATATGTGTGTGTGTGTGTGTGTGAGTGTACATAGTGGAGCTGTATGTGTATATATGAGACATGTGTGTATATAGGAAAGCTATGTATGTGAATGTAGGAGAATTGTGTGTTTGTATGTAGCTGAGCTGTGTGCATGCTGCAGAGGTGTGTGTACGTATATAGCAGAGATGTGTGTATATAAGACAGCTGTGTGTAACTGAGCTGTGTGTATATATGCAGCAGAGCTGTGTGCATGCATAGCAGAGCTCAATGTGCATGTACTGTGCATTCAGCAGTGATGTGATTATGTGTTTGCTGCATAGAATACATATAAATTGCCTGCTGCAAAAGTATACGAGTATAATACACATGCCGCAGAGAAACACTAACATTAGATCTCTATCCACTCTATTCTACCTTACAGCATTAAAGGTAGTATTATCAAATCCTCCACAAATTTACACATAAAGGAACTTTAACCTGGGGTGTGTTTTAAATTAAGGTGAGTTCAATAGTTAGAAAACTATGATACTTTCCATAAATTATTAGCAAAATGTTTAAATTACACCAATCAAAAAACAGCCTCCTCCATATCCCCTCAAGCTGTCCTATCCATCACCAAGATAGGTGCATTTTCTGCCATTTAGGTAGAAGTAATCTTCAAACAATTTGCTTCTGATTTAGATACAGGAGACAGGAAGAGACGGGCCAGAGACAGGACGGGACGGGCCAAAGACAGGATGAGACTGGCCGGAGATAGGACGGACCGAGGCGTGCCAGAGACAAGAAGGGATGGGCTAGAGACAGGGCGACCAGATACAGGATGGGACGGTCCAGATACAGGACGGTCCAGAGACGGGACGGGCCAGAGCAGGACGGAACTGGCCAGAGGCAGGACAGGACCGGTCTGTCCAGAGACAGGACGGGACGGGCAAGAGACAGGACGGGACGGGTCAAAGAGAGGACGGGACAGGTCAGAGACAGGATGGGACAGCCAAAGACAGGATGGGACGGACTAGAGATGGGACAGGCAAGAGACAGGATTGGACAAGCCAGAGATAGCACCAGACGGGCCAGAGACGGGACGGGCCAGAGCAGGACGGAACTGGCCAGAGGCAGGACAGGACCGGTCTGTCCAGAGACAGGACGGGACGGGCAAGAGACAGGACGGGACAGGTCAAAGAGAGGACGGGACAGGTCAGAGACAGGATGGGACAGCCAAAGACAGGACGGGACGGACTAGAGATGGGACAGGCAAGAGACAGGATTGGACAGGCCAGAGATAGCACCAGACGGGCCAGAGACAGGAGGGGACACGCCAGAGACAGGACGAGATGGAAAGAAACTGGCCAGATACGGGACAGGACAGGCCAGATGCGGGACGGGCCAGATATAGGACGGGACGAGGCAGAGATAGGATGGGCCTGTCCCGTCCTGTATCTGGCCCATCCCTTCCTGTCTCTGGCCCAGCTCGGGCCCTTCTCGTCCTGTATCTGACCCGCCCTGTATCTGGCCCATCCCGTCCAGTATCTGGCCCGTTCCATATCTGGCCTTTCCCGTATCTGGCATGTCCTGTCCCTGGCCCAGCCTGTCCCGTATCTGGCCCGTCCTGTATCTGGCCCATCCCGTCACGTATCTGGCCTGTCCCGTCCTGTATCTGGCCCATCCCATTAAAGGTAGCATTATCAATTCCTCCACAAATTTACACATAAAGGAACTTTAGCCTGCGGTGTGTTTTAAATTAAGGAGAGTTCAATAGTTAGAAAACTATGATACTTTCCATAAATTATTAGCAAAATGTTTAAATTACACCAATCAAAAAACAGCCTCCTCCATATCCCCTCAAGCTGTCCTATCCATCACCAAGATAGGTGCATTTTCTGCCATTTAGGTAGAAGTAATCTTCAAACAATTTGCTTCTAATTTAGATAAAGTACCAGGAAAGTATATCATGCAAATTCTACATGTGATGTTTGCCTATTAAATAATAGTTGTAATATTTATTTGCAAAACTTTCATTTTCTCTACACCTGACCTACACAACTTAATTGTAACATCCCTGGCGGCGTGCTGGCATGGCTTCCCATCTCACACCATGCAAGACAGCCGACTTACCCACCAATGCAGGCTACGCACTATGTTCCTATGCTGGCTGTGTGCATGTGTCTTGGCTGCTTGTTGAGGGCGGCAGCAGCAGTACTTCCTGATTCTTAAAAGAACAGTGCACGCATTCCTAATGTGTCCCCAGTCCTGTATCTGACCCGTCCCATCTCTGGCCCGTCCCGTCTCTGGCCCGTCCCGTCCTGTCTCTGGCCCGTCCCTGGCCCCTCCCATCCTGTCTATGGCCCGTCCTGTAATGTATAACCCGCCCCGTCCCGTATCTGGTCTGTCCAGTCCCATATCTGACCTGTTTAGTCCCGTATCTGACCATCCCGTCCCGTATCTGGCTGTCCCTTATCTGGACCATCTCATCCCGTATCTGGCCCACCTCGTCCCTTCCCTTCTCTGGCACATCCTGTCCCGTATCTGACCATACCAGTCCCTATATGGCCCGTCCCGTATGTGGTCAGGCCCATTCAGTATCTGGCCCGTCCCGTATCTGGCCATCTCGTATCTGGCCCATCCCATCCTGTCCATGGCTCATCCCATATCTAGCCTGTCCTGTCCCATATCTGGCCCGTCTCGTATCTGGCCCATGTCGTCCTGTATCTGGCCTGTCCCATATTTGGCCCGTACCGTACTGTATCTCGCCTGTCCCGTACTGTATCAGGGCCATCTTGTCCTGTCTCTGGCCTGTCTTTTCCTGTATCTGGACCGTCCCGCCCGGTCTCTGTCCCGCCCCATAATGTATAGCTTGTCCCGTCCTGTTTCTGGCCCGTCCCGTCCTGTCTCTGGCTCGTCCTGTCCTGTATCTGGCACGTCCCGTACCGTCTCTGGCCCGTCCCATCCTGTCTATTTCCCGTCCCATAATGTATAGCTCGTCCAGTCCTGTTTCTGGCCCGTCCCGTCCTATCTCCGGCTCGTCCCGTCTGGTATCTGGCCCGACCCATCTTGTATCTGGCCAGTCCCGCATCTGGCCTGTTTTCTCCCTTATCTGGCCTGTCCCTTCCTGTATCTGGCCAGCACCTTCCCATCTCATCCTGTCTCTGGCCCATCCCGTCCTGTCTCTGGCCTGGTCCGTCCTGTCTCTGGCCCGTCCGGTGCTATCTCTGGCCTGTCCAATCCTGTCTCTTGCCCGTCCCATCTCTGGTCCTTCCCGTCCTGTCTTTGGCCCTTCCCGTCCTGTCTCTGGCCCGTCAAGTCCTCTCTTTGGCCCGTCCCGTCCTCTCTCTTGCCCGTCCCGTCCTGTCTCTGGCCCGACCGGTCCTGTCCTGGCTCTGGCCAGTCCCATCCGGCTCTGGCCCGTCCCGTCCCTGGACCGTCCTGTATCTGGACCGCCACGTCCTGTATCTGGTCTCCCCGTCTTTAGCCCATCCCGTCCTGTCTCTGGCATGCCTCGGTCCGTCCTATCTTCGGCCAGCCTCATCCTGTCTTTGGCCCGTCCCGTCCAGTCTCTGGCCCGTCCGGTTCTGTCTCTGGCCCGTCCTGTATCTGGCCTGTCCTGTATCTGGCCTGTCCCGTTGTGTATCTGTCCCGTCCCGTCATGTATCTGGGCTGTCCCATAGCTGGCCCATACCATCCCATATCTGGCTCGTCACGTTTCTGGCCCATCCCGTCATGTATCTGGCCCGTCCCATCCTTTATATGGCCCGACCCGTCCTGTCTATGGCCTGTCCCATAATGTCTCTAGCACATTCCGTCCTGTCTCTGGCCCATCCCGTCCTGTATCTGGTCGGTCCCGTCCTGTATCTGGCCCGTCCCGTCCTGAATCTGGCCCGTCCTGTCTATGGCCCGTCCCATAATGTATAGCTTTTCCCGTCCTGTTTCTGGCCAGTCCCGTACTATCTCTGGCTCGTCCTGTCCTGTATCTGGCCCGTCGTGTACCGTCTCTGGCCCGTCCCGTCCTGTCTATTTCCCGTCCCATAATGTATAGCTCGTCCCGTCCTGTTTCTGGCCCGTGCCATCCTATCTCTGCCTTGTCCCGTCCTATTTCTCGCGCGTCCCCTCTCGTATCTGGCCCGTCCCGCATCTGGCCTGTCCTGTCCCGTATCTGGCCTGTCCCTTCCTGTATCTGGCCAGTCCCTTCCCATCTCGTCCTGTCCATGGCCTGTCCCGTCCTGTCTCTGGCCCGTCCGGTGCTATCTCTGGTCTGTCCAATCCTGTCTCTTGCCCGTCCCATCTCTGGCCCGTCCTTTCCTGTCTCTGGCCCATCCTTTCCTGTCTCTGGCCCAGCTCTGGCCTGTCTCATCCCGTATCTGGCCCATCCCGTCCAGTATCTGGCCCGTTCCATATCTGGCCTGTCCCGTATCTGGCACGTCCTGTCCCTGGCCCGGCCTGTCCCGTATCTGGCCAGTCCTGTATCTGGCCTGTCCCGTATCTGGCCCATCCCGCATCTGACCCGTCCCATATCTGGCCCGTCCCGTCCCCTATCTGGTCCGTACCGTCCTGTATATGGCCCGTCCCGTCATGTATCTGGGCTGTCCCATATCTGGCTCATCACGTTTCTGGCCCATCCCGTCAGGTATCTGGCCCATCCTATCCTGTCTGTGGCCCAACCCGTCCTGTCTATGGCCCGTCCCGTAATGTCTCTAGCACATTCCGTCCTGTCTCTGGCCCATCCCGTCCTGCATCTGGTCGGTCCCGTCCTGTATCTGGCCCGTCCCGTCCTAAATCTAGCCCGTCCCGTATCTGGCCTGTCCCTTCCTGTATATGGCCCGTCCTATCCTGTCCTGTCTCTGACCCATCCCGTCATGAATCTGGCCCGTCCCGTATCTGGCCTGTGCCTTCCTGTATCTGGCCCGTCCCGTCCTTTCTCTGGCCTGACCGGTCCTGTCCTGCCCCTGGCCAGTCCCGTCCTGCTCTGGTGCGTCCCGTCCCTGGCCCATCCTGTATCTGGACCGTCCCGTCCTGTATCTGGTCGCCCCGTCTCTGGCCCGTCCCGTCCTTTCTCAGGCACATCCTGTCTGGTTCTGTCTCTGGCCTGTCCTGTATCTGGCCCATCCCATCACGTATCTGGCCTGTCCCGTCCTGTATCTGGCCCATCCCATTAAAGGTAGTATTATCAAATCCTCCACAAACTTACACCTCCAGGAAATTTAACCTGGGGTGTGTTTTAAATTAAGGTGAGTTCAATAGTTAGAAAAATATGATACTTTCCATAAATTATTAGCAAAATGTTTAAATGACACCTATCAAAAACCAGCCTCCTCCATATCCCCTCAAGCTGTCCTATCCATCACCAAGATAGGTGCATTTTCTGCCATTTAGGTAGAAGTAATCTTCAATTTGCTTCTAATTTACATAAAGTACTAGGAAGGTATATCATGCAAACTCTACATGTGATGTTTGCCTATTAAATAATAGTTGTAATATTTATTTGCAAAACTTCCATTTTCTCTACACCTGACCTATACTACTTAATTGTAACATCCCTGGCGGTGTGCTGGCATGGCTTCCCATCTCACACCATGCAAGACCGCCGACTTACCCACCAATGCAGGCTACGCACTATGTTCCTATGCTGGCTGAGTGCATGTGTCTTGGCTGCTTGTTGAGGGCAGCAGCGGCAGTACTTCCTGATTCTTAAAGGAAAAGTGCACGCATTCCAAATGTGTCCCCAGTACTATATCTGACCCGTCCCGTCTCTGGCCCGTCCCTGGCCCCTCGCATCCTGTCTATGGCCCGTCCTGTAATGTCTAACCCGCCCGTCCCGTATCTGGTCCGTCCAGTCCCATATCTGACCCGTTTAGTCCCGTATCTGACCATCCTATCCCATATCTGGCTATCTCATCCCGTATCTGGCCCGCCTCATCCCTTCTCGTCTCTAGAACGTCCTGTCCCGTATCTGACCCAACCAGTCCCTATCTGGCCCGACCCAAATGTGGCCAGGCCCATTCAGTATCTGGCCCGTCCCGTATCTGGCCATCTCGTATCTGGCCCATCCCATCCTGTCCATGGCACATCCCATATCTAGCCTGTCCTGTCCCATATCTGGCCCGTCCCGTATCAGGCCCATGTCGTCTTGTAACTGGCCCGTCCCATATTTGTCCTGTACCGTCCTGTATCTGGCCTGTCCCGTACTGTATCTGGGGCATCCCCTCCTGTCTCTGGTCCCTCTTTTCCTGTATCTGGATCGTCCCATAATGTATAGCTCGTCCAGTCCTGTTTCTGGCCCGTCCCGTCCTATCTCTGGCTCGTCCCGTCCAGTATCTGGCCCGTCCCATCTGGTATCTGGCCCGTCCCGCATGTGGCCTGTCCTGTCCCGTATCTGGCCTGTCCCTTCTTGTATCTGGCCAATCCCTTCCCATCTCATCCTGTCTCTGGCCCATCCCGTCACGTCTCTGGTCCGTCCCGTTCTGTCCTGTCCAATCCTGTCTCTTGCCCGACCCGTCCTCTCTTGCCGGTCCTGTCCTGCCTCTGGCCACTCCCGTCCTGCTCTGGCCCGTCCCGTCCCTGGACCGTCCTGTATCCTGTATCTGGTCGCCCTGTCTCTAGCCCGTCCCGTCCTGTCTCTGGCACGCCTCGGTCCGTCCTATCTCCGGCCAGTCTCATCCTGTCTTTGGCCCGTCCGGTACTGTCTCTGGCCCATCTCGTCCTGTCTCTGGCGTGTCCCGTCCGGTCCTGTCTCTGGCCCGTCCTTTATCTGGCCCATTTTGTATCTGGCCTGGCCTGTCCTGTATCTGGCCCATCCCATTAAAGGTAGTATTATTAGTATTATCAAATCCTCCACAAATTTACACATAAAGGAACTTTAACCTGGGGTGTGTTTTAAATTAAGGTGAGTTCAATAATTAGAAAAATATGATACTTTCCATAAATTATTAGCAAAATATTTAAATGACACCTATCAAAAAAACAGCCTCCTCCATATCCCCTCAAGCTGTCCTATCCATCACCAAGATAGGTGCATTTTCTGCCATTTAGGTAGAAGTAATCTTCAAACAATTTGCTTCTAATTTAGATAAAGTACTAGGAAGGTATATCATGCAAACTCTACATGTGATGTTTGCCTATTAAACAATAGTTGTAATATTTATTTGCAAAACTTCCATTTTCTCTACCCCTGACCTACACTACTTAATTGTAACATCACTGGCGGCGTGCTGGCACGGCTTCCCATCTCACACCATGCAAGACCGCCGACTTACCCACCAATGCTGGCTGCGCACTATTTGGCCCGTACCGTCCTGTATCTGGCCTGTCCGGTACTGTCTTTGGCCCGTCTTTTTCTGTATCTGTCCCGTTCCGTGTTGTCTCTGGCCGGTCCTGTCCTGTCTATGGCCCGTCCCATAATGTATAGCTTGTCCCGTCCTGTTTCTGGCACGTCCCGTACCGTCTCTGGCCCGACCCCTCCTGTCTATTTCCCGTCCCATAATGTATAGCTCGTCCCGTCCCGTTTCTGGCCCGTCCCATCCTATCTCTGCCTCGTCCCGTCCTATATCTGGCCTGTGACGTCTCGTATCTGGCCCGCCCCGTATCTGGCCTGTCCTGTCCCGTATCTGGCCTGTCCCTTCCTGTATCTGGCCAGTCCCTTCCCATCTCGTCCTGTCTCTGGAATGTCCCGTCCAGTCTCTGGCCCGTCCTGTGCTACCTCTGGCCTGTCCAATCCTGTCTCTTGCCCGTCCCGTCTCTAGCCCGTCCCGTCCAGTCTTTGGCCCGTCCCGTCCTAACTCTGGCCCATCCCTTCCTGTCTGTGGCCCAGCTCTGGCCCGTCTCGTCCCGTATTTGGCCTGACATGAATCTGGCCCATCCCGTCCAGTATCTGGCTCGTTCCATATCTGGCCTGTCCCGTATCTGGCACATCCTATCCCTGGCCCGGCCTGTCCCGTATCTGGCCCGTCCTGTATCTGGCCTGTCCCGTATGTGGCCCATCCCGCATCTGACACGTCCCGTATCTGGCCCGTCCCGTCCCGTCCCGTATCTGGTCCGTACTGTCCTAAATCTGGCCCGTCCCGTCATGAATTTGGGCTGTCCCATATCTGGCCCATACCGTTCCATATCTGGCTCGTCACGTTTCTGGCCCGTCCCATCCTGTCTCTGGCCCAACCCGTCCTGTCTATGGCCTGTCCCTTAATGTCTCTAGCACATTCCGTCCTGTCTCTGGCCCATCCCGTCCTGTATCTGGTCGGTCCCGTCCTGTATGTGGCCCGTTACGTCTTAAATCTGGGTCGTCCCGTATCTGGCCCGTCCCTTCCTGTATCTGGCCCGTCCCATCCCGTCCTGTCTCTGGTCCATCCCATCTTGAATCTGGCCCTTCCCGTATCGGGCCCGTCCCTTCCTGTATCTGGCCCGTCCCATCCTGTCTCTGGCCTGACCGGTCCTGTCCTGCCTCTGGCCAGTCCCGTCCTGCTCTGGTCCGTCCAGTCCCTGGCCCGTCCTGTATCTGGACCTTACCGTCCTGTATCTGGTCGCCCCGTCTCTGGCCCATCCCATCCTTTCTCAGGCACGTCACGTCCGGTCCTGTCTCTGGCCTGTCCTGCATCTGGCCCATCCCGTCACGTATCTGGCCTGTCCCGTCCTGTATCTGGCCCATCTCATTAAAGGTAGTATTACCAAATCCTCCACAAATTTACACCTCCAGGAAATTTAACCTGGGGTGTGCTTTAAATAAAGGTGAGTTCAATAGTTAGAAAAATATGATACTTTCCATAAATTATTAGCAAAATGTTTAAATGACACCTATCAAAAAACAGCCTCCTCCATATCCCCTCAAGCTGTCCTATCCATCACCAAGATAGGTGCATTTTCTGCCATTTAGGTAGAAGTAATCTTCAAACAATTTGCTTCTAATTTAGATAAAGTACCAGGAAGGTATATCATGCAAACTGTACATGTGATGTTTGCCTATTAAATAGTTGTAATATTTATTTGCAAAACTTCCATTTTCTCTACACCTGACCTATACTACTTAATTGTAACATCCATGGCGGCGTGCTGGCATGGCTTTCCATCTCACACCATGCAAGACCGCCGACTTACCCACCAATGCAGGCTGCGCACTATGTTCCTATGCTGGCTGTGTACATGTGTCTTGGCTGCTTGTTGAGGGCAGCAGCGGCAGCACTTCCTGATTCTTAAAGGAACAGTGCACGCATTCCTAATGTGTCCCCAGTTCTGTATCTGACCCGTCCCGTCTCTGGCCTGTTCCGTCCTGTCTCTGGCCCGTCCCTGGACCCTCCCATCCTGTCTATGGCCCGTCCTGTAATGTCTAACCCACCCCAACTCGTATCTGGCCCGTCCAGTCCCATATCTGACCCGTTTAGTCCCGCATCTGACCATCCTGTCCCGTATCTGGCTATCTCATCCCGTATCTGGCCCGCCTCATCCCTTCCCGTTTCTGGCTCGTCCTGTCCCGTATCTGACCCAACCAGTCCCTATCTGGCCCGTCCCATATGTGGCCAGGCCCATTCAGTATCTGGCCCGTCCCGTATCTGGCCATCTCGTAACTGGCCCATTCCATCCGGTCCATGGCTCATCCCATATCTAGCCTGTCCTGTCCCATATCTGGCCCGTCCCGTATCTAGCCCATGTCGTCCTGTATCTGGCCTGTCCCATATTTGGCCCGTACCGTCCTGTATCTGGCCTGTCCCATACTGTATCTGGGGCATCCCGTCCTGTCTCTGGCCCGTCTTTTCCTGTATCTGGACCGTCCCATAATGTATAGCTTGTCCCGTCCTGTTTCTGGCCCGACCCCGTCCTGTCTCTGGCTCGTCCTGTCCTGCATCTGGCACGACCCATACCGTCTCTAGCCCGTCCCATCCTGTCTATTTCCCGTCCCATAATGTATAGCTCGTCCAGTCCTGTTTCTGGCCCGTCCCGTCCTATATCTGGCTCGTCCCGTCCTGTATCTGGCCCGTCCCATATTTGGCCCGTACCGTCCTGTATCTGGCCTGTCCCATACTGTATCTGGGGCATCCCGTCCTGTCTCTGGCCCGTCTTTTCCTGTATCTGGACCGTCCCATAATGTATAGCTTGTCCCGTCCTGTTTCTGGCCCGACCCCGTCCTGTCTCTGGCTCGTCCTGTCCTGCATCTGGCACGACCCATACCGTCTCTAGCCCGTCCCATCCTGTCTATTTCCCGTTCCTTAATGTATAGCTCGTCCAGTCCTGTTTCTGGCCCGTCCCGTCCTATATCTGGCTCGTCCCATCTCGTATCTGGCCCGTCCCGCATGTGGCCTGCACTGTCCTGTATCTGGCCCATCCCATTAAAGGTAGTATTATCAAATCCTCCACAAATTTACACCTCCAGGAAATTTAACCTGGGGTGTGTTTTAAATTAAGGTGAGTCCAATAGTTAGAAAAATATGATATTTTCCATAAATTATTAGCAAAATGTTTAAAATGACACCTATCAAAAAAACAGCCTCCTCCATATCCCCTCAAGCTGTCCTATCCATCACCAAGATAGGTGCATTTTCTGCCATTTAGGTAGAAGTAATCTTCAAATAATTTGCTTCTAATTTAGATAAAGTACTAGGAAGGTATATCATGCAAACTCTACATGTGACGTTTGCCTATTAAACAATAGTTGTAATATTTATTTGCAAAACTTCCATTTTCTCTACACCTGACCTACACTACTTAATTGTAACATCACTGGCGGCGTGCTGGCATGGCTTCCCATCTCACACCATGCAAGACCGCCGACTTACCCATCAATGCAGGCTACGCACTATGTTCCTATGCTGGCTGTGTGCATGTGTCTTGGCTGCTTGTTGAGGGCGGTAGCGGCAGCACTTCCTGATTCTTAAAGAAACAGTGCACCCATTCCTAATGTGTCCCCAGTACTATATCTGACCCATCCCGTCTCTGGCCCGTCCCGTCTCTGGCCCGTCCCATCCTGTCTCTGGCCCGTCCCAGCCTGTCCCTGGCCCCTCCCATCCTGTCTATGGCCCGTCCTGTAATGTCTAACCCGCCCCGTCCCGTATCTGGTCCGTCCAGTCGCATATCTGACCCGTTTGGTCCCGTATCTGACCATCCCGTCCCGTATGTGGCTATCTCTTATCTGGCCCATCTCATCCCGAATCTGTCCCGCCTCGTCCCTTCCCGTCTCTGGCACTTCCTGTCCCGTATCTGACCCAACCAGTCCCTATCTGGCCCGTCCCGTATGTGGCCAGGCCCATTCAGTATCTGGCCCGTCCCGTATCTGGCCCATCCCATCCTGTCCATGGCTCATCCCATATCTAGCCTGTCCTTTCCCATATCTGGCCCGTCCCGTATCTGGCCCATGTCGTCCTGTATCTGGCCTGTCCAATATTTGGCCCGTACCGTCCTGTATCTGGCCTGTCCCGTACTGTATCTGGGGCATCCCGTCCTGTCTCTGGCCCGTCTTTTCCTGTATCTGGACCGTCCCATCCCATCTCTGGGCCGTCCCATCCTGTCTATTTCCCGTCCCATAATGTATAGCTCGTCCAGTCCTGTTTCTGGCCCGTCCCGTCCTATCTCTGGCTCGTCCCGTCCTGCATCTGGCCCATCCCATCTCGTATCTGGCCCGTCCCGTATGTGGCCTGTCCTGTCCCGTATCTGGCCTGTCCCTTCCTGTTTCTGGCCAATCCATTCCCATCTTGTCCTGTCTCTGGCCCGTCCCGTCCTGTTTCTGGCCTGTCCCGTCCTGTCTCTGGCCCGTCTGGTGCTGTCTCTGGCCTGTCCAATCCTGTCTCTTGCCAGACCTATCTCTGGTCCGTCCCTTCCTGTCTTTGCCCCGTCCCGTCCTGTCTCTGGCCCGTCCCGTCCTCTCTTTGGCCCGCCCCATCCTCTCTCTTGCCCCTCCTGTCCTGCCTCTGGCCAGTCCCGTCCTGCTCTGGTCCATACCGTCCCTGGACCATCCTGTATCCTGTGTTTGGTCGCCCCGTCTCTAGCCCGTCCCATCCTGCCTCTGGTACACCTCGGTCCTTCCTATCTCCGGCCAGTCTCATCCTGTCTTTGGCCCGTCCCGTCCAGTCTCTGGCCCGTCTCGTCCTGTCTCTGGCGTGTCCCGTCCGGTCCTGTCTCTGGCCCGTCCTGTATTTGGTCCATCCCGTATCTGGCCTGTCCCGTCCTGTATCTGGCCCATCCCATTAAAGGTAGTATTATCAAATCCTCCACAAAATTAAACCTCCAGAAAATTTAACCTGGGGTGTGTTTTAAATTAAGGTGAGTTTAATAGTTAGAAAAATATGATACTTTCCATAAATTATTAGCAAAATGTTTAAATGACACCTATCAAAAAACAGCCTCCTCCATATCCCCTCAAGCTGTCCTATCCATCACCAAGATAGGTGCATTTTCTGCCATTTAGGTAGAAGTAATCTTCAAACAATTTGCTTCTAATTTAGATAAAGTACTAGGAAGGTATATCATGCAAACTCTACATGTGACGTTTGCCTATTAAACAATAGTTGTAATATTTATTTGCAAAACTTCCACTTTCTCGACGCCTGACCTACACTACTTAATTGTAACATCCATGGCGGCGTGCTGGCATGGCTTCCCATCTCACACCATGCAAGACCGCCGACTTACCCACCAATGCAGGCTGCGCACTATTTGGTCCGTACCGTCCTGTATCTGGCCTGTCCTGTACTGTATCTGGGCCATCCCGTCCTGTCTTTGGCCGTCTTTTCCTGTATCTGTCCCCTTAAGTCTTGTCTCTGGCCCGTCCCGTCCTGTCTATGGCCCGTCCCATAATGTATAGCTTGTCCCGTCCTGATTCTGGCCCGTCCCGTACTGTCTATGGCTCGTCCTGTCCTGTATCTGGCCTGTCGTGTACCGTCTCTGGCCCGTCCCGTCCTGTCTATTTCCCTTCCCATAATGTATAGCTCGTCCCGTCCTGTTTCTGGCCCGTCCCATCCTATCTCTGCCTCGTCCCGTCCAATATCTGGCACGTCCCACATTGTATCTGGCCCGTCCCGCATCTGGCCTGTCCTGTCCCGTATCTGGCCTGTCCCTTCCTGTATCTGGCCAGTCCCTTCCCATCTCGTCCTGTCTCTGGCCTGTCTCTCCCGTCCCGTCTCTGGCCCGTCTCGTCCAGTCTTTGGCCCGTCCCGTATGGTCTCCGGCCCGTGCTTTCCTGTTTCTGGCCCAGCTCTGGCCCGTCTCATCCCGAATCTGGCCCGCCCTGTATCTGGCCCATCCCGTCCAGTATCTGGCCCGTTCCATATCTGGCCTGTCCCGTATCTGGCATGTCCTGTCCCTGGGCCGGCCTGTCCCGTATCTGGCCCGTCCTGTATCTGGACTGTCCCGTATCTGGCCCGTCCCGCATATGAATCGTCCCGTATCTGGCCCGTCACATATCTGGTCCGTACCGTCCTGTATCTGGCCAGTCCCGTCATGTATCTGGTCTGTCCCATTTCTAGCCCATACCGTCCCATATCTGCCTCATCACGTTTCTGACAAATTCAGTCATGTATCTGGCCCGTCCCGTCCTGTCTCTGGCCCGACCCGTCCTGTCTATGGCCTGTCCCGTAATGTCTCTAGCACATTCCGTCCTGTCTCTGGCCGATCCCGTCCTGTAACTGTTCGGTCCCGTCCTGTATCTGGTCCGTCCCGTCCTGAATCTGGCCCGTCCTGTATCTGGCCCATCCCTTCCTGTATGTGGCCCGTCCCATCACGTCCTATCTCTGGCCCATCCCATCCTGAATCTGGCCCGTCCCATATTTGGCCCGTACCTTCCTGTATCGGGCCCGTCTCGTCCTGTCTCTGGCCTGACCGGTCCTGTTCTGCCTCTGGCCAGTCCCGTCCTGCTCTGGTCCGTCCCTTCGCTGCCCGTCCTGTATCTGGACCGTCCCGTCCTGTATCTGGTCGCCCCGTCTCGGGCCCGTCCCGTCATTTTTCAGGCACAGTCCGTCCGGTCCTGTCTCTGCCCTGTCCTGTATCTGGCCCATCCTGTCACGTATCTGGCCTGTCCCGTCCTGTATCTGGCCCATCTCATTAAAGGTAGTATTATCAAATCCTCCACAAATTTACACCTCCAGGAAATTTAACCTGGGGTGTGTTTTAAATTAAGGTGAGTTTAATAGTTAGAAAAATATGATACTTTCCATAAATTATTAGCAAAATGTTTAAATGACACCTATCAAAAAACAGCCTCCTCCATATCCCCTCAAGCTGTCCTATCCATCACCAAGATAGGTGCATTTTCTGCCATTTAGGTAGAAGTAATCTTCAAACAATTTGCTGCTAATTTAGATAAAGTACTAGGAAGGTATATCATGCGAACTCTACATGTGATGTTTGCCTATTAAACAATAGTTGTAATATTTATTTGAAAAACTTCCATTTTCTCTACGCCTGACCTACACTACTTAATTGTAACATCCATGGCGGCGTGCTGGCATGGCTTCCCATCTCACACCATGCAAGACCGCCGACATACCCACCAATGCAGGCTGCGCACTATTTGGCCCGTACCGTCCTGTATCTGGCCTGTCCCGTACTGTATCTGGGTCATCCCGTCCTGTCTTTGGCCCGTCTTTTCCTGTATCTGTCCCGTTCCGTCTTGTCTCTGGCCCGTCAAGTCCTGTCTATGGCCCGTCCCATAATGTATTGCTTGTCCCGTCCTGTTTCTGGCCCGTCCCGTACTGTCTCTGGCTCGTCCTGTCCTGTATCTGGCCCATCGCGTACCGTCTCTGGCCCGTCCCGTCCTTTCTATTTACCGTCCCATAACGCATAGCTCGTCCCATCCTGTTTCTGGCCCGTCCCATCCTATCTCTGCCTCGTCCCGTCCTATATCTGGCCCGTCCCGTCTCGTATATAGCCCGTCCCGCATCTGGCCTGTCCTGTCCCGTATCTGGCCTGTCCCGTCCTGTATCTGGCCAGTCTCTTCCCATCTCGTCCTGTCTCTGGCCTGTCCCGTCCTGTCTCTGGCACGTCTGGTGCTATCTCTGGCCTGTCCAATCCTGTCTCTTGCCCGTCCCGTCTCTGGCCCGTCCGGTCCAGTCTTTGGCCCGTCCCGTCCTGTCTCTGGCCCATCCCTTCCTGTCTCTGGCCCAGCTCTGGCCCGTCTCGTCCCATATCTGGCCCGCCCGATATCTGGCCCATCCCGTCTAGTATCTGGCACGTTCCATATCTGGCCTGTCCCGTATATGGCACGTCCTGTCCCTGGCCCGGCCTATCCCGTATCTGGCCCGTCCTGTATCTGTCCTGTCCCGTATCTGGCCCATCCCGCATCTGACCCGTCCCGTATCTGGCCCATCCCATCCCGTATCTGGCCCGTCCCATCATGTATCTGGGCTGTCCCATATCTGACCCATCCCGTCTAGTATCTGGCAAGTTCCATATCTGGCCTGTCCCGTATCTGGCACGTCCTGTCCCTGGCCCGGCCTGTCCCGTATCTGGCCCGTCCTGTATTTGGCCTGTCCCGTATCTGGCCCGTCCCGCATCTGACCCGTCCCGTATCTGGCCCGTCCCGTCCCGTATTTGGTCCGTACCGTCCTGTATCTGGCCCGTCCCGTCCCATATCTGGCTCGTCACGTTTCTGGCCCATCCCGTCATGTATCTGGCCCGTCCCATCCTGTCTCTGGCTCGACCCGTCCTGTGTATGGCCTATTCCTTAATGTCTCTAGCACATTCCGTCCTCTCTCTGGCCCATCCCGTCCTGTATCTGGTCGGTCCCGTCCTGTATCTGGCCCGTCCCATCCTGAATCTGGCCCGTCCCGTATCTGGCCCGTCCCTTCCTGTATCGGGCCCGTCCCATCCTGTCCTGTCTATGGCCCATCCTGTCTTGAATCTGGCCCGTCCCGTATCTGGCCCGTCCCTTTATGTATCAGGCCCGTCCCGACCTGTCTCTGGCCTAACTGGTCCTGTCCTGCCTCTGGCCAGTCCAGTCCTGCTCTGGTCAGTCCCGTCCCTGGCCCGTCCTGTATCTGGACCGTCCCGTCCTGTATCTGGTCGCCTCGTCTCTGGCCCGTCCCGTCCTTTCTCAGGCACGTCCCGTCCGGTCCTGCCTCTGGCCTGTCCTGCATCTGGCCCATCCCGTCACGTATCTGGCCTGTCCCGTCCTGTATCTGGCCCATCCCATTAAAGGTAGTATTATCAAATCCTCCACAAATTTAAACCTCCAGGAAATTTAACCTGGGGTGTGTTTTAAATTAAGGTGAGTTCAATAGTTAGAAAAATATGATACTTTCCATAAATTATTAGCAAAATGTTTAAATGACACCTATCAAAAAACAGCCTCCTCCATATCCCCTCAAGCTGTCCTATCCATCACCAAGATAGGTGCATTTTCTGCCATTTAGGTAGAAGTAATCTTCAAACAATTTGCTTCTAATTTACATAAAGCACTAGGAAGGTATATCATGCAAACTCTACATGTGATGTTTGCCTAGTAAACAATAGTTGTAATATTTATTTACAAAACTTCCATTTTCTCTATGCCTGACCTACACTACTTAATTGTAACATCCATGGCGGCGTTGTGGCATGGCTTCCCATCTCACACCATGCAAGACCGCCGACTTACCCACCAATGCAGGCTGCGAACTATTTGGCCCGTACAGTCCTGTCTTTGGCCAGTCTTTTCCTGTATCTGTCCCGTTCCGTCTTGTCTCTGGCCCGTCCCGTCCTGTATATGGCCCGTCCCATAATGTATTGCTTGTCCCGTCCTGTTTCTGGCCCGTCACGTACTGTCTCTGGCTCGTCCTGTCCTGTATCTGGCCCGTCGCGTACCGTCTATGGCCCGTCCCGTCCTGTCTATTTCCCGTCCCATAATGTATAGCTCGTCCCGTCCTGTTTCTGGCCCGTCCCATCCTATCTCTGCCTCATCCCGTCCTATATATGGCCCATCCCGTCTCGTATCTGGCCCGTCCTGCAACTGGCCTGTCCCTTCCTGTATCTGGCCAGTCCCTTCCCATCTTGTCCTGTCTCTGGCCTGTCCCGTCCTGTCTCTGGCCCGTCCGGTGCTATCTCTGGCATGTCCAATCCTGTCTCTTACCCGTCCCGTCTCTGGCCCGTCCGGTCCAGTCTTTGGCCCGTCCTGTCCTGTCTCTGGCCCATCCCTTCCTGTCTCTGGCGCAGCTCTGGTCCGTCTCGTCCTGTATCTGGCCCGCCCTGTATCTAGCCCATCCCATCCAGTATCTGGCCCGTTCCATATCTGGCCTGTCCCGTATCTGGCACGTCCTGTCCCTGGCCCAGCCTGCCCCGTATCTGGCCCGTCCTGTATCTGGCCTGTCCCGTATCTGGCCTGTCCCGCATCTGACCCGTCCCGTATCTGGCCCGTCCCGTCCCGTATTTGGTCCGTACCGTCCTGTATCTGGCCCGTCCCGTAATGTATGTGGGCTGTCCCATATCTGTCCCATACCGTCCCATATTTGGCTCGTCACGTTTCTGGCCCATCCCGTCATGAATCTGGCCTGTCCCATCCTGTCTCTGGCCCGACCCATAATGTATTGCTTGTCCAGTCCTGTTTCTGGCCCGTCCCGTACTGTCTCTGGCTCGTCCTGTCCTATATCTGGCCCATCGCGTACCGTCTCTGGCCCGTCCCGTCCTTTCTATTTACCGTCCCATAACGCATAGCTCGTCCCATCCTGTTTCTGGCCCGTCCCATCCTATCTCTGCCTCGTCCCGTCCTATATCTGGCCCGTCCCGTCTCGTATATAGCCCGTCCCGCATCTGGCCTGTCCTGTCCCGTATCTGGCCTGTCCCTTCCTGTATCTGGCCAGTCCCTTCCCATCTCGTCCTGTCTCTGGCACGTCTGGTGCTATCTCTGGCCTGTCCAATCCTGTCTCTTGCCCGTCCCGTCTCTGGCCCGTCCGGTCCAGTCTTTGGCCCGTCCCGTCCTGTCTCTGGTCCATCCCTTCCTGTCTCTGGCCCAGCTCTGGCCCGTCTCGTCCCATATCTGGCCCGCCCGATATCTGGCCCATCCCGTCTAGTATCTGGCACGTTCCATATCTGGCCTGTCCCGTATCTGGCACGTCCTGTCCCTGGCCCGGCCTGTCCCGTATCTGGCCCGTCCTGTATCTGTCCTGTCCCGTATCTGGCCCATCCCGCATCTGACCCGTCCAGTATCTGGCCCATCCCATCCCGTATCTGGCCCGCCCCATCATGTATCTGGGCTGTCCCATATCTGACCCATCCCGTCTAGTATCTGGCACGTTCCATATCTGGCCTGTCCCGTATCTGGCACGTCCTGTCCCTGGCCCGGCCTGTCCCGTATCTGGCCCGTCCTGTATTTGGCCTGTCCCGTATCTGGCCCGTCCCGCATCTGACCCGTCCCGTATCTGGCCCGTCCCGTCCCGTATTTGGTCCGTACCGTCCTGTATCTGGCCCGTCCCGTCCCATATCTGGCTCGTCACGTTTCTGGCCCATCCCGTCATGTATCTGGCCCGTCCCATCCTGTCTCTGGCTCGACCCGTCCTGTGTATGGCCTATTCCTTAATGTCTCTAGCACATTCCGTCCTCTCTCTGGCCCATCCTGTCTTGTATCTGGTCGGTCCCGTCCTGTATCTGGCCCGTCCCATCCTGAATCTGGCCCGTCCCGTATCTGGCCCGTCCCTTCCTGTATCGGGCCCGTCCCATCCTGTCCTGTCTATGGCCCATCCTGTCTTGAATCTGGCCCGTCCCGTATCTGGCCCGTCCCTTCCTGTATCAGGCCCGTCCCGACCTGTCTCTGGCCTAACTGTTCCTGTCCTGCCTCTGGCTAGTCCCGTCCTGCTCTGGTCCGTCCCGTCCCTCGCCCATCCTGTATCTGGACCGTCCCGTCCTGTATCTGGTCGCCTCGTCTCTGGCCCGTCCCGTCCTTTCTCAGGCACGTCCCGTCCGGTCCTGTCTCTGGCCTGTCCTGCATCTGGCCCATCCCGTCACGTATCTGGCCTGTCCCGTCCTGTATCTGGCCCATCCCATTAAAGGTAGTATTATCAAGTCCTCCACAAATTTAAACCTCCAGGAAATTTAACCTGGGGTGTGTTTTAAATTAAGGTGAGTTCAATAGTTAGAAAAATATGATACTTTCCATAAATTATTAGCAAAATGTTGAAATGACACCTATCAAAAAACAGCCTCCTCCATATCCCCTCAAGCTGTCCTATCCATCACCAAGATAGGTGCATTTTCTACCATTTAGGTAGAAGTAATCTTCAAACAATTTGCTTCTAATTTAGATAAAGCACTAGGAAGGTATATCATGCAAACTCTACATGTGATGTTTGCCTAGTAAACAATAGTTGTAATATTTATTTACAAAACTTCCATTTTCTCTATGCCTGACCTACACTACTTAATTGTAACATCCATGGCGGCGTTGTGGCATGGCTTCCCATCTCACACCATGCAAGAGAGCCGACTTACCCACCAATGCAGGCTGCGCACTATTTGGCCCGTACAGTCCTGTCTTTGGCCAGTCTTTTCCTGTATCTGTCCCGTTCCGTCTTGTCTCTGGCCCGTCCCGTCCTGTATATGGCCCGTCCCATAATGTATTGCTTGTCCCGTCCTGTTTCTGGCCCGTCACGTACTGTCTCTGGCTCGTCCTGTCCTGTATCTGGCCCGTCGCGTACCGTCTATGGCCCGTCCCGTCCTGTCTATTTCCCGTCCCATAATGTATAGCTCGTCCCGTCCTGTTTCTGGCCCGTCCCATCCTATCTCTGCCTCATCCCGTCCTATATATGGCCCATCCCGTCTCGTATCTGGCCCGTCCCGCAACTGGCTTGTCCTGTCCCGTATCTGGCCTGTCCCTTCCTGTATCTGGCCAGTCCCTTCCCATCTTGTCCTGTCTCTGGCCTGTCCCGTCCTGTCTCTGGCCCGTCCGGTGCTATCTCTGGCATGTCCAATCCTGTCTCTTACCCGTCCCGTCTCTGGCCCGTCCGGTCCAGTCTTTGGCCCGTCCTGTCCTGTCTCTGGCCCATCCCTTCCTGTCTCTGGCGCAGCTCTGGTCCGTTTCGTCCTGTATCTGGCCCGCCCTGTATCTGGCCCATCCCATCCAGTATCTGGCCCGTTCCATATCTGGCCTGTCCCGTATCTGGCACGTCCTGTCCCTGGCCCAGCCTGTCCCGTATCTGGCCCGTCCTGTATCTGGCCTGTCCCGTATCTGGCCCGTCCCGCATCTGACCCGTCCCGTATCTGGCCCGTCCCGTCACGTATTTGGTCCGTACCGTCCTGTATCTGGCCCGTCCCGTAATGTATGTGGGCTGCCCCATATCTGTCCCATACCGTCCCATATTTGGCTCGTCACGTTTCTGGCCCATCCCGTCATGAATCTGGCCTGTCCCATCCTGTCTCTGGCCCGACCCGTCCTGTCTATGGCCTGTCCCGTAATGTCTCTAGCACATTCCGTCCTGTCTCTGGCCCATCCCGTCCTGTATCTGGTCGGTCCCGTCCTGTATCTGGCCGGTCCCGTCCTGAATGTGGCACGTCCAGTATATGGCCCGTCCCTTCCTGTATCTGGCCCGTCCCATCACGTCCTATCTCTGGCCCATCCCGTCTTGAATCTGGCCCGTCCCGTATCTGGCCCGTCCCTTCCTGTATCTGGCCCGTCCCGTCCTGTCTCTGGCCTGACCGGTCCAGTCCTGCCTCTGGCCAGTCTCGTCCTGCTCTGGTCCGTCCCGTCCCTGGCCCATCCTGTATCTGAACCGTCCCGTCCTGTATCTGGTCACCCCGTACTGTATCTGGGCCATCCCATCCTGTCTCTGGCCCGTCTTTTCCTGTATCTGGACCGTCCCGTCCAGTCTCTGGACGGTCTCATAATGTATAGCATGTCCTGTCCTGTTTCTGGCCCGTCCCGTCCTGTCACTTGCTCGTCCTGTCCTGTATCTGGCACGTCCCGTACCGTCTCTGGCCCGTCCCATCCTGTCTATTTCCCGTCCCATAATGTATTGCTCGTCCAGTCCTGTTTCTGGCCCGTCCTGTCCTATCTCTGGCTCGTCCCGTCCTGTATCTGGCCCGTCCCATCTCGTATCTGGCCCGTCCCGCATCTGGCCTGTCCTGTCCCATATCTGGCCTGTCCTGTCCCATATCTGGCCTGTCCCTTCCTGTATCTGGCCAGTCCCTTCCCATCTCGTCCTGTCTCTGGCCTGTCCCGTTCTGTCTCTGGCCTGTCCCGTCCTGTCTCTGACCCGTCCGGTGCTACCTCTGGCCTGTCCAATCCTGTCTCTTGCCTGTCCCATCTCTGGTCCGTCCCGTCCTGTCTTTGGCCCATCACGTCCTGTCTCTGGAACGTCCCGTCCTCTCTTTTGCCCGTCCCGTCCTCTCTCTTGCCCGTCCCCTCCTGTCTCTGGCCCGACCTGTCCTGTCCTACCTCAGACCAGTCCCGTACTGCTCTGTCCCGTCCCATCCCTGGACTGTCCTGTATCTGGACCGTCCTGTCCTGTATCTGTCGCCCCGTTTCTAGCCCGTCCAGTCTTGTCTCTGGCACGCCTCAGTCCGTCCTATCTCCGGCCCGTCCCGTAATGTCTCTGGCCCGTCTTGTCATGTCTCTGGATCGTCCCGTCCGGTCCTGACTCTGGCCCGTCCTGTATCTGGCCCATTCCGTATCTGGCCTGTTCCGTCCTGTATCTGGCCCATCCCATTAAAGGTAGTATTATCAAATCCTCCACAAATTTACACATAAAGGAACTTTAACCTGGGGTGTGTTTTAAATTAAGGTGAGTTCAATAGTTAGAAAAATATGATACTTTCCATAAATTATTAGCAAAATGTTTAAATGACACCTATCAAAAAAACAGCCTCCTCCATATCCCCTCAAGCTGTCCTATCCATCACCAAGATAGGTGCATTTTCTGCCATTTAGGTAGAAGTAATCTTCAAACAATTTGCTTCTAATTTAGATAAAGTACCAGGAAGGTATATCATGCAAACTCTACATGTGATGTTTGCCTATTAAACAATAGTTGTAATATTTATTTGCAAAATTTCCATTTTCTCTACACCTGACCTACACTACTTAATTGTAACATCCATGGCGGCGTGCTGGCATGGCTTCCCATCTCACACCATGCAAGACCGCCGACTTATCCACCAATGCAGGCTGCGCACTATGTTCCTATGCTGGCTGTGTGCATGTGTCTTGGCTGCTTGTTGAGGGCTGTAGCGGCAGCACTTTCTGATTCTTAAAGGAACAGTGCACGCATTCCTAATGTGTCCCCAGTCCTGTATCTCACCCGTCCCATCTCTGGCCCGTCCCGGTCTCTGGCCCGTCCCGTCCTGTCTCTTGCCCGTCCCTGGCCCCTCCCATCCTGTCTATGGCACGTCCTGTAATGTCTAACCCGCCCCTTCCCCATCTCACACCATGCAAGAGAGCCGACTTACCCACCAATGCAGGCTGCGCACTATTTGGCCCGTACAGTCCTGTCTTTGGCCAGTCTTTTCCTGTATCTGTCCCGTTCCGTCTTGTCTCTGGCCCGTCCCGTCCTGTATATGGCCCGTCCCATAATGTATTGCTTGTCCCGTCCTGTTTCTGGCCCGTCACGTACTGTCTCTGGCTCGTCCTGTCCTGTATCTGGCCCGTCGCGTACCGTCTATGGCCCGTCCCGTCCTGTCTATTTCCCGTCCCATAATGTATAGCTCGTCCCGTCCTGTTTCTGGCCCGTCCCATCCTATCCCTGCCTCATCCCGTCCTATATATGGCCCATCCCGTCTCGTATCTGGCCCGTCCCGCAACTGGCCTGTCCTGTCCCGTATCTGGCCTGTCCCTTCCTGTATCTGGCCAGTCCCTTCCCATCTTGTCCTGTCTCTGGCCTGTCCCGTCCTGTCTCTGGCCCGTCCGGTGCTATCTCTGGCATGTCCAATCCTGTCTCTTACCCGTCCCGTCTCTGGCCCATCCGGTCCAGTCTTTGGCCCGTCCTGTCCTGTCTCTGGCCCATCCCTTCCTGTCTCTGGCGCAGCTCTGGTCCGTTTCGTCCTGTATCTGGCCCGCCCTGTATCTGGCCCATCCCATCCAGTATCTGGCCCGTTCCATATCTGGCCTGTCCCGTATCTGGCACGTCCTGTCCCTGGCCCAGCCTGTCCCGTATCTGGCCCGTCCTGTATCTGGCCTGTCCCGTATCTGGCCCGTCCCGCATCTGACCCGTCCCGTATCTGGCCCGTCCCGTCACGTATTTGGTCCGTACCGTCCTGTATCTGGCCCGTCCCGTAATGTATGTGGGCTGTCCCATATCTGTCCCATACCGTCCCATATTTGGCTCGTCACGTTTCTGGCCCATCCCGTCATGAATCTGGCCTGTCCCATCCTGTCTCTGGCCTGACCCGTCCTGTCTATGGCCTGTCCCGTAATGTCTCTAGCACATTCCGTCCTGTCTCTGGCCCATCCCGTCCTGTATCTGGTCGGTCCCGTCCTGTATCTGGCCCGTCCCATCCTGTATCTGGCCCGTCCCGTCCTGAATGTGGCACGTCCAGTATATGGCCCGTCCCTTCCTGTATCTGGCCCGTCCCATCACGTCCTATCTCTGGCCCATCCCGTCTTGAATCTGGCCCGTCCCGTATCTGGCCCGTCCCTTCCTGTATCTGGCCCGTCCCGTCCTGTCTCTGGCCTGACCGGTCCAGTCCTGCCTCTGGCCAGTCTCGTCCTGCTCTGGTCCGTCCCGTCCCTGGCCCATCCTGTATCTGAACCGTCCCGTCCTGTATCTGGTCACCCCGTACTGTATCTGGGCCATCCCATCCTGTCTCTGGCCCGTCTTTTCCTGTATCTGGACCGTCCCGTCCAGTCTCTGGACGGTCTCATAATGTATAGCATGTCCTGTCCTGTTTCTGGCCCGTCCCGTCCTGTCACTTGCTCGTCCTGTCCTGTATCTGGCACGTCCCGTACCGTCTCTGGCCCGTCCCATCCTGTCTATTTCCCGTCCCATAATGTATTGCTCGTCCAGTCCTGTTTCTGGCCCGTCCTGTCCTATCTCTGGCTCGTCCCGTCCTGTATCTGGCCCGTCCCATCTCGTATCTGGCCCGTCCCGCATCTGGCCTGTCCTGTCCCATATCTGGCCTGTCCCTTCCTGTATCTGGCCAGTCCCTTCCCATCTCGTCCTGTCTCTGGCCTGTCCCGTTCTGTCTCTGGCCTGTCCCGTCCTGTCTCTGACCCGTCCGGTGCTACCTCTGGCCTGTCCAATCCTGTCTCTTGCCTGTCCCATCTCTGGTCCGTCCCGTCCTGTCTTTGGCCCATCACGTCCTGTCTCTGGAACGTCCCGTCCTCTCTTTTGCCCGTCCCGTCCTCTCTCTTGCCCGTCCCCTCCTGTCTCTGGCCCGACCTGTCCTGTCCTACCTCAGACCAGTCCCGTACTGCTCTGTCCCGTCCCATCCCTGGACTGTCCTGTATCTGGACCGTCCTGTCCTGTATCTGTCGCCCCGTTTCTAGCCCGTCCAGTCTTGTCTCTGGCACGCCTCAGTCCGTCCTATCTCCGGCCCGTCCCGTAATGTCTCTGGCCCGTCTTGTCATGTCTCTGGATCGTCCCGTCCGGTCCTGACTCTGGCCCGTCCTGTATCTGGCCCATTCCGTATCTGGCCTGTTCCGTCCTGTATCTGGCCCATCCCATTAAAGGTAGTATTATCAAATCCTCCACAAATTTACACATAAAGGAACTTTAACCTGGGGTGTGTTTTAAATTAAGGTGAGTTCAATAGTTAGAAAAATATGATACTTTCCATAAATTATTAGCAAAATGTTTAAATGACACCTATCAAAAAAACAGCCTCCTCCATATCCCCTCAAGCTGTCCTATCCATCACCAAGATAGGTGCATTTTCTGCCATTTAGGTAGAAGTAATCTTCAAACAATTTGCTTCTAATTTAGATAAAGTACCAGGAAGGTATATCATGCAAACTCTACATGTGATGTTTGCCTATTAAACAATAGTTGTAATATTTATTTGCAAAATTTCCATTTTCTCTACACCTGACCTACACTACTTAATTGTAACATCCATGGCGGCGTGCTGGCATGGCTTCCCATCTCACACCATGCAAGACCGCCGACTTATCCACCAATGCAGGCTGCGCACTATGTTCTTATGCTGGCTGTGTGCATGTGTCTTGGCTGCTTGTTGAGGGCTGTAGCGGCAGCACTTCCTGATTCTTAAAGGAACAGTGCACGCATTCCTAATGTGTCCCCAGTCCTGTATCTCACCCGTCCCATCTCTGGCCCGTCCCGGTCTCTGGCCCGTCCCGTCCTGTCTCTTGCCTGTCCCTGGCCCCTCCCATCCTGTCTATGGCACGTCCTGTAATGTCTAACCCGCCCCTTCCCGTATCTGGTCCGTCCAGTCCCATATCTGACCTGTTTAGTCCCGTATCTGGCTGTCCCTTATCTGGCCCATCTCGTCCCTTCCCGTCTCTGGCACGTCCTGTCCCGTATCTGACCATACCAGTCCCTATCTGGCCCGTCCCGTATCTGGCCATCTCGTATCAGCCCCATCCCATCCTGTCCATGGCTCATCCCATATCTAGCCTCTCCTGTCCCATATCTGGCTTGTCCCGTATCTGGCCCATGTCGTCCTGTATCTGGCCCGTCCCCTATTTGGCCCGTACCGTCCTGACCTGTCTCTGGCCCGTCCCGTGCTGTCCCTGGCCCCTCCCCTCCTGTCTATGGCCCGTCCTGTAATGTCTAGCCCGTCCGTCCCATATCTGGCCTGCTTAGTCCCATATCTGACCCGACAAGTCCCGTATCTGGCCAGTCCAGTCCCATATCTGGCCAGTCCAGTCCCGTATCTGGCCCATCTCTTATCTGGCACGTCTCGTCCCTTCACTATCTAGCCCGTCCTATCCCGTATATGGCCCAACCAGTCCCGTATCTGGCCCGTCCCGTATATGGCCCAGCGTGTCACGTATCTGGCCCATCACCATAAATGGCACATCCCGTTCAGTTTCTGTCCTTTCCCATCCCTGGTTCATGTCGTATCTGGCCGGTCCTGTCCCATATCTGGCCCGTCTCATATCTGGACCGTCCCGTATCTGGCCCATCCCGTATCTGGCCCGTCCCATCGCGTATCTGGCCCGTGCCGTCCCATATCTGGGCAGTACCGTCCTGTATCTGGCCATTCTGTCTATGGCCCGGCCCGTAATGTCAAGCCCGCCCATCCTGTCTCTGGCCCGTCCCATCCTGTATTTGGCCCGTTCCGTATCTAGCCCGTCCCGTCCTGTATCTGACCCGTCCCGTACCGTCTTGTATCTGGCCCATCTCGTCCCGTCCTGAATCTGGCCCATCCTGTCCCGTATCTGACCTGTCCAGTATCTGGCCGGTCCTGTCCCGTATCTAGCCAGTCCCGTCCTGTATCTGGCCCGTCCCGTCCTGTCTCTGGCCTGTCCAGTCCTGTGTCTTGCCCGTCCCGTTCTGTCTCTGGCCTGTCCAGTCCTGTGTCTGGCCCCTCCCGTCCTGTCTTTGGCTCGTCCCATCCTGTCTCTGACCCGTCCTGTCTTTGGCTCATCCCATCCTGTCTCTAGCCAGTCCCATCCTGTCTCTGGCTAGTATCGTCCCGTATCTGGCCCGCCCCGTATCTAGCCCATCCCGTCCAGTATCTGGCCCGTCCTGTCGCTGGCACGTCCCGTATCTGTACCGTCCCATATCTGCCCCATCCCATATATGACCTGTCCCGTATCTGGCTTGTCCCGTATCTGGCCCGTCCTGTTCTGTATCTGGTCTGTCTCGTCCTGTATCTGGCCCGTCCCATCATGTATCTGGCCCATACCGTCCCATATCTGGCCCGTACCATCCTGTATCTGGCCCGTCTTGTCCCGTATCTGGCCTGCCCCATCCCGTATCTGGCCTATCCCATCCTGTCTCTGGCCCGTCCAGTCCTGTCTCTGGCCCGTACCGTGCAGTTCCGTATCTGGCCCGTCCCATCCTGTACCCGGCCCATCCCCTCCTGTCTCTGGCCCGTCCCATACAGTTCTGTATCTGGCCCGTACCGTCCTGTATCTGGCCCGTACCATCTTGTATCTGGCACGTCCTGTTCCGTATCTTTCCTGTCCCGTCCCGTATCTGGCCTGTCCCATCCTATCTCTGGCCCGTCCAGTCCTGTCTCTGGCCCATCCCGTGCAGTTCTCTATCTGGCCTGTCCCATCCTGTACTCGGACCGTCCCCTCCTGCATCTGGCCCGTTCCGCACCATCCTGTATCTGGCCCATCTAGTCCCATCTTGTATCTGGCCCGTCGCGTATCTGGCTTGTACCGTCCCGTGTCTATCCTGTCGGGTCCCGTCACGTATCTGGTCTCTCCCGACCCATATCTGGCCCATCCCATCCTGTCTCTCGCCTGTCCCGTCCTGTATCTGGCCCGTCCCGTATCTGGCCCGTCCCTTCCTGTTTCTAGCTAGTCCCGTCCTTTCTCTGGCCCGTCCTGTCCTATCTCCGGCTCGTT
Source organism: Phyllobates terribilis (assembly GCF_046119375.1). Classification (NCBI taxonomy): domain Eukaryota; kingdom Metazoa; phylum Chordata; class Amphibia; order Anura; family Dendrobatidae; genus Phyllobates; species Phyllobates terribilis. The sequence goes on along the minus strand of NW_027363774.1, from coordinate 56,151 downwards.
CTGTCTCTGGCCCATCTCGTTCTGTCTCTGGCCCGTCTTGTCCTATCTCTGTCCCGTCCCGTCCTGTCTCTGGCCCGACCCGTCCTGTTCTGCCTCAGACCCGTCTGGTACTGCAGTGGCCCGTCCCTGGCCCATCCTGTATCTGGCCCATCCTGTATCTGGCCCATCCCGTCCTGTATATGTCCCGTCCTGTCTCTGGCCCGCCCCGTCCCGTCCTGTCTCTGGCCCGTCCCATCCGGTCTTTGGCCCGTCCCATCCGGTCTTTGGCCCATCCCATCCGGTCTTTGGCCCGTTCCATCTGGTTTTGGCCCGTGCCGTCCCCTGTGCTTTAAATTAAGGTGAGCTCAATAGTTAGAAAAGTATGATACTTTCTATAAATTATTGGCAAAATGTTTAAATGACACCTATTAAAAAACAGCCTCCTCCATATCCCCTCAAGCTGTCCTATCCATCACCAAGATAGGTGCATTTTCTGCCATTTAGGTAGAAGTAATCTTCAAACAATTTGCTTCTAATTTAGATAAAGTACCAGGAAGGTATATCATGCAAACTCTACATGTGATGTTTGCCTATTAAACAATAGTTGTAATATTTATTTGCAAAACTTCCATTTTCTCTATGCCTGTCCTACACTATTTAATTGTAACATCCCTGGCGGCGTGCTGGCATGGCTTCCCATCTCACACCATGCAAGACCGCCGACTTACCCACCAATCCAGGCTGCACACTGTGTTCCTCTGCTGGCTGTGTGCATGTGTCTTGGCTGCTTGTTGAGGGCGACAGCGGCAGCACTTCCTGATTTTTAAAGGAACAGTGCACGCATTCCTAATGTGTCCCCAGTCCTGTATCTGACCCATCTCGTCTCTGGCCCGTCCAGTCCTGTCTATGGTCCGTCCTATTCCTGTCTCTGGCCCGTCCTGTATCTCTGGCCCGTCCTGTATCTGTACCGTCCCGTATCTGCCCCGTCCCATATCTGCCCCATCCCGTAACTGGCCTGTCCCGTATCTGGCTCGTCCCGTATCTGGCCCGTCCTGTTCCGTATCTGTTCCATCTCGTCATGTATCTGGCCCGTCCCGTCATGTATCTGGCCCGTGCCGTCCCATTTCTGGCCCGTACCATCCCGTATTTGGCCCGTCCTGTCCTATCTCTGGCTCGTCCTGTCTCTGGCCCATCTCGGCTTGCCTCTGGCCCGTCTTGTCCTGTTTCTGGCCCGTCCCGTCCTGTCTCTGGCCCGACCCGTCCTGTCCTGCCTCTGACCCGTCCGGTACTGCAGTGGCCCGTCCCTGGCCCATCCTGTATCTGCCCCATCCTGTATCTGGCCCGCCTCGTCTCTGGCCTGTCCCGTCCTGTATATGTCCCGTCCGGTCTCTGGCCCGCCCCGTCGGTCTCTGGCCCGTCCCATCCGGTCTCTGGCCCGTCCCATCCGGTCTTTGGCCCGTCCCATCTGGTCTTTGGCCCGTGCCGTCCTCTGTGCTTTAAATTAAGGTGAGCTCAATAGTTAGAAAAATATGATACTTTCCATAAATTATTAGCAAAATGTTTAAATGACACCTATCAAAAAACAGCCTCCTCCATATCCCCTCAAGCTGTCCTATCCATCACCAAGATAGGTGCATTTTCTGCCATTTAGGTAGAAGTAATCTTCAAACAATTTGCCTCTAATTTAGATAAAGTACTAGGAAGGTATATCATGCAAACTCTACATGTGATGTTTGCCTATTAAACAATAGTTGTAATATTTATTTGAAAAACTTCCATTTTCTCTACGCCTGACCTACACTACTTAATTGTAACATCCATGGCGGCGTGCTGGCATGGCTTCCCATCTCACACCATGCAAGACTGCCGACTTAGCCATCCAATGCAGGCTGCGCACTATTTGGCCCGTACAGTCCTGTATCTGGCCTGTCCCGTACTGTATCTGGGCCATCCCGTCCTGTTTTTGGCCCGTCTTTTCCTGTACCTGTCCTGTTCCATCTTGTCTCTGGCCCGTCCCGTCCTGTCTATGGCTCGTACTGTCCTGTATCTGGCCCGTCCCGTCCTGTCTATTTCACGTCCCATAATGTATAGCTTGTCCCGTCCTGCTTCTGGACCGTCCCGTACTGTCTCTGGCTCGTCCTGTCCTGTATCTGGCTCATCGCTTACCGTCTCTGGCCCGTCCCGTCCTGTCTATTTCACGTCCCATAATATATAGCTCGTCCGGTCCTGTTCTGGCCCGTCCCATCCTATCTCTGCCTCGTCTCGTCCTATATCTGGCCCGTCCCGTCTCTTATCTGGCACGTCCCGCATCTGGCCTATCCTGTCCCGTATCTGGCCTGTCCCTTCCTGTATCTGGCCAGTCCCTTCCCATCTCATCCTGTCTCTGGCCTGTCTCGTCCTGTCTATGGCCCGTCCGGTGCTATCTCTGGCCTGTCCAATCCTGTCTCTTGCCCGTCCCTTCTCTGGCCCATCCCGTCCAGTCTTTGGCACGTCTCGTTCCGTATCTGGCCCGCCCTGTATCTGGCCCATCCCGTCCAGCATCTGGCCCGTTCCATATCTGCCAATCCCGTATCTGGCACGTCCTGTCCCTGGCCCGGCCTGTCTCGTATCTGGCCCGTCCTGTATCTGGCCTGTCCCGTATCTGGCCCGTCCCGCATCTGACCCGTCCCGTATCTGGCCCGTCCCGTCCCGTATCTGGTCCGTACCGTCCTGTATCTGGCCCGTCCCATCATGTATCTGGCCTGTCCCATATCTGGCCCATACCGTCCCATTTCTGGCTTGTCACGTTTCTGCCCCATCCCGTCATGTATCTGGCACGTTCCATCCTGTCTCTGGCCCGACCTGTCCTGTCTATGGCCTATCCCATAATGTCTCTAGCACATTCCGTCCTGTCTCTGGCCCATCCCGTCCTGAATCTGGCCTGTCCCTTCCTGTATCTGGCCCGTCCCATCCTTTCCTGTCTCTGGCCCATCCCGTCTTGAATCTGGCCCGTCCCGCATCTGGCCCGTTCCTTCCTGTATCTGGCCCGTCCCGTCCTGTCTCTGGCCCATCCCGTCTTGAATCTGGCCCGTCCCGCATCTGGCACGTTCCTTCCTGTATCTGGCCCGTCCCGTCCTGTCTCTGGCCTGACTGGTCCTGGCCTGCCTCTGGCCAGTCCCGTCCTGCTCTGGTCCGTCCCGTCCCTGGCCCGTCCTGTATCTGGACCGTCCTGTCCTGTATCTGGTCGCCCCGTCTCTGGCCCGTCCCGTCCTTTGTCAGGCACGTCCCGTCCGGTCCTGTCTCTGGCCTGTCCTGCATCTGGCCCATCCCGTCACGTATCTGGCCTGTCCCGTCCTGTATCTGGCCCATCCCATTAAAGGTAGTATTATCAAATCCTCCACAAATTTACACCTCCAGGAAATTTAACCTGGGGTGTGTTTTAAATTAAGGTGAGTTCAATAGTTAGAAAAATATGATACTTTCCATAAATTATTAGCAAAATGTTTAAATGACACCTATCAAAAAACAGCCTCCTCCATATCCCCTCAAGCTGTCCTATCCATCACCAAGATAGGTGCATTTTCTGCTATTTAGGTAGAAGTAATCTTCAAACAATTTGCTTCTAATTTAGATAAAGTAATAGGAAGGTATATCATGCAAACTCTACATGTGATGTTTGCCTATTAAACAATAATTGTAATATTTATTTGCAAAACTTCCATTTTCTCTACACCTGACCTACACTACTTAATTGTAACATCCCTGGCGGCGTGCTGGCATGGCTTCCCATCTCACACCATGCAAGACCGCCGACTTACCCACCAATGCAGGCTGCGCACTATGTTCCTATGCTGGCTGTGTGCATTCCTAATGTGTCCCCAGTCCTGTATCTGACCCGTCCCGTCTCTGGCCCATCCCAGCCTGTCCCTGGCCCATCCCATCCTGTCTATGGCCCGTCCTCTAATGTCTAACCCGCCCCTTCCTGTATCTGGTCCGTCCAGTCCATATCTGACCCGTTTAGTCCCGTTTCTGACCATCCTGTCCCGTATCGGGCTTTCCCTTATCTAGCCCATCTCATCCCGTATCTGGCCCATCCCGTCCAGTATCTGGCCCGTTCCATATCTGGCCAGTCCCGTATCTAGCACGTCCTATCCCTGGCCCAGCCTGTCCCGTATCTGGCCCGTCCTGTATCTGGTCGCTCCGTCTCTGGCCCGTCCCGTCCTTTTTCAAGCACGGCCCGTCCGGTCCTATTTCTGGCCTGTCCTGTATCTGGCTCATTCCGTCACGTATCTGGCCTGTCTCGTCCTGTATCTGGCCCATCCCACTAAAGGTAGTATTATCAAATCCTCCACAAATTTACACCTCCAGCAAATTTAACCTGGGGTGTGTTTTAAATTAAGGTGAGTTCAATAGTTAGAATAATATGATACTTTCCATAAATTATTAGCAAAATGTTTAAATGACACCTATCAAAAATCAGCCTCCTCCATATCCCCTCAAGCTGTCCTATCCATCACCAAGATAGGTGCATTTTCTGCCATTTAGGCAGAAGTAATCTTCAATTTGCTTCTAATTTAGATAAAGTACTAGGAAGGTATATCATGCAAACTTTACATGTGATGTTTGCCTATTAAATAATAGTTGTAATATTTATTTGCAAAACTTCCATTTTCTCAGCACCTGACCTACACTACTTAATGGTAACATCCCTGGCGGCAAGCTGGCATGGCTTCCCATCTCACACCATGCAAGACCGTCGACTTACCCACCAATGCAGGCTGCGCACTATGTTCCTATGCTGGCTGTGTACATGTGTCTTGGCTGCTTGTTGAGGGCGGAAGCGGCAGCACTTCCTGATTCTTAAAGGAACAGTGCACGCATTCCTAATGTGTCCCCAGTCCTGTATCTGATCCATCCCGTCTCTGGCCCGTCCCGTCTCTGGCCGTCCCGTTCTGTCTCTGGCCCGTCCCAGCCTGTCCCTGGCCCCTCCCATCCTGTCTATGGCCCGTCCTGTAATGTCTAACCCGCCCCGTCCCGTATCTGGTCCGTCCAGTCCCATATCTGACCCGTTTGGTCCCGTATCTGACCATCCCGTCCCGTATCTGGCTATCCCTTATCTGGCCCATCTCATCACGTATCTGGCCCGCCTCATCCTTTCCCGTCTCTGGCACTTCCTGTCCCGTATCTGACCCAACCAGTCCCTATCCGGCCCGTCCCGTATGTGGCCAGGCCCATTCAGTATCTGGCCCGTCCCGTATCTGGCCATCTCGTATCTGGCCCATCCCATCCTGTCCATGGCTCATCCCATATCTAGCATGTCCTGTCCCATATCTGGCCCGTCCCGTATCTGGCCCATGTCATCCTGTATCTGGCCCGTCCCATATTTTGCCCGTACCGTCCTGTATCTGACCTGTCCCGTACTGTATCTGGGCCATCCCGTCCAGTCTCTGGCCTGTCTTTTCCTGTATCTGGACCGTCCCGTCCGGTCTCTGGCCTGTCCGATAAAGTATAGCTTGTCCCGTCCTGTTTCTGGCCCGTCTCGTCCTGTCTCTGACTCATCCTGTCCTGTTTCTGGCCCGTCCCGTCCTGTATCTGGCCCGTCCCATCTCGTATCTGGCCCGTCCCGCATCTGTCCTGTCCTGTCCTGTATCTGGCCTGTCCCTTCCTGTATCTGGCCAGTCCCTTCCCATCTCGTCCTGTCTCTGGCCTGCCCCGTCCTGTCTATGGTATGGCCCGTCCGATGCTATCTCTGGCCTGTCCAATCCTGTCTCTTGCCCGTCCCATCTCTGGTCCGTCCCGTCCTGTATTTGGCCTGTCTCGTCCTGTCTCTGGCCCGACCTGTCCTGTCCTGCCTTTGGCCAGTCCCGTTCTGCTCTGGCCCGTCCCGTCCCTGGACCGTCCTGTATCTGGACCGTCCCATCCTGTATCTGGTCGCCCCGTCTCTAGCCCGTCCCGTCCTGTCTCTGGCACGCCTCGGTCCGTGCTATCTCCGGCCAGTCTCATCCTGTATTTGGTCCGTCCCGTCCTGTCTATAACCCGTCTCGTCCTGTCTCTGGCGTGTCCCGTCCGGTCCTGTCTCTGGCCCGTCCTGTATCTGGCCCGTCCTGTGTCTGGCTCATCCCGTATCTTTCCTGTCCCGTCCTGTATCTGGCCCATCCCATTAAAGGTAGTATTATCAAATCCTCCACAAATTTACACCTCCAGGAAATTTAACCTGGGGTGTGTTTTAAATTAAGGTGAGTTCAATAGTTAGAAAAATATGATTCTTTCCATAAATTATTAGCAAAATGTTTAAATTACACCTATCAAAAACAGCCTCCTCCATATCCCCTCAAGCAGTCCTATCCATCACCAAGATAGGTGCATTTTCTGCCATTTAGGTAGAAGTAATCTTCAAACAATTTGCTTCTAATTTAGATAAAGTACCAGGAAAGTATATCATGCAAACACTACATGTGATGTTTGCCTATTAAATAATAGTTGTAATATTTATTTGCAAAACTTCCATTTTCTCTACGCCTGACCTACACTACTTAATTGTAACATCCATGGCGGCATGCTGGCATGGCTTCCCATCTCACACCATGCAAGACCGCCGACTTACCCACCAATGGAGGCTGCGCACTATGTTCCTATGCTGTCTGTGTGCATGTGTCTTGGTTGCTTGTTGAGGGCGGTAGCAGCAGCATTTCCTGATTCTTAAAGGATCAGTGCACGCATTCCTAATGTGTCCCCAGTCCTGTATCTGACCCGTCCCATCTCTAACCCGTCCCGTCTCTGGCCCGTCACATCCTGTCTCTGGCCAGTCTCAGCCTGTCCCTGACCCCTCCCATTCTGTCTATGTCCTGTCCTGTAATGTCTAACCCGCCCCGTCCCGTATCTGGTCCGTCCAGTCCCATATCTGACCCGTTTAGTCCCGTATCTGACCATCCCGTCCCGTAACTGGCTGTCCCTTATCTGGCCCATCTCATCCCGTATCTGGCCCGCCTCGTCCCTTCCCGTCTCTGGCACGTCCTGTCCTGTATGTGACCCAACCAGTCCCTATCTGGCCCGTCCCGTATGTGTCCATGCCCATTCAGTATGTGGCCCGTCCCGTATCTGGCCATCTCGTATCTGGCCCATTCCATCCTGTCCATGGTTCATCCCATATCTAGCCTGTCCTGTCCCATATCTGGCCCGTCCCGTATCTGGCCCATGTCGTCCTGTATCTGGCCCGTCTCATTTTTGGCCCGGACCGTCCTGTATGTGGCCTGTCCCGTACTGTATCTGGGCCATCCTGTCCTGTCTCTGGCCCGTCTTATCCTGTATCTGGACCGTCCCGTCCGGTCTCTGGACGGTCCCATAATGTATAGCTTGTCCCGTCCTGTTTCTGGCCCGTCCCGTCCTGTCACTGGCTAGTCCTGTCCTGTATCTGGCACATCCTGTACCGTCTCTGGCCCGTCCCATCCTGTCTATTTCCCTTCCCATAATGTATAGCTCGTGAAGTCCTGTTTCTGGCCCGTCCCGTCCTATCTCTGGCTCGTCCCGTCCTGTATCTGGCACGTCCCATCTCGTATCTGGCCCGTCCCGCATCTGGCCTGTCCTGTCCCATATCTGGCCTGTCCCTTCCCATCTCGTCCTGTCTCTGGCCCGTCCCGTCCTGTCTCTGGCCTGTCCCGTCATGTCTCTGGCCCGTTCGGTGCTATCTCTGGCCTGTCCAATCCTGTCTCTTGCCCATCCCATCTCTTGTCCATCCCGTCCTCTCTTTGGCCCGTCCCGTCCTCTCTCTTGCCCGTCCCGTCCTCTCTCTTGCCCGTCCCGTCCTGTCTCTGGCCTGATCGGTCCTGTCCTGCCTCTGACCAGTCCCGTCTTGCTCTGGCCCGTCCTGTCCCTGGACTGTCCTGTATCTGGACCGTCCCGTCCACTATCTGTCGCCCCGTCTCTAGCCCGTCCCGTCCTGTCTCTGGTACGCCTCGGTCCGTCCTATCTCCAGCCAGTCTCATCCTGTCTTTGGCCTGTCCAGTCCTGTCTCTGGCCCGTCTCGTCATGTCTCTGGCGTGATCCGTCCGGTCCTGTCTCTGGCCCGTCCTGTATCTGGCCCATTCCGTATCTGGCCCGTCCCGTCCTGTATCTGGCCCATCCCATTAAAGGTAGTATTATCAAATCCTCCACAAATTTACACATAAAGGAACTTTAATCTGGGGTGTGTTATAAATTAAGGTGAGTTCAATAGTTAGAAAAATATGATACTTTCCATAAATTATTAGCAAAATGTTTAAATGACACCTATCAAAAAAACAACCTCCTCCATATCCCCTCAAGCTGTCCTATCCATCACCAAGATAGGTGCATTTTCTGCCATTTAGGTAGAAGTAATCTTCAATTTGCTTCTAATTTAGATAAAGTACTAGGAAGGTATATCACGCAAACTCTACATGTGATGTTTGCCTATTAAACAATAGTTGTAATATTTATTTGAAAAACTTCCATTTTCTCTACGCCTGACCTACACTACTTAATTGTAACATCTATGGCGGCGTGCTGGCATGGCTTCCCATCTCACACCATGCAAGACCGCCGACATACCCACCAAAGCAGGCTGCACACTATTTGGCCTGTACCGTCCTGTATGTGGCCTGTCCCGTACTGTATCTGGGCCATCCCGTCCTGTCTTTGGCCCGTCTTTTCCTGTATCTGTCCCGTTCCGTCTTGTCTCTGGCCCGTCCAGTCCTGTCTATGGCCCGTCCCATAATGTATAGCTTGTCCCGAACTGTTTCTGGCCCATCCCGTACTTTCTCTGGCTCGTCCTGTCCTGTATCTGGCCCGTCACGTACCCTCTCTGGTCCGTCCCGTCCTGTCTATTTCCCGTCCCATAATGTATAGCTCGCCCCGTCCTATTTCTGGCCCGTCCCATCCTATCTCTGCGTCGTCCCGTCATATATCTGGCCCGTCCCGTCTCGTATCTGGCCCGTTCCGCATCTGGCATGTCCTGTCGCGTATCTGGACTGTCCCTTCCTGTATCTGGCCAGTCCCTTCCCATGTCGTCCTGTCTCTGGCCTGTCCCGTCCTGTCTCTGGCCGGTCCGTCGCTATCTCTGGCCTGTCCAATCCAGTCTCTTTCCCGTCCCTTCTCTGGCCCGTCCCGTCCAGTCTTTGGCCCGTCCCGTCCCGTCTCTGGCCCATCCCTTCCTGTGTTTGGCCCCGTTCTGGCCCGTCTCGTCCCGTATTTGGTCCGCCCTGCATCTGGCCCATCCCGTCCAGTATCTGGCCCGTTCCATATCTGGCCTGTCCCGTATCTGGCACGTCCTGTCCCTGCCCGGCCTGTCCCGTATCTAGCCCGTCCTGTATCTGGCCTGTCCCGTATCTGGCCCATCCCGCATCTGACCCGTCCCGTATCTGGCCCGTCCCGTCCCGTATCTGGTCCGTACCATCCTAAATCTGGCCTGTCCCGTCATGTATCTGGGCTGTCCCATATCTGGCCCATACCGTCCCATATCTGGCTCGTCACGTTTCTAGCCCTTCCCGTCATGTATCTGACCCGTCCCATCCTGTCTCTGGCCCGAACCGTCCTGTCTATGGCCTGTCCCTTAATGTCTCTAGCACATTCCGTCCTGTTTCTGGCCCATCCCATCCTGTATCTGGTCGGTCGGTCCCGTCCTGTATCTGGCCCGGCCCGTCCTGAATCTGGCCCGTCCCGTATCAGACCCATCCCGTCCTGTATCTGGCCCATCTCATTAAAGGTAGTATTATCAAATCCTCCACAAATTTACACCTCCAGGAAATTTAACCTGGGGTGTGTTTTAAATTAAGGTGAGTTTAATAGTTAGAAAAATATGATACTTTCCATAAATTATTAGCAAAATGTTTAAATGACACCTATCAAAAAACAGCCTCCTCCATATCCCCTCAAGCTGTCCTATCCATCACCAAGATAGGTGCATTTTCTGCCATTTAGGTAGAAGTAATCTTCAAACAATTTGCTTCTAATTTAGATAAAGTACTAGGAAGGTATATCATACAAACTTCTACATGTGATGTTTGCCTATTAAACAATAGTTGTAATATTTATTTGAAAAACTTCCATTTTCTCTACGCCTGACCTACACTACTTAATTGTAACATCCATGGCGGCGTGCTGGCATGGCTTCCCATCTCACACCATGCAAGACCGCCGACTTAGCCATCCAATGCAGGCTGCGCACTATGTTCCTATGCGGGCTGTGTGCATGTGTCTTGGCTGCTTTCTGAGGGCGGTAGCGGCAGCACTTCCTGATTCTTATAGGAACAGTGCACGCATTCCTTTTGTATCCCCAGTCCTGTATCTGACCCGTCCCGTGTCTGGCCTGTCTGGTCCTGTCTCTGGCCCGTCCCAGCCTGTCCCTGGCCCTACCCATCCTGTCTATGACCCGTTCTGTAATGTCTAACCCGCCCCGTCCCGTATCTGGTCCGTCCAGTCGCATATCTGACCCGTTTAGTCCCGTATCTGACCATCCCGTCCCGTATCTGGCTTTCCCTTATCTAGCCCATCTCATCCCGTATCTGGCCCGCATCGTCCCTTCCCATCTGTGGCACGTCCTATCCCGTATCTGACCATACCAGTCCCTATCTGGCCCGTCCCGTATGTGACCAGGCCCATTCAGTATCTGTCCCGTCCCGTATCTGGCCATCTCGTATCAGCCCCATCCCATCCTGTCCATGGCTCATCCCATATCTAGCCTCTCCTGTCCCATATCTGGCTCGTCCTGTATCTGGCCCATGTCGTCCTGTATCTGGCCCGTCCCATATTTGGCCCGTACCGTCCTGTATCTGGCCTGTCCCGTAGTGTATCTGGGCCATCCTGTCCTGTCTCTGGCCCGTCTTTTCCTGTATCTGGACCATCTGGTCTCTGTCCCGTCCCATAATGTATAGCTTGTCCCGTCCTGTTTCTGGCCCGTCCGGTCCGGTCTCTGGCTCGTCCTGTCCTGTATCTGGCACGTCCCGTACCGTCTCTGGCCCGTCCCATCCTGTCTATTTCCCGTCCCATAATGTATAGCTCGTCCAGTCCTGTTTCTGGCCCGTCCCGTCCTATCTCCGGCTCGTCCCGTCTTGTATCTGGCCCGTCCCATCTCGTATCTGGCCCGTCCCGCATCTGGCCTGTCTTGTCCGTTATCTGGCCAGTCCCTTCCTGTATCTGGCCAGTACCTTCCCATCTCATCCTGTCTCTGGCCCGTCCGATCCTGTCTCTTGCCCGTCCCATCTCTGGTCCGTCCCGTCCTGTCTTTGGCCCTTACCGTCCTGTCTCTAGCCCGTCTCATCCTCTCTTTGGCCCGTCCCGTCCTCTCTCTTGCCCGTCCCGTCCTGTCTCTGGCTCGACCGATCCTGTCCTGCCTCAGGCCAGTCCCATCCTGCTCTGGCCAGTCCCGTCCTTGGACGGTCCTGTATCTGGACCGCCCCGTCCTGTATCTGGTCGCCCAGTCTCTAGCACGTCCCGTCCTGTCTCTGGCATGCCTCGCTCCGTCCTATCTTCGGCCAGTCTCATCCTGTATCTGGTCGCCCCGTCTCTGGCCCGTCCCGTCCTTTTTCAGGCACGGCCCGTCCGGTCCTATCTTTGGCCTGTCCTGTATCTGGCCCATTCCGTCACGTATCTGGCCTGTCTCGTCCTGTATCTGGCCCATCCCACTAAAGGTAGTATTATCAAATCATCCACAAATTTACAACTCCAGGAAATTTAACCTGGGGTGTGTTTTAAATTAAGGTGAGTTCAATAGTTAGAATAATATGATACTTTCCATAAATTATGAGCAAAATGTTTAAATGACACCTATCAAAAAACAGCCTCCTCCATATCCCCTCAAGCTGTCCTATCCATCACCAAGATAGGTGCATTTTCTGCCATTTAGGCAGAAGTAATCTTCAATTTGCCTCTAATTTAGATAAAGTACTAGGAAGGTATATCATGCAAACTTTACATGTGATGTTTGCCTATTAAATAATAGTTGTAATATTTATTTGCAAAACTTCCATTTTCTCTACACCAGACCTACACTACTTAATTGTAACATCACTGGCGGCAAGCTGGCATGGCTTCCAATCTCACACCATGCAAGACCGTCGACTTACCCACCAATGCAGGCTGAACACTATGTTCCTATGCTGGCTGTGTACATGTGTCTTGGCTGCTTGTTGAGGGCGGCAGCGGCAGCACTTCCTGATTCTTAAAGGAACAGTGCACGCATTCCTAATGTGTCCCCAGTCCTGTATCTGACCCATCCCGTCTCTGGCCCGTCCCGTCCTGTCTCTGGCCTGTCCCAGCCTATCTCTGGCCCGTCCCATCCTCTCTTTGGCCCGTCCCGTCCTCTCTCTTGCCCGTCCCGTCCTGTCTCTGGCCCGACTGGTCCTGTCCTGCCTCAGGCCAGTCCCATCCTGCTCTGGCCAGTCCCGACCGGTGCTATCTCTGGCCTGTCCAATCCTGTCTCTTGCCCGTCCCATCTCTGGTCCGTCCCGTCCTGTCTTTGGCCCTTCCCGTCCTATCTCTGGCCCGTCCCGTCCTCTCTTTGGCCCGTCCCGTCCTCTCTCTTGCCCGTCCCGTCCTGTCTCTGGCCCGACCGGTCCTGTCCTGCCTCAGGCCAGTCCCATCCTGCTCTGGCCAGTCCCGTCCCTGGACCGTCCTGTATCTGGACCGCCCCGTCCTGTATCTGGTCGCCCCGTCTCTAGCAGGTCCCGTCCTGTCTCTGGCACGCCTCGGTCCGTCCTATCTTCGGCCAGTCTCATCCTGTCTTTGGCCCGTCCCGTCCCGTCTGTCTCTGGCAAGTCCGGTCCTGTCTCTGGCCCGTCCCGTATCTGGCCCATCCAGTATCTGGCCTGTCCCGTCCTGTATCTGGCCCGTCCCGTCATGTATCTGGGCTGTCCCATAGCTGGCCCATACCATCCCATATCTGGCTCGTCACGTTTCTGGCCCATCCCGTCATGTATCTGGCCCGTCCCATCCTGTCTATGGCCCGATTTGTCCTGTCTATGGCCTGTCCCGTAATGTCTCTAGCACATTTCGTCCTGTCTCTGGCCCATCCCGTCCTGTATCTGGTCGGTCTCATCCTGTATCTGGCCCGTCCCATCCTGAATCTGGCCCGTCCTGTCTATGGCCCGTCCGATAATGTATAGCTTGTCCCGTCCTGTTTCTGGCCAGTCCCGTACTATCTCTGGCTCGTCTTGTCCTGTATCTGGCCCGTCCCGTCCATTTCCCGTCCCATAAGGTATAGCTCGTCCCGTCCTGTTTCTGGCCCGTCCCATCCTATCTCTGCCTTGTCCCGTCTTATATCTGGCGCGTCCCGTCTCGTATCTGGCCCGTCCCGCATCTGGCCTGTCCTGTCCCGTATCTGGCCTGTCCCTTCCTGTATCTGGCCAGTCCCTTCCCATCTCGTCCTGTCGCTGGCCTGTTCCGTCCTGTCTCTGGCCCGTCCGGTGCTATCTCTGGCCTGTCCAATCCTGTCTCTTGCCGGTCCCATCTCTGGCCCATCCCTTCCTGTCTCTGGCCCAGGTCTGGCCCGTCTCATCCCGTATCTGGCCCATCCCGTCCAGTATCTGACCCGTTCCATATCTGGCCAGTCTCGTATCTGGCACGTCCTGTCCCTGGCCCGGCCTGTCCCGTATCTGGCCCGTCCTGTATCTGGCCTGTCCAGTATCTGGCCCGTCCCGCATCTGACCCGTCCCGTATCTGGCCCGTCCCATCCCGTATCTGGTCCGTACCGTCCTGTATGTGGCCCATCCTGTCATGTATCTGGGCTGTCGCATATCTGGCCAATACCGTCCCATATCTGGCTCGTCATGTTTCTGGCCCATCCCGTCATGTATCTGGCCCATCCCATCCTGTCTCTGGCCCGACCCGTCCTGTCTATGGCCCATCCCGTAATGTCTCTAGCACATTCCGTCTTGTCTCTGGCCCATCCCGTCCTGCATCGGTTCGGTCCAGTCCTGTATCTGGCCCGTCCCGTCCTGTATCTGGCCCATCCCGCATCTGGCCTGTCCTGTCCCGTATCTGGCCTGTCCCTTCCTGTATCTGGCCAGTCCCTTCCCATCTCGTCCTGTCGCTGGCCTGTCCCGTCCTGTCTCTGGCCCGTTCGGTGCTATCTCTGGCCTGTTCAATCCTGTCTCTTGCCCCTCCCGTCTCTGGCCCGTCCTGTCCTGTCTCTGGCCCATTCCTTCCTGTCTCTGGCCCAGGTCTGGCCCGTCTCATCCCGTATCTGGCCCATCCCGTCCAGTATCTGGCCCGTTCCATATCTGGCCTGTCCCATATCTGGCACGTCCTGTCCCTGGCCCGGCCTGTCCCGTATCTGGCCCGTCCTGTATCTGGCCTGTCCCGTATCTGGCCCGTCCCGCATCTGACCCGTCCCGTATCTGGCCCGTCACGTCCCGTATCTGGTTAGTCCCTTCCTGTATCTGGCCCGTCCTATCCTGTCCTGTCTCTGGCCCATCCCGTCTTGAATCTGGCCCGTGCCGTATCTGGCCCGTCCCTTCCTGTATCTGGCCTGTCCCGTCCTTTCTCTGGCCTGACCGGTCCTGTCCTGCCTCTGGCCAGTCCCGTCCTGCTCTGGTCCGTCCCTTCCCTGTCCCGTCCTGTATCTGGACCGTCCCGTCCTGTATCTGGTCGCCCCGTCTCTGGCCCGTCCCGTCCTTTTTCAGGCACGGCCCGTCCGGTCCTATCTTTGGCCTGTCCTGTATCTGGCCCATTCCGTCACGTATCTGGCCTGTCTCGTCCTGTATCTGGCCCATCCCACTAAAGGTAGTATTATCAAATCCTCCACAAATTTACACCTCCAGGAAATTTAACCTGGGGTGTGTTTTAAATTAAGGTGAGTTCAATAGTTAGAATAATATGATACTTTCCATAAATTATTAGCAAAATGTTTAAATGACACCTATCAAAAACAGCCTCCTCCATATCCCCTCAAGCTGTCCTATCCATCACCAAGATAGGTGCATTTTCTGCCATTTAGGCAGAAGTAATCTTCCATTTTCTTCTAATTTAGATAAAGTACTAGGAAGGTATATCATGCAAACTTTACATGTGAAGTTTGCCTATTAAATAATAGTTGTAATATTTATTTGCAAAACTTCCATTTTCTCTACACCTGACCTACACTACTTAATTGTAACATCCCTGGCGGCAAGCTGGCATGGCTTCCCATCTCACACCATGCAAGACAGCCGACTTACCCACCAATGCAGGCTGCGCACTATGTTCCTATGCTGGCTGTGTACATGTGTCTTGGCTGCTTGCTGAGGGCGGCAGCGGCAGCACTTCCTGATTCTTAAAGGAACAGTGCACGCATTCCTAATGTGTCCCCAGTCCTGTATCAGACCCATCCGGTCTCTGGCCCGTCCCGCCTCTGGCCCATCCCTGGCCCCTCCCATCCTGTCTATGGCCCGTCCTGTAATGTCTAACCCGCACAGTCCCGTATCTGGTCTGTCCAGTCCCATATCTGACCTGTTTAGTCCCATATCTGACCATCCCGTCCCGTATCTGGCTGTCCCTTATCTGGCCCATCTCATCCCGTATCTGGCCCACCTCGTCCCTTCCCTTCTCTGGCACATCCTGTCCCGTATCTGACCATACCAGTCACTATCTGGCCCGTCCCGTATGTGGCCAGGCCCATTCAGTATCTGGTCCGTCCCGTATCTGGCCATCTCGTATCTGGCCCATACCATCCTGTCCATGGCTCATCCCATATCTAGCCTGTCCTGTCCCATATCTGGCCCGTCCTGTATCTGGCCCATGTCGTCCTGTATCTGGCCCGTCCCATATTTGGCCCGCACCGTACTGTATCTGGCCTGTCCCGTACTGTATCTGGGCCATCCCGTCCTGTCTCTGGCCCGTCTTTTCCTGTATCTGGACCGTCCCGTCCGGTCTCTGGCCCGTCCCATAATATATAGCTTGTCCCGTAGTGTTTCTGGCCCATCCCGTCCTGTATCTGGCCCGTCCCGTCATGTATGTGGGCTGTCCCATATCTGTCCCATACCGTCCCACATCTGGCTCGTCACATTTCTGGCCCATCCCGTCATGTATCTGGCCCGTCCCATCCTGTCTCTGGCCCGACCCGTCCTGTTTATGGCCTATCCCATAATGTCTCTAGCACATTCCTTCCTGTCTCTGGCCCATCCCGTCCTGTATCTGGTCGGTCCCGTCCTGAATCTGGCCCGTCCCATCCTGAATCTGGCCCGTCCCGTATCTGGCCCTTCCCTTCCTGTATCTAGCCCGTCCCATCCTGTCCTGTCTCTGGCCCATCCTGTCTTGAATCTGGCCCGTCCCGTATCTGGCCCGTCCCGACCTGTCTCTGGCCTGACTGGTCCTGTCCTGCCTCTGGCCAGTCGCGTCCAGCTCTGGTCCGTCCCGTCCCTGGCCCGTCCTGTATCTGGACCGTCCCGTCCTGTATCTGGTCGCCCCGACTATGGCCCGTCCCGTTCTTTCTCAGGCACGTCCCGTCCGGTCCGGTCTCTGGCCTGTCCTGCATATGGCCCATCCCATCACGTATCTGGCCTGTCCCGTCCTGTATCTGGCCCATCCCATTAAAGGTAGTATTATCAAATCATCCACAAATTTACACCTCCAGGAAATTTAACCTGGGGTGTGTTTTAAATTAAGGTGAGTTCAATAGTTAGAAAAATATGATACTTTCCATAAATTATTAGCAAAATGTTTAAATGACACCTATCAAAAAACAGCCTCCTCCATATCCCCTCAAGCTGTCCTATCCATCACCAAGATAGGTGCATTTTCTGCCATTTAGGTAGAAGTAATCTTCAAACAATTTGCTTCTAATTTAGATAAAGTACTAGGAAGGTATATCATGCAAACTCTACATGTGATGTTTGCCTATTAAACAATAGTTGTAATATTTATTTGCAAAACTTCCATTTTCTCTATGCTTGACCTACACTACTTCATTTTTTAGTACGTAGTGGAACATAATGACATGGCCTTCACCTATAGCATCCGTATAGCTCCTGAACTGGGCGCAATCAATCGGGCCTCAAGTACTTAAATTAATCTCAATATGTCTTCTAGAAAGACAGTCAGGCTTATAAAGTTTACTAGAAGAATATTAACATAATAGGCAAGAGTGTGACAACTTATCAATGCTAAAGGCACATCAAAAGAACCCAGCATGGTATACAGTGGTTGTGTGTATGTCTGTTTTTATGTGCGTTTGTGTATATACATATATATATATATATATATATATATATATATATATATATATATATGTGTGTGTGTGTGAGTGTACATAGTGGAGCTGTATGTGTATATATGAGACATGTGTGTATATAGGAAAGCTATGTATGTGAATGTAGGAGAATTGTGTGTTTGTATGTAGCTGAGCTGTGTGCATGCTGCAGAGGTGTGTGTACGTATATAGCAGAGATGTGTGTATATAAGACAGCTGTGTGTAACTGAGCTGTGTGTATATATGCAGCAGAGCTGTGTGCATGCATAGCAGAGCTCAATGTGCATGTACTGTGCATTCAGCAGTGATGTGATTATGTGTTTGCTGCATAGAATACATATAAATTGCCTGCTGCAAAAGTATAAGAGTATAATACACATGCCGCAGAGAAACACTAACATTAGATCTCTATCCACTCTATTCTACCTTACAGCATTAAAGGTAGTATTATCAAATCCTCCACAAATTTACACATAAAGGAACTTTAACCTGGGGTGTGTTTTAAATTAAGGTGAGTTCAATAGTTAGAAAACTATGATACTTTCCATAAATTATTAGCAAAATGTTTAAATTACACCAATCAAAAAACAGCCTCCTCCATATCCCCTCAAGCTATCCTATCCATCACCAAGATAGGTGCATTTTCTGCCATTTAGGTAGAAGTAATCTTCAAACAATTTGCTTCTGATTTAGATACAGGAGACAGGAAGAGACGGGCCAGAGACAGAACGGGACGGGCCAAAGACAGGATGAGACTGGCCGGAGATAGGACGGACCGAGGCGTGCCAGAGACAGGAAGGGATGGGCTAGAGACAGGGCGACCAGATACAGGATGCGACGGTCCAGATACAGGACGGGCCAGAGACGGGACGGGCCAGAGCAGGACGGAACTGGCCAGAGGCAGGACAGGACCGGTATGTCCAGAGACAGGACGGGACGGGCAAGAGACAGGACGGGACGGGTCAAAGAGAGGACGGGACAGGTCAGAGACAGGATGGGACAGCCAAAGACAGGACGGGACGGACTAGAGATGGGACAGGCAAGAGACAGGATTGGACAGGCCAGAGATAGCACCAGAAGGGCCAGAGACAGGACGGGACACGCCAGAGACAGGACGAGATGGGAAGAGACTGGCCAGATACGGGACAGGACAGGCCAGATGCGGGACGGGCCAGATATAGGACGGGACGAGGCAGAGATAGGATGAGCCTGTCCCGTCCTGTATCTGGCCCATCCCTTCCTGTCTCTGGCCCAGCTCGGGCCCGTCTCGTCCCGTATCTGACCCGCCCTGTATCTGGCCCATCCCGTCCAGTATCTGGCCCGTTCCATATCTGGCCTTTCCCGTATCTGGCATGTCCTGTCCCTGGCCCAGCCTGTCCCGTATCTGGCCCGTCCTGTATCTGGCCCATCCCGTCACGTATCTGTCCCGTTCCATATCTGGCCTGTCCCATATCTGGCACGTCCTGGCCCTGCCTTTCCCGTATCTGGCATGTCCTGTCCCTGGCCCAGCTTGTCCCGTATCTGGCCCGTCCTGTATCTGGACCCTCCCGTCACGTATCTGGCCTGTCCCGTCCTGTATCTGGCCCATCCCATTAAAGGTAGCATTATCAATTCCTCCACAAATTTACACCTCCAGGATTTTTAACCTGGGGTGTGTTTTAAATTAAGGCGAGTTTAATAGTTAGAAAACTATGATACTTTCCATAAATTATTAGCAAAATGTTTAAATTACACCAATCAAAAAACAGCCTCCTCCATATCCCCTCAAGCTGTCCTATCCATCACCAAGATAGGTGCATTTTCTGCCATTTAGGTAGAAGTAATCTTCAAACAATTTGCTTCTGATTTAGATAAAGTACCAGGAAAGTATATCATGCAAACTCAACATGTGATGTTTGCCTATTAAATAATAGTTGTAATATTTATTGGCAAAACTTACATTTTCTCTACGCCTGACCTACACTACTTAATTGTAACATCCCTGGCCAGTCAAATCCTGTCTATTTCCCGTCCCATAATGTATAGCTCGTCCAGTCCTGTTTCTGGCCCGTCCCGTCTTATCTCTGGCTCGTCCCGTCCTGTATCTGACCCGTCCCATCTCGTTTCTGGCACGTCCCGCATCTGGCCTGTCCTTTCCCGTATCTGGCCTGTCCCTTCCTGTATCTGGCCAGTCCCTTCCCATCTCGTCCTGTCTCTGGCCCGTCCGGTCCTTTCTCTGGCCTGTCCCGTCCTGTCTCTGGCCCATCCGGTGCTATCTCTGGCCTGTCCAATCCTGTCTCTTGCCCGTCCCATCTCTGGTCCGTCCCATCCTGTCTTTGGCCCTTCCTGTCCAGTCTCTGGCCCGTCCCGTCCTCTCTTTGGCCCGTCACGCCCTCTCTCTTGCCCGTCCCGTCCTGTCTCTGGCCCGACCGGTCCTGTCCTGCCTCTGGCCAGTCCCATCCTGCTCTGGCCCGTCCCGTCCCTGGACTGTCCTGTATCTGGACTGTCCTGTATCTGGTCGCCCCGGCTCTAGCCCGTCCCATCCTGTCTCTGGCACGCCTCGGTCTGTCCTATCTCCGGCCAGTCTCATCCTGTCTTTGGCCCGTCCCGTCCTGTTTCTGGCCCGTCTCGTCCTGTCTCCGGCGTCTCCCGTCCGGTCCTGTCTCTGGCCCGTCCTGTATCTGGCCCATCCCCTATCTGGCCTGTCCCTTCCTGTATCTGGCCCATCCCATTAAAGGTAGTATTGTCAAATCCTCCACAAATTTAAATTTCCAGGAAATTTAACCTGGGGTGTGTTTTAAATTAAGGTGAGTTCAATAGTTAGAAAAATATGATACTTTCCATAAATTATTAGCAAAATGTTTAAATGACACCTATCAAAAAACAGCCTCCTCCATATCCCCTCAAGCTGTCCTATCCAACACCAAGATAGGTGCATTTTCTGCTATTTAGGTAGAAGAAATCTTCAAACAATTTGCTTCTAATTTAGATAAAGTACTAGGAAGGTATATCACGCAAACTCTACATGTGATGTTTGCCTATTAAACAATAGTTGTAATATTTATTTGAAAAACCTCCATTTTCTCTACGCCTGACCTACACTACTTAATTGTAACATCCATGGCGGCGTGCTGGCATGGCTTCCCATCTCACACCATGCAAGACCGCCGACTTACCCACCAATGCAGGCTGTGCACTATTTGGCCCGTACCTTTCTGTATCTGGCCTGTCCCATACTGTATCTGGGCCATTCCGTCCTGTCTTTGGCCCGTCTTTTCCTGTATCTGTCCCGTTCCGTCTTGTCATGTCTATGGCCCGTCCCATAATGTCCTGTTTCTGGCTCGTCCAGTACTGTCTCTGGCTCGTCCTGTCCTGTATCTGGCCCGTCGCGTACCGTCTCTGGCCCGTCCCGTCCTCTGTATTCCCCGTCCCATTTCTGGCCCATCCCATCCTATCTCTGCCTCGTCCCGTACTATATCTGGCACGTCCCGTCTCGTATCTGGCCCGTCCCGCATCTGGCCTGTCCTGTCCCGTATCTGGCCTGTCCCTTCCTGTATCTGGCCAGTCCCTTCCCATCTCATCCTGTCGCTGGCCTGTCCCGTCCTGTCTCTGGCCCGTCGAGTGCCAACTCTGGCCTGTCAAATCCTGTCTCTTGCCCGTCCCGTCTCTGGCCCGTCGCGTCCAGTCTTCGGCCCGCCCCGTCCTGTCTCTGGCCCATCCCTTTCTGTCTCTGGCCCAGCTCTGGTCTGTCTCATCCCGTATCTGGCCCATCCCGTCCAGTATCTGGCCCGCTCCGTATCTGGCCTGTCCCGTGTCTGGCACGTCCTATTTCTGGCCCGCCCCGTCCTATCTCTGGCTCATCCCGTCCTGTATTTGGCCCGTCCCATCTTGTATCTGGCCCGTCCCGCATCTGGCCTGTCCTGTCCCGTATCTGGCCTGTCCATTCCTGTATCTGGCCAGTCCCTTCCCATCTCGTCCTGTCTCTGGCCCGTCCCATCCTGTCTCTGGCCTGTCCCGTCCTGTCTCTGGCCCGTCCGGTGCTATCTCTGGCCTGTCCAATCCTGTCTCTTGCCCGTCCTATCTCTGGTCCGTCCCGTCCTATCTTTGGCCCATCACGTCCTGTCTCTGGCCCGTCCCGTCCTCTCTTTGACCCGTCCTGTCCTCTCTCTTGCCCGTCCCCTCCTGTCTCTGGCCCGACCGGTCCTGTCCTGCCTCTGACCAGTCCCGTCCTGCTCTGGCCCTTCCTGTCCCTGGACTGTCCTGTATCTGGACCGTCCCATCTTATATCTGTGGCCCCGTCTCTAGCCCGTCCTGTCCTGTCTCTGGCACGCCTCGGTCCGTACTATCTCCGGCCAGTCTCATCCTGTCTTTGTCCCGTCCCGTCCTGTCTCTGGCCCGTCTCGTCATGTCTCTGGCATGTCCCGTCCGGTCCTGTCTCTGGCCCGTCCAGTATCTGGCCCATTTCGTATTTGGCTTGTCCCGTCCTGCATCTAGCCCATCCCATTAAAGGTAGTATTATCAAATCCTCCACAAATTTACACATAAAGGAACTTTAACCTGGGGTGTGTTTTAAATTAAGGTGAGTTCAATAGTTAGAAAAATATGATACTTTCCATAAATTATTAGTAAAATGTTTAAATGACACCTATCAAAAAACAGCCTCCTCCATATCCCCTCAAGCTGTCCTATCCATCACCAAGATAGGTGCATTTTCTGCCATTTAGGTAGAAGTAATCTTCAAACAATTTGCTTCTAATTTAGATAAAGTACTAGGAAGGTATATCATGCAAACTCTACATGTGATGTTTGCCTATTAAATAATAGTTGTAATATTTATTTGCAAAACTTTCATTTTCTCTACACCTGACCTACACTACTTAATGGTAACATCACTGGCGGCAAGCTGGCATGGCTTCCCATCTCACACCATGCAAGACAGCCGACTTACCCACCAATGCAGGCTAAGCACTATGTTCCTATGCTGGCTGTGTGCATGTGTCTTGGCTGCTTGTTGAGGGCGGAAGCGGCAGTACTTCTTGATTCTTAAAAGAACAGTGCACGCATTCCTAATGTGTCCCCAGTCCTGTATCTGACCCGTCCCATCTCTGGCCCGTCCCGTCTCTGGCCCGTCCCGTCCTGTCTCTGGCCCGTCCCTGGCCCCTCCCATCTTGTCTATGGCCCGTCCTGTAATGTATAACCCGCCCCGTCCCGTATCTGGTCTGTCCAGTCCCATATCTGACCTGTTTAGTCCCGTATCTGACCATCCCGTCCCGTATCTGGCTATCCCTTATCTGGCCCATCTCATCCCGTATCTGGCCCACCTCGTCCCTTCCCTTCTCTGGCACATCCTGTCCCGTATCTGAACATACCAGTCCCTATATGGCCCGTCCCGTATGTGGTCAGGCCCATTCAGTATCTGGCCCGTCCCGTATCTGGCCATCTCGTATCTGGCCCATCCCATCCAGTCCATGGCTCATCCCATATCTAGCCTGTCCTGTCCCATATCTGGCCCGTCTCGTATCTGGCCCATGTCGTCCTGTATCTGGCCTGTCCCATATTTGGCCCGTACCGTACTGTATCTCGCCTGTCCCGTACTGTATCAGGGCCATCTTGTCCTGTCTCTGGCCTGTCTTTTCCTGTATCTGGACCGTCCCGCCCGGTCTCTGTCCCGCCCCATAATGTATAGCTTGTCCCGTCCTGTTTCTGGCCCGTCCCGTCCTGTCTCTGGCTCGTCCTGTCCTGTATCTGGCACGTCCCGTACCGTCTCTGGCCTGTCCCATCCTGACTATTTCCTGTCCCATAATGTATAGCTCGTCCAGTCCTGTTTCTGGCCCGTCCCGTCCTATCTCCGGCTCGTCCCGTCTGGTATCTGGCCCGACCCATCTTGTATCTGGCCCGTCCCGCATCTGGCCTGTTTTCTCCCTTATCTGGCCTGTCCCTTCCTGTATCTGGCCAGTACCTTCCCATCTCATCCTGTCTCTGGCCCATCCCGTCCTGTCTCTGGCCTGGTCCGTCCTGTCTCTGGCCCGTCCGGTGCTATCTCTGGCCTGTCCAATCCTGTCTCTTGCCCGTCCCATCTCTGGTCCTTCCCGTCCTGTCTTTGGCCCTTCCCGTCCTGTCTCTGGCCCGTCAAGTCCTCTCTTTGGCCCGTCCCGTCCTCTCTCTTGCCCGTCCCGTCCTGTCTCTGGCCCGACCGGTCCTGTCCTGGCTCTGGCCAGTCCCATCCGGCTCTGGCCCGTCCCGTCCCTGGACCGTCCTGTATCTGGACCGCCACGTCCTGTATCTGGTCTCCCCGTCTTTAGCCCATCCCGTCCTGTCTCTGGCATGCCTCGGTCCTTCCTATCTTCGGCCAGCCTCATCCTGTCTTTGGCCCGTCCCGTCCAGTCTCTGGCTCGTCCGATTCTGTCTCTGGCCCGTCCTGTATCTGGCCTGTCCCGTCCTGTATCTGTCCCATCCCGTCATGTATCTGGGCTGTCCCATAGCTGGCCCATACCATCCCATATCTGGCTCGTCACGTTTCTGGCCCATCCCGTCATGTATCTGGCCCGTCCCATCCTTTATATGGCCCGACCCGTCCTGTCTATGGCCTGTCCCATAATGTCTCTAGCACATTCCGTCCTGTCTCTGGCCCATCCCATCCTGTATCTGGTCGGTCCCGTCCTGTATCTGGCCCGTCCCGTCCTAAACCAGGCCCGTCCTGTCTATGGCCCGTCCCATAATGTATAGCTTTTCCCGTCCTGTTTCTGGCCAGCCCCGTACTATCTCTGGCTCGTCCTGTCCTGTATCTGGCCCGTCGCGTACCGTCTCTGGCCCGTCCCGTCCTGTCTATTTCCCGTCCCATAATGTATAGCTCGTCCCGTCCTGTTTCTGGCCCGTGCCATCCTATCTCTGCCTTGTCCCGTCCTATTTCTCGCGCGTCCCCTCTCGTATCTGGCCCGTCCCGCATCTGGCCTGTCCTGTCCCGTATCTGGCCTGTCCCTTCCTGTATCTGGCCAGTCCCTTCCCATCTAGTCCTGTCCATGGCCTGTCCCGTCCTGTCTCTGGCCCGTCCGGTGCTATCTCTGGTCTGTCCAATCCTGTCTCTTGCCCGTCCCATCTCTGGCCCGTCCTGTCCTGTCTCTGGCCCATCCCGTCCAGTATCTGGCCCGTTCCATATCTGGCCTGTCCCGTATCTGGCACGTCCTGTCCCTGGCCCGGCCTGTCCCGTATCTGGCCAGTCCTGTATCTGGCCTGTCCCGTATCTGGCCCATCCCGCATCTGACCCGTCCCATATCTGGCCCGTCCCGTCCCCTATCTGGTCCGTACCGTCCTGTATATGGCCCGTCCCTTCATGTATCTGGGCTGTCCCATATCTGGCTCGTCACGTTTCTGGCCCATCCCGTCAGGTATCTGGCCCATCCTATCCTGTCTGTGGCCCAACCCGTCCTGTCTATGGCCCGTCCCGTAATGTCTCTAGCACATTCCGTCCTGTCTCTGGCCCATCCCGTCCTGTATCTGGCCAGTCCCGTCCTGAATCTAGCCCGTCCCGTATCTGGCCCGTCCCTTCCTGTATATGGCCCGTCCTATCCTGTCCTGTCTCTGACCCATCCCGTCTTGAATCTGGCCCGTCCCGTATCTGGCCCGTGCCTTCCTGTATCTGGCCCGTCCCGTCCTTTCTCTGGCCTGACCGGTCC
The DNA here is from genome assembly GCF_046119375.1 of Phyllobates terribilis. Taxonomy (NCBI): domain Eukaryota; kingdom Metazoa; phylum Chordata; class Amphibia; order Anura; family Dendrobatidae; genus Phyllobates; species Phyllobates terribilis. The sequence continues at coordinate 31,365 of NW_027363774.1, read as the reverse complement.
TGTCCTGCCTCTGGCCAGTCCCGTCCTGCTCTGGTGCGTCCCGTCCCTGGCCCATCCTGTATCTGGACCGTCCCGTCCTGTATCTGGTCACCCCGTCTCTGGCCCGTCCCATCCTTTCTCAGGCACATCCTGTCTGGTTCTGTCTCTGGCCCGTCCTGTATCTGGCCCGTCCTGTATCTGGCCCATCCCATCACGTATCTGGCCTGTCCCGTCCTGTATCTGGCCCATCCCATTAAAGGTAGTATTATCAAATCCTCCACAAACTTACACCTCCAGGAAATTTAACCTGGGGTGTGTTTTAAATTAAGGTGAGTTCAATAGTTAGAAAAATATGATACTTTCCATAAATTATTAGCAAAATGTTTAAATGACACCTATCAAAAAACAGCCTCCTCCATATCCCCTCAAGCTGTCCTATCCATCACCAAGATAGGTGCATTTTCTGCCATTTAGGTAGAAGTAATCTTCAATTTGCTTCTAATTTAGATAAAGTACTAGGAAGGTATATCATGCAAACTCTACATGTGACGTTTGCCTAATAAATAATAGTTGTAATATTTATTTGCAAAACTTCCATTTTCTCTACACCTGACCTATACTACTTAATTGTAACATCCCTGGCGGTGTGCTGGCATGGCTTCCCATCTCACACCATGCAAGACCGCCGACTTACCCACCAATGCAGGCTGAACACTATGTTCCTATGCTGGCTGTGTGCATGTGTCTTGGCTGCTTGTTGATGGCGGTAGCGGCAGCACTTCCTGATTCTTAAAGGAAAAGTGCACGCATTCCAAATGTGTCCCCAGTCCTGTATCTGACCCGTCCCGTCTCTGGCCCGTCCCTGGCCCCTCGCATCCTGTCTATGGCCCGTCCTGTAATGTCTAACCCGCCCCGTCCCGTATCTGGTCCGTCCAGTCCCATATCTGACCCGTTTAGTCCCGTATCTGACCATCCTATCCCGTATCTGGCTATCTCATCCCGTATCTGGCCCGCCTCATCCCTTCTCGTCTCTGGAACGTCCTGTCCCGTATCTGACCCAACCAGTCCCTATCTGGCCCGACCTAAATGTGGCCAGGACCATTCAGTATCTGGCCCGTCCCGTATCTGGCCATCTCGTATCTGGCCCATCCCATCCTGTCCATGGCACATCCCATATCTAGCCTGTCCTGTCCCATATCTGGCCCGTCCCGTATCAGGCCCATGTCGTCTTGTATCTGGCCCGTCCCATATTTGGCCTGTACCGTCCTGTATCTGGCCTGTCCCGTACTGTATCTGGGGCATCCCCTCCTGTCTCTGGCCCCTCTTTTCCTGTATCTGGACCGTCCCATAATGTATAGCTCGTCCCGTCCAGTATCTGGCCCGTCCCATCTGGTATCTGGCCCGTCCCGCATGTGGCCTGTCCTGTCCCGTATCTGGCCTGTCCCTTCTTGTATCTGGCCAATCCCTTCCCATCTCATCCTGTCTCTGGCCCATCCCGTCACGTCTCTGGTCCATCCCGTTCTGTCCTGTCCAATCCTGTCTCTTGCCCGACCCGTCCTCTCTTGCCGGTCCTGTCCTGCCTCTGGCCAGTCCCGTCCTGCTCTGGCCCGTCCCGTTCCTGGACCGTCCTGTATCCTGTATCTGGTCGCCCTGTCTCTAGCCCGTCCCGTCCTGTCTCTGGCACGCCTCGGTCCGTCCTATCTCCGGCCAGTCTCATCCTGTCTTTGGCCCGTCCCGTACTGTCTCTGGCCCATCTCGTCCTGTCTCTGGCGTGTCCCGTCCGGTCCTGTCTCTGGCCCGTCCTTTATCTGGCCCATTTTGTATCTGGCCTGGCCTGTCCTGTATCTGGCCCATCCCATTAAAGGTAGTATTATTAGTATTATCAAATCCTCCACAAATTTACACATAAAGGAACTTTAACCTGGGGTGTGTTTTAAATTAAGGTGAGTTCAATAATTAGAAAAATATGATACTTTCCATAAATTATTAGCAAAATATTTAAATGACACCTATCCAAAAAACAGCCTCCTCCATATCCCCTCAAGCTGTCCTATCCATCACCAAGATAGGTGCATTTTCTGCCATTTAGGTAGAAGTAATCTTCAAACAATTTGCTTCTAATTTAGATAAAGTACTAGGAAGGTATATCATGCAAACTCTACATGTGATGTTTGCCTATTAAACAATAGTTGTAATATTTATTTGCAAAACTTCCATTTTCTCTACCCCTGACCTACACTACTTAATTGTAACATCCATGGCGGCATGCTGGCATGGCTTCCCATCTCACATCATGCAAGACCGCCGACTTACCCACCAATGCAGGCTGCGCACTATTTGGCCCGTTCCGTCTTGTATCTGGCCTGTCCCGTACTGTATCTGGCCCATCCCGTACTGTCTCTGGCTCGTCCTGTCCTGTATCTGGCCCGTCGCGTACCGTCTCTGGCCCGTCCCGTCTATTTCCCGTCCCATAATGGATAGCTCGTCCCGTCCTGTTTCTGGTCCATCCCGTCCTATCTCTGCCTCGCCCCGTCCCATCTCTGGCCCTTCCCGTCCAGTCTTTGGCCCGTCCTGTCCTGTCTCTGGCCCATCCATTCCTGTCTCTGGCGCAGCTCTGGCCCGTCTGGTCCCGTATCTGGCCCGCCCTGTATCTGGCCCATCCCGTCCAGTATCTGTCCCGTTCCATATCTGGCCTGTCCCGTATCTGGCACGTCTTGTCCCTGGCCCTGCCTGTCCTGTATCTGGCCCGTCCCGCATCTGACCCGTTTCGTATCTGGCCCGTCAAGTCCCGTATCTGGTAAGTACCGTCCTGTATCTGGCCCATCCCGTCATGTATCTGGGCGGTCCCATATCTGGCCCATACCGTCCCATATCTGGCTCATCAAGTTTCTGGCCCATCCCGTCATGTACCTGGCCCGTCCCTTCCTGTATCTGGCCCGTCCCGTCCTGTCTCTGGCCTGACCGGTCCTGTCCTGCCTCTGGCCAGTCCCGTCCTGCTCTGGTCCGTCCCGTCCCTGGCCCGTCCTGTATCTGGACCGTCCCGTCCTGTATCTGGTCGCCCTGTCTCTGGCCCATCCCGTCCTTTCTCAGGCACGTCCCTTCCGGTCCTGTCTCTGGCCTGTCCTGCATCTGGCCCATCCCGTCACGTATCTGGTCCATCTCATTAAAGGTAGTATTATCAAATCTTCCACAAATTTACACCTCCAGGAAATTTAACCTGGGGTGTGTTTTAAATTAAGGTGAGTTCAAAAGTTAGAAAAATATAATACTTTTCATAAATTATTAGCAAAATGTTTAAATTACACCTATCAAAAAACAGCCTCCTCCATGTCCCCTTAAGCTGTCCTATCCATCACCAAGATAGGTGCATTTTCTGCCATTTAGGTAGAAGTAATCTTCAAACAATTTGCTTCTAATTTAGATAAAGTACCAGGAAGGTATATCATGCAAACTCTACATGTGATGTTTGCCTATTAAACAATAGTTGTAATATTTATTTGAAAAACCTCCATTTTCTCTACGCCTGACCTACACTACTTAATTGTAACATCCATGGCGGCGTGCTGGCACGGCTTCCCATCTCACACCATGCAAGACCGTCGACTTACCCACCAATGCTGGCTGCGCACTATTTGGCCCGTACCGTCCTGTATCTGGCCTGTCCGGTACTGTCTTTGGCCCGTCTTTTCCTGTATCTGTCCCGTTCCGTGTTGTCTCTGGCCCGTCCTGTCCTGTCTATGGCCCGTCCCATAATGTATAGCTTGTCCCGTCCTGTTTCTGGCACGTCCCGTACCGTCTCTGGTCCGACCCCTCCTGTCTATTTCCCGTCCCATAATGTATAGCTCGTCCCGTCCTGTTTCTGGCCCGTCCCATCCTATCGCTGCCTCGTCCCGTCCTATATCTGGCCCGTGCCGTCTCGTATCTGGCCCGCCCCGTATCTGGCCTGTCCTGTCCCGTATCTGGCCTGTCCCTTCCTGTATCTGGCCAGTCCCTTCCCATATCGTCCTGTCTCTGGTATGTCCCGTCCAGTCTATGGCCCGTCCGGTGCTACCTCTGGCCTGTCCAATCCTGTCTCTTGCCCGTCCCGTCTCTAGCCCGTCCCGTCCAGTCTTTGGCCCGTCCCGTCCTAACTCTGGCCCATCCCTTCCTGTCTCTGGCCCAGCTCTGGCCCGTCTCGTCCCGTATTTGGCCTGCCATGAATCTGGCCCATCCCGTCCAGTATCTGGCCCGTTCAATATCTGGCCTGTCCCGTATCTGGCACATCCTATCCCTGGCCCGGCCTGTCCCGTATCTGGCCCGTCCTGTATCTGGCCTGTCCTGTATGTGGCCCATCCCGCATCTGACACGTCCCGTATCTGGCCCGTCCCGTCCCGTATCTGGTCCGTACCGTCCTAAATCTGGCCCGTCCCGTCATGAATCTGGGCTGTCCCATATCTGGCCCATACCGTCCAATATCTGGCTCGTCACGTTTCTGGCCCGTCGCATCCTGTCTCTGGCCCAACCCGTCCTGTCTATGGCCTGTCCCTTAATGTCTCTAGCACATTCCGTCCTGTCTCTGGCCCATCCCGTCCTGTATCTGGTCGGTCCCGTCCCGTATGTGGCCCGTCCCGTCTTAAATCTGGGTCGTCCCGTATCTGGCCCGTCCCTTCCTGTATCTGGCCCGTCCCATCCCGTCCTGTCTCTGGTTCATCCCATCTTGAATCTGGCCCGTCCCGTATCGGGCCCGTCCCTTCCTGTATCTGGCCCGTCCCATCCTGTCTCTGGCCTGACCGGTCCTGTCCTGCCTCTGGCCAGTCCCGTCCTGCTCTGGTCCGTCCCGTCCTGTATCTGGACCTTCCCGTCCTGTATCTGGTCGCCCCGTCTCTGGCCCATCCCATCCTTTCTCAGGCACGTCACGTCCGGTCCTGTCTCTGGCCTGTCCTGCATCTGGCCCATCCCGTCACGTATCTGCCCTGTCCCGTCCTGTATCTGGTCCATCTCATTAAAGGTAGTATTATCAAATCCTCCACAAATTTACACCTCCAGGAAATTTAACCTGGGTGTGTTTTAAATTAAGGTGAGTTCAATAGTTAGAAAAATATGATACTTTCCATAAATTATTAGCAAAATGTTTAAAATGACACCTATCAAAAAAACAGCCTCCTCCATATCCCCTCAAGCTGTCCTATCCATCACCAAGATAGGTGCATTTTCTGCCATTTAGGTAGAAGTAATCTTCAAATAATTTGCTTCTAATTTAGATAAAGTACTAGGAAGGTATATCATGCAAACTCTACATGTGACGTTTGCCTATTAAACAATAGTTGTAATATTTATTTGCAAAACTTCCATTTTCTCTACACCTGACCTACACTACTTAATTGTAACATCCCTGGCGGCAAGCTGGCATGGCTTCCCATCTCACACCATGCAAGACCGCCGACTTACCCATCAATGCTACGCACTATGTTCCTATGCTGGCTGTGTGCATGTGTCTTGGCTGCTTTTTGAGGGCGGTAGCAGCAGCACTTCCTGATTCTTAAAGGAACAGTGCACGCATTCCTAATGTGTCCCCAGTACTATATCTGACCCATCCCGTCTCTGGCCCGTCCCGTCTCTGGCCCGTCCCATCCTGTCTCTGGCCCGTCCCAGCCTGTCCCTGGCCCCTCCAATCCTGTCTATGGCCCGTCCTGTAATGTCTAACCCGCCCCGTCCCGTATCTGGTCCGTCCAGTCGCATATCTGACCCGTTTGGTCCCGTATCTGACCATCCCGTCCCGTATCTGGCTATCTCTTATCTGGCCCATCTCATCCCGTATCTGTCCCGCCTCGTCCCTTCCCGTCTCTGGCACTTCCTGTCCCGTATCTGACCCAACCAGTCCCTATCTGGCCCGTCCCGTATGTGGCCAGGCCCATTCAGTATCTGGCCCGTCCCGTATCTGGCCCATCCCATCCTGTCCATGGCTCATCTCATATCTAGCCTGTCCTTTCCCATATCTGGCCCGTCCCGTATCTGGCCCATGTCGTCCTGTATCTGGCCTGTCCAATATTTGGCCCGTACCGTCCTGTATCTGGCCTGTCCCGTACTGTATCTGGGGCATCCCGTCCTGTCTCTGGCCCGTCTTTTCCTGTATCTGGACCGTCCCATACCATCTCTGGGCCGTCCCATCCTGTCTATTTCCCGTCCCATAATGTATAGCTCGTCCAGTCCTGTTTCTGGCCCGTCCCGTCCTATCTCTGGCTCGTCCCGTCCTGCATCTGGCCCATCCCATCTCGTATCTGGCCCGTCCCGTATGTGGCCTGTCCTGTCCCGTATCTGGCCTGTCCCTTCCTGTTTCTGGCCAATCCATTCCCATCTTGTCCTGTCTCTGGCCCGTCCCGTCCTGTTTCTGGCCTGTCCCGTCCTGTCTCTGGCCCGTCTGGTGCTGTCTCTGGCCTGTCCAATCCTGTCTCTTGCCAGACCTATCTCTGGTCCGTCCCTTCCTGTCTTTGGCCCGTGCCGTCCTGTCTCTGGCCCGTCCCGTCCTCTCTTTGGCCCGTCCCATCCTCTCTCTTGCCCGTCCTGTCCTGCCTCTGGCCAGTCCCGTCCTGCTCTGGTCCATACCGTCCCTGGACCATCCTGTATCCTGTGTTTGGTCGCCCCGTCTCTAGCCCGTCCCATCCTGCCTCTGGTACACCTCGGTCCTTCCTATCTCCGGCCAGTCTCATCCTGTCTTTGGCCCGTCCCGTCCAGTCTCTGGCCCGTCTCGTCCTGTCTCTGGCGTGTCCCGTCCGGTCCTGTCTCTGGCCCGTCCTGTATTTGGTCCATCCCGTATCTGGCCTGTCCCGTCCTGTATCTGGCCCATCCCATTAAAGGTAGTATTATCAAATCCTCCACAAAATTAAACCTCCAGAAAATTTAACCTGGGGTGTGTTTTAAATTAAGGTGAGTTTAATAGTTAGAAAAATATGATACTTTCCATAAATTATTAGCAAAATGTTTAAATGACACCTATCAAAAAACAGCCTCCTCCATATCCCCTCAAGCAGTCCTATCCATCACCAAGATAGGTGCATTTTCTGCCATTTAGGTAGAAGTAATCTTCAAACAATTTGCTTCTAATTTAGATAAAGTACTAGGAAGGTATATCATGCAAACTCTACATGTGACGTTTGCCTATTAAACAATAGTTGTAATATTTATTTGCAAAACTTCCACTTTCTCGATGCCTGACCTACACTACTTAATTGTAACATCCATGGCGGCGTGCTGGCATGGCTTCCCATCTCACACCATGCAAGACCGCCGACTTACCCACCAATGCAGGCTGTGCACTATTTGGTCCGTACCGTCCTGTATCTGGCCTGTCCTGTACTGTATCTGGGCCATCCCGTCCTGTCTTTGGCCGTCTTTTCCTGTATCTGTCCCCTTCCGTCTTGTCTCTGGCCCGTCCCGTCCTGTCTATGGCCCGTCCCATAATGTATAGCTTGTCCCGTCCTGATTCTGGCCCGTCCCGTACTGTCTATGGCTCGTCCTGTCCTGTATCTGGCCTGTCGTGTACCGTCTCTGGCCCGTCCCGTCCTGTCTATTTCCCGTCCCATAATGTATAGCTCGTCCCGTCTTGTTTCTGGCCCGTCCCATCCTATCTCTGCCTCGTCCCGTCCAATATCTGGCACGTCCCACATTGTATCTGGCCCGTCCCGCATCTGGCCTGTCCTGTCCCGTATCTGGCCTGTCCCTTCCTGTATCTGGCCAGTCCCTTCCCATCTCGTCCTGTCTCTGGCCTGTCTCGTCCTGTCTCCCCCGTTCCGTCTCTGGCCCGTCTTGTCCCGTCTTTGGCCCGTCCCGTATGGTCTCCGGCCCGTGCTTTCCTGTTTCTGGCCCAGCTCTGGCCCGTCTCATCCCGAATCTGGCCCGCCCTGTATGTGGCCCATCCCGTCCAGTATCTGGCCCGTTCCATATCTGGCCTGTCCCGTATCTGGCATGTCCTGTCCCTGGGCCGGCCTGTCCCGTATCTGGCCCGTCCTGTATCTGGACTGTCCCATATCTGGCCCGTCCCGCATATGAATCGTCCCGTATCTGGCCCGTCACATATCTGGTCCGTACCGTCCTGTAACTGGCCAGTCCCGTCATGTATCTGGTCTGTCCCATTTCTAGCCCATACCGTCCCATATCTGCCTCGTCACGTTTCTGACAAATTCAGTCATGTATCTGGCCCGTCCCGTCCTGTCTCTGGCCCGACCCGTCCTGTCTATGGCCTGTCCCGTAATGTCTCTAGCACATTCCGTCCTGTCTCTGGCCGATCCCGTCCTGTAACTGTTCGGTCCCGTCCTGTATCTGGTCCGTCCCGTCCTGAATCTGACCCGTCCTGTATCTGGCCCATCCCTTCCTGTATGTGGCCCGTCCCATCACGTCCTATCTCTGGCCCATCCCATCCTGAATCTGGCCCGTCCCGTATTTGGCCCGTACCTTCCTGTATCGGGCCCGTCTCGTCCTGTCTCTGGCCTGACCGGTCCTGTCCTGCCTCTGGCCAGTCCCGTCCTGCTCTGGTCCGTCCCTTCGCTGCCCGTCCTGTATCTGGACCGTCCCGTCCTGTATCTGGTCGCCCCGTCTCGGGCCCGTCCCGTCATTTTTCAGACACGGTCCGTCCGGTCCTGTCTCTGGCCTGTCCTGTATCTGGCCCATCCTGTCACGTATCTGGCCTGTCCCGTCCTGTATCTGGCCCATCTCATTAAAGGTAGTATTATCAAATCCTCCACAAATTTACACCTCCAGGAAATTTAACCTGGGGTGTGTTTTAAATTAAGGTGAGTTTAATAGTTAGAAAAATATGATACTTTCCATAAATTATTAGCAAAATGTTTAAATGACACCTATCAAAAAACAGCCTCCTCCATATCCCCTCAAGCTGTCCTATCCATCACCAAGATAGGTGCATTTTCTGCCATTTAGGTAGAAGTAATCTTCAAACAATTTGCTTCTAGTTTAGATAAAGTACTAGGAAGGTATATCATGCAAACTCTACATGTGATGTTTGCCTATTAAACAATAGTTGTAATATTTATTTGAAAAACTTCCATTTTCTCTACGCCTGACCTACACTACTTAATTGTAACATCCATGGCGGCGTGCTGGCATGGCTTCCCATCTCACACCATGCAATACCGCCGACATACCCACCAATGCAGGCTGCGCACTATTTGGCCCGTACAGTCCTGTCTTTGGCCAGTCTTTTCCTGTATCTGTCCCGTTCCGTCTTGTCTCTGGCCCGTCCCGTCCTGTATATGGCCCGTCCCATAATGTATTGCTTGTCCCGTCCTGTTTCTGGCCCGTCACGTACTGTCTCTGGCTCGTCCTGTCCTGTATCTGGCCCGTCGCGTACCGTCTATGGCCCGTCCCGTCCTGTCTATTTCCCGTCCCATAATGTATAGCTCGTCCCGTCCTGTTTCTGGCCCGTCCCATCCTATCTCTGCCTCATCCCGTCCTATATATGGCCCATCCCGTCTCGTATCTGGCCCGTCCCGCAACTGGCCTGTCCTGTCCCGTATCTGGCCTGTCCCTTCCTGTATCTGGCCAGTCCCTTCCCATCTTGTCCTGTCTCTGGCCTGTCCCGTCCTGTCTCTGGCCCGTCCGGTGCTATCTCTGGCATGTCCAATCCTGTCTCTTACCCGTCCCGTCTCTGGCCCGTCCGGTCCAGTCTTTGGCCCGTCCTGTCCTGTCTCTGGCCCATCCCTTCCTGTCTCTGGCGCAGCTCTGGTCCGTCTCGTCCTGTATCTGGCCCGCCCTGTATCTGGCCCATCCCATCCAGTATCTGGCCCGTTCCATATCTGGCCTGTCCCGTATCTGGCACGTCCTGTCCCTGGCCCGTCCTGTATCTGGCCTGTCCCGTATCTGGCCCGTCCCGCATCTGACCCGTCCCGTATCTGGCCCGTCCCGTCCCGTATTTGGTCCGTACCGTCCTGTATCTGGCCCGTCCCGTAATGTATGTGGGCTGTCCCATATCTGTCCCATACCATCCCATATTTGGCTCGTCACTTTTCTGGCCCATCCCGTCATGAATCTGGCCTGTCCCATCCTGTCTCTGGCCCGACCCGTCCTGTCTATGGCCTGTCCCGTAATGTCTCTAGCACATTCCGTCCTGTCTCTGGCCCATCCCGTCCTGTATCTGGTCGGTCCCGTCCTGTATCTGGCCCGTCCCGTCCTGTATCTGGCCCGTCCCGTCCTGAATGTGGCACGTCCAGTATATGGCCCGTCCCTTCCTGTATCTGGCCCGTCCCATCACGTCCTATCTCTGGCCCATCCCGTCTTGAATCTGGCCCGTCCCGTATCTGGCCCATCCCTTCCTGTATCTGGCCCATCCCGTCCTGTCTCTGGCCTGACCAGTCCAGTCCTGCCTCTGGCCAGTCCCGTCCTACTCAGGTCCGTCCCGTCCCTGGCCCATCCTGTATCTGAACCGTCCCGTCCTGTATCTGGTCGCCCCGTACTGTATCTGGGCCATCCCATCCTGTCTCTGGCCCGTCTTTTCCTGTATCTGGACCGTCCCGTCCAGTCTCTGGACGGTCTCATAATGTATAGCATGTCCTGTCCTGTTTCTGGCCCGTCCCATCCTGTCACTTGCTCGTCCTGTCCTGTATCTGGCACGTCCCGTACCGTCTCTGGCCCGTCCCATCCTGTCTATTTCCCGTCCCATAATGTATTACTCGTCCAGTCCTGTTTCTGGCCCGTCCTGTCCTATCTCTGGCTCGTCCCGTCCTGTATCTGGCCCGTCCCATCTCGTATGTGGCCCGTCCCGCATCTGGCCTGTCCTGTCCCATATCTGGCCTGTCCCTTCCTGTATCTGGCCAGTCCCTTCCCATCTCGTCCTGTCTCTGGCCTGTCCCGTCCTGTCTCTGGCACGTCTGGTGCTATCTCTGGCCTGTCCAATCCTGTCTCTTGCCCATCCCGTCTCTGGCCCGTCCGGTCCAGTCTTTGGCCCGTCCCGTCCTGTCTCTGGCCCATCCCTTCCTGTCTCTGGCCCAGCTCTGGCCCGTCTAGTCCCATATCTGGCCCGCCCGATATCTGGCCCATCCCGTCTAGTATCTGGCACGTTCCATATCTGGCCTGTCCCGTATATGGCACGTCCTGTCCCTGGCCCGGCCTATCCCGTATCTGGCCCGTCCTGTATCTGTCCTGTCCCGTATCTGGCCCATCCCGCATCTGACCCGTCCCGTATCTGGCCCATCCCATCCCGTATCTGGCCCGTCCCATCATGTATCTGGGCTGTCCCATATCTGACCCATCCCGTCTAGTATCTGGCACGTTCCATATCTGGCCTGTCCCGTATCTGGCACGTCCTGTCCCTGGCCCGGCCTGTCCCGTATCTGGCCCGTCCTGTATTTGGCCTGTCCCGTATCTGGCCCGTCCCGCATCTGACCCGTCCCGTATCTGGCCCGTTCCGTCCCGTATTTGGTCCGTACCGTCCTGTATCTGGCCCGTCCCGTCCCATATCTGGCTCGTCACGTTTCTGGCCCATCCCGTCATGTATCTGGCCCGTCCCATCCTGTCTCTGGCTCGACCCGTCCTGTGTATGGCCTATTCCTTAATGTCTCTAGCACATTCCGTCCTCTCTCTGGCCCATCCCGTCCTGTATCTGGTCGGTCCCGTCCTGTATCTGGCCCGTCCCATCCTGAATCTGGCCCGTCCCGTATCTGGCCCGTCCCTTCCTGTATCGGGCCCGTCCCATCCTGTCCTGTCTATGGCCCATCCTGTCTTGAATCTGGCCCGTCCCGTATCTGGCCCGTCCCTTCCTGTATCAGGCCCGTCCCGACCTGTCTCTGGCCTAACTGGTCCTGTCCTGCCTCTGGCCAGTCCAGTCCTGCTCTGGTCCGTCCCGTCCCTGGCCCGTCCTGTATCTGGACCGTCCCGTCCTGTATCTGGTCGCCTCGTCTCTGGCCCGTCCCGTCCTTTCTCAGGCACGTCCCGTCCGGTCCTGCCTCTGGCCTGTCCTGCATCTGGCCCATCCCGTCACGTATCTGGCCTGTCCCGTCCTGTATCTGGCCCATCCCATTAAAGGTAGTATTATCAAATCCTCCACAAATTTAAACCTCCAGGAAATTTAACCTGGGGTGTGTTTTAAATTAAGGTGAGTTCAATAGTTAGAAAAATATGATACTTTCCATAAATTATTAGCAAAATGTTTAAATGACACCTATCAAAAAACAGCCTCCTCCATATCCCCTCAAGCTGTCCTATCCATCACCAAGATAGGTGCATTTTCTACCATTTAGGTAGAAGTAATCTTCAAACAATTTGCTTCTAATTTACATAAAGCACTAGGAAGGTATATCATGCAAACTCTACATGTGATGTTTGCCTAGTAAACAATAGTTGTAATATTTATTTACAAAACTTCCATTTTCTCTACGCCTGACCTAAACTACTTAATTGTAACATCCATGGCGGCGTTGTGGCATGGCTTCCCATCTCACACCATGCAAGAGAGCCGACTTACCCACCAATGCAGGCTGCGCACTATTTGGCCCGTACAGTCCTGTCTTTGGCCAGTCTTTTCCTGTATCTGTCCCGTTCCGTCTTGTCTCTGGCCCGTCCCGTCCTGTATATGGCCCGTCCCATAATGTATTGCTTGTCCCGTCCTGTTTCTGGCCCGTCACGTACTGTCTCTGGCTCGTCCTGTCCTGTATCTGGCCCGTCGCGTACCGTCTATGGCCCGTCCCGTCCTGTCTATTTCCCGTCCCATAATGTATAGCTCGTCCCGTCCTGTTTCTGGCCCGTCCCATCCTATCTCTGCCTCATCCCGTCCTATATATGGCCCATCCCGTCTCGTATCTGGCCCGTCCCGCAACTGGCCTGTCCTGTCCCGTATCTGGCCTGTCCCTTCCTGTATCTGGCCAGTCCCTTCCCATCTTGTCCTGTCTCTGGCCTGTCCCGTCCTGTCTCTGGCCCGTCCGGTGCTATCTCTGGCATGTCCAATCCTGTCTCTTACCCGTCCCGTCTCTGGCCCGTCCGGTCCAGTCTTTGGCCCGTCCTGTCCTGTCTCTGGCCCATCCCTTCCTGTCTCTGGCGCAGCTCTGGTCCGTCTCGTCCTGTATCTGGCCCGCCCTGTATCTGGCCCATCCCATCCAGTATCTGGCCCGTTCCATATCTGGCCTGTCCCGTATCTGGCACGTCCTGTCCCTGGCCCGTCCTGTATCTGGCCTGTCCCGTATCTGGCCCGTCCCGCATCTGACCCGTCCCGTATCTGGCCCGTCCCGTCCCGTATTTGGTCCGTACCGTCCTGTATCTGGCCCGTCCCGTAATGTATGTGGGCTGTCCCATATCTGTCCCATACCATCCCATATTTGGCTCGTCACGTTTCTGGCCCATCCCGTCATGAATCTGGCCTGTCCCATCCTGTCTCTGGCCCGACCCGTCCTGTCTATGGCCTGTCCCGTAATGTCTCTAGCACATTCCGTCCTGTCTCTGGCCCATCCCGTCCTGTATCTGGTCGGTCCCGTCCTGTATCTGGCCCGTCCCGTCCTGTATCTGGCCCGTCCCGTCCTGAATGTGGCACGTCCAGTATATGGCCCGTCCCTTCCTGTATCTGGCCCGTCCCATCACGTCCTATCTCTGGCCCATCCCGTCTTGAATCTGGCCCGTCCCGTATCTGGCCCATCCCTTCCTGTATCTGGCCCATCCCGTCCTGTCTCTGGCCTGACCAGTCCAGTCCTGCCTCTGGCCAGTCCCGTCCTACTCTGGTCCGTCCCGTCCCTGGCCCGTCCTGTATCTGAACCGTCCCGTCCTGTATCTGGTCGCCCCGCACTGTATCTGGGCCATCCCATCCTGTCTCTGGCCCGTCTTTTCCTGTATCTGGACCGTCCCGTCCAGTCTCTGGACGGTCTCATAATGTATAGCATGTCCTGTCCTGTTTCTGGCCCGTCCCATCCTGTCACTTGCTCGTCCTGTCCTGTATCTGGCACGTCCCGTACCGTCTCTGGCCCGTCCCATCCTGTCTATTTCCCGTCCCATAATGTATTACTCGTCCAGTCCTGTTTCTGGCCCGTCCTGTCCTATCTCTGGCTCGTGCCGTCCTGTATCTGGCCCGTCCCATCTCGTATGTGGCCCGTCCCGCATCTGGCCTGTCCTGTCCCATATCTGGCCTGTCCCTTCCTGTATCTGGCCAGTCCCTTCCCATCTCGTCCTGTCTCTGGCCTGTCCCGTTCTGTCTCTGGCCTGTCCCGTCCTGTCTCTGACCCATCCGGTGCTACCTCTGGCCTGTCCAATCCTGTCTCTTGCCTGTCCCATCTCTGGCCCGTCCCGTCCTGTCTTTGGCCCATCACGTCCTGTCTCTGGAACGTCCCGTCCTCTCTTTTGCCCGTCCCGTCCTCTCTCTTGCCCGTCCCCTCCTGTCTCTGGCCCGACCTGTCCTGTCCTACCTCAGACCAGTCCCGTACTACTCTGTCCCGTCCCATCCCTGGACTGTCCTGTATCTGGACCGTCCAGTCCTGTATCTGTCGCCCCGTTTCTAGCCCGTCCAGTCTTGTCTCTGGCACGCCTCAGTCCGTCCTATCTCCGGCCCGTCCAGTATTGTCTCTGGCCCGTCTCGTCATGTCTCTGGATCGTCCCGTCCGGTCCTGACTCTGGCCCGTCCTGTATCTGGCCCATTCCGTATCTGGCCTGTTCCGTCCTGTATCTGGCCCATCCCATTAAAGGTAGTATTATCAAATCCTCCACAAATGTACACATAAAGGAACTTTAACCTGGGGTGTGTTTTAAATTAAGGTGAGTTCAATAGTTAGAAAAATATGATACTTTCCATAAATTATTAGCAAAATGTTTAAATGACACCTATCAAAAAAACAGCCTCCTCCATATCCCCTCAAGCTGTCCTATCCATCACCAAGATAGGTGCATCTTCTGCCATTTAGGTAGAAGTAATCTTCAAACAATTTGCTTCTAATTTAGATAAAGTACCAGGAAGGTATATCATGCAAACTCTACATGTGATGTTTGCCTATTAAACAATAGTTGTAATATTTATTTGCAAAATTTCCATTTTCTCTACACCTGACCTACACTACTTAATTGTAACATCCCTGGCGGCGTGCTGGCATGGCTTCCCATCTCACACCATGCAAGACCGCCGACTTACCCACCAATGCAGGCTACGCACTATGTTCCTATGCTGGCTGTGTGCATGTGTCTTGGCTGCTTGTTGAGGGCGGTAGCGGCAGCACTTCCTGATTCTTAAAGGAACAGTGCACGCATTCCTAATGTGTCCCCAGTTCTGTATCTCACCCGTCCCGGTCTCTGGCCCGTCGCGGTCTCTGGCCCATCCCGTCCTGTCTCTTGCCCGTTCCTGGCCCCTCCCATCCTGTCTATGGCCCCTCCTGTAATGTCTAACCCGCCCCTTCCCGTATCTGGTCCGTCCAGTCCCATATCTGACCTGTTTAGTCCCGTATCTGGCTGTCCCTTATGTTGCCCATCTCATCCCGTATCTGGCCCACCTCGTCCCTTCCCGTCTCTGGCACGTCCTGTCCCGTATCTGACCATACCAGTCCCTATCTGGCCCGTCCCGTATATGGCCAGGCCCATTCAATATCTGGCCCGTCCCATCCTGTCCATGGCTCATCCCATATCTAGCCTGTCCTGTCCCATATCTGGACCGTCCCGTATCTGGCCCATGTCGTCCTGTATCTGGCCTGTCCAATATTTGGCCCGTACCGTCCTGTATCTGGCCTGTACCGTACTGTATCTGGGGCATCCCGTCCTGTCTCTGGCCCATCTTTTCCTGTATCTGGACCGTCCTATAATGTATAGCTTGTCCCGTCCTGTTTCTGGCCCGACCCCGTCCTGTCTCTGGCTCGTCCTGTCCTGTATCTGGTCCGACCCATACCGTCGCTGGCCCGTCCCATCCTGTCTATTTCCCGTCCCATAATGTATAGCTCGTCCCATCCTGTTTCTGGCCCGTCCCATCCTATCTCTGCCTCGTCCCGTCCTATATCTGGCCCGTCCCATCTCGTATCTGGCCCGTCCCGCATCTGGCCTGTCCTGTCCCGTATCTGGCCTGTCCCTTCCTGTATCTGGCCAGTCCCTTCCCATCTCGTCCTGTCTCTGGCCTGTCCCGTCCTGTCTCTGGCCCGTCCGGTGCTATCTCTGGCCTGTCCCCAGGATGCGCAGTAATATGGGATCGTGTTCTTATCATTTCTTCCACAGTCCCTGCAGCTTCAGCCGCACAGATCGGACCCCGGGGCGAGGGGTGATACCTGCTGCAATCCTTGTATCCTGAAGTACTGCGGCCGCTGTACTGGGGTCCTAGAAAGTTATACCCCAGGGAAGACAGTGGAAGGAGGAACACGGAAAGGGATCATTCATACTTATCCGTCACTTAGTAATCGCCATCTTCCATCTGTGGCCTGGAGAAAATGCTGGTCTTGCTTGTAATCGGAGGGGAGGACACATCTGCCGGTGAGACGACTGCTCTGCTCCAGTGATCGGCTGCAACTGGTGTGAGTGGGGGATTGAGCTATGTAATAAGGGAGAAAACGATGATGTCATAAAGGAAGAAAAGGTGATGATGTCATAAGAGCAGAGAGAAGCCCAGGACGAGCACAGCAATAGCTCCTACAGCAATTCATTATTTTCACAGCTTAATGTTTTTTGTAATCTGGAATAAATCTTTATGCAGAGGCTTCTCTGTGATAGAACAACCACCCCCACCATACACAGCACAGGATGGGCCCCGGAATCACTGCTATTGTGCACTTGATGTAATCTATAAATATGGACATCCTGGCACAGAAAGTGAAATAACCAATACTTGCATTCACCAGTAGAGGGAGCGCAAGAGCGAGCAGCATAAAGCCGCACATTACATGTCCTATGTATACAATTACCGGGCGGTAGAGGGCGCAATTTGATAAAAAAGGAATAAATAAAATCACCAACTGTAGCTCGCCAGCGCCGCCTCCAGGGTCCTTCCTCCGGCATAAAGCACAGTGACGGCCTCCAACACCGCCCTCTGCCCGCCCCCGGCCGTCGGTACCTCCCAGCTCTGTCAGCGCCGCCCGGGACAGGAGATGAGGCTGCGCTTGTTACCTCAGCAGGACGCAGAATACTTCTTGCCGTTGGAGCCGGTGTTACGCAGGGGACGTCGGTCAGCGCGATGACGTCACGGCATGGCACCGACAAGCGTTGACTGTGAGACGTGATAGAAGAGGAGGCGGAGGCTGCGGTGACCCGGAGCCTGGAAGAAGGAGGAGAAGAGAGTTCATTTTTATTCTTATATTATTTGTCCTCTGACTGGGGGACATTATATTATATGTGGGTCTGTGGGGACATTATATTATATGTGGGTCTGTGAGGACATTATATTATATGTGGGTCTGTGAGGACATTATATTATATGTGGGTCTGTGGGGACATTATATTATATGTGGGTCTGTGAGGACATTATATTATATGTGGGTCTGTGAGGACATTATATTATATGTGGGTCTGTGAGGACATTATATTATATGTGGGTCTGTGAGGACATTATATTATATGTGGGTCTGTGGGGACATTATATTATATGTGGGTCTGTGAGAACATTATATTATATGTGGGTCTGTGGGAACATTATATTATATGTGGGTCTGTGAGGACATTATATTATATGTGGGTCTGTGGGAACATTATATTATATGTGGGTCTGTGAGGACATTATATTATATGTGGGTCTGTGAGGACATTATATTATATGTGGGTCTGTGAGGACATTATATTATATGTGGGTCTGTGAGGACATTATATTATATGTGGGTCTGTGAGAACATTATATTATATGTGGGTCTGTGGGGACATTATATTATATGTGGGTCTGTGAGAACATTATATTATATGTGGGTCTGTGAGGACATTATATTATATGTGGGTCTGTGGGAACATTATATTATATGTGGGTCTGTGAGGACATTATATTATATGTGGGTCTGTGGGGACATTATATTATATGTGGGTCTGTGGGGACATTATATTATATGTGGGTCTGTGGTAACATTATATTATATGTGGGTCTGTGAGGACATTATATTATATGTGGGTCTGTGAGGACATTATATTATATGTGGGTCTGTGAGGACATTATATTATATGTGGGTCTGTGAGGACATTATATTATATGTGGGTCTGTGAGGACATTATATTATATGTGGGTCTGTGAGGACATTATATTATATGTGGGTCTGTGAGGACATTATATTATATGTGGGTCTGTGGGGACATTATATTATATGTGGGTCTGTGAGGACATTATATTATATGTGGGTCTGTGAGGACATTATATTATATGTGGGTCTGTGAGGACATTATATTATATGTGGGTCTGTGAGGACATTATATTATATGTGGGTCTGTGGGGACATTATATTATATGTGGGTCTGTGAGAACATTATATTATATGTGGGTCTGTGGGAACATTATATTATATGTGGGTCTGTGAGGACATTATATTATATGTGGGTCTGTGGGAACATTATATTATATGTGGGTCTGTGAGGACATTATATTATATGTGGGTCTGTGAGGACATTATATTATATGTGGGTCTGTGAGGACATTATATTATATGTGGGTCTGTGAGGACATTATATTATATGTGGGTCTGTGAGAACATTATATTATATGTGGGTCTGTGGGGACATTATATTATATGTGGGTCTGTGAGAACATTATATTATATGTGGGTCTGTGAGGACATTATATTATATGTGGGTCTGTGGGAACATTATATTATATGTGGGTCTGTGAGGACATTATATTATATGTGGGTCTGTGGGGACATTATATTATATGTGGGTCTGTGGGGACATTATATTATATGTGGGTCTGTGAGGACATTATATTATATGTGGATCTGTGGGGACATTATATTATATGTGGGTCTGTGAGAACATTATATTATATGTGGGTCTGTGAGGACATTATATTATATGTGGGTCTGTGAGGACATTATATTATATGTGGGTCTGTGAGGACATTATATTATATGTGGGTCTGTGGGAACATTATATTATATGTGGGTCTGTGAGGACATTATATTATATGTGGGTCTGTGGGGACATTATATTATATGTGGGTCTGTGGGGACATTATATTATATGTGGGTCTGTGAGGACATTATATTATATGTGGGTCTGTGGGGACATTATATTATATGTGGGTCTGTGAGGACATTATATTATATGTGGTTCTGTGAGGACATTATATTATATGTGGGTCTGTGGGGACATTATATTATATGTGGGTCTGTGGGGACATTATATTATATGTGGGTCTGTGAGGACATTATATTATATGTGGGTCTGTGAGGATATTATATTATATGTGGGTCTGTGAGGACATTATATTATATGTGGGTCTGTGAGGACATTATATTATATGTGGGTCTGTGGGGACATTATATTATATGTGGGTCTGTGAGGACATTATATTATATGTGGGTCTGTGGGGACATTATATTATATGTGGGTCTGTGAGGACATTATATTATATGTGGGTCTGTGAGGACATTATATTATATGTGGGTCTGTGGGGACATTATATTATATGTGGGTCTGTGGGGACATTACATTATATGTGGGTCTGTGGGGACATTATATTATATGTGGGTCTGTGAGGACATTATATTATATGTGGGTCTGTGAGGACATTATATTATATGTGGGTCTGTGAGGACATTATATTATATGTGGGTCTGTGAGGACATTATATTATATGTGGGTCTGTGAGGACATTATATTATATGTGGGTCTGTGAGGACATTATATTATATGTGGGTCTGTGGTGACATTATATTTTATGTGGGTCTGTGAGGACATTATATTATATGTGGGTCTGTGAGGACAATATATTATATGTGTGTCTGTGGGGACATTATATTATATGTGGGTCTGTGAGGACATTATATTATATGTGGGTCTGTGGGACATTATATTATATGTGGGTCTGTGGGACATTATATTATATGTGGGTCTGTGGGACATTATATTATATGTGGGTCTGTGAGGACATTATATTATATGTGGGTTTGTGGGACATTATATTATATGTGGGTCTGTGAGGACATTATATTATATGTGGGTCTGTGAGGACATTATATTATATGTGGGTCTGTGAGGACATTATATTATATGTGGGTCTGTGAGGACATTATATTATATGTGGGTCTGTGGGACATTATATTATATGTGGGTCTGTGGGACATTATATTATATGTGGGTCTGTGAGGACATTATATTATATGTGGGTCTGTGGGACATTATATTATATGTGGGTCTGTGGGACATTATATTATATGTGGGTCTGTGGGGACATTACATTATATGTGGGTCTGTGAGGACATTATATTATATGTGGGTCTGTGAGGACATTATATTATATGTGGGTCTGTGAGGACATTATATTATATGTGGGTCTGTGAGGACATTATATTATATGTGGGTCTGTGAGGACATTATATTATATGTGGGTCTGTGGGGACATTATATTATATGTGGGTCTGTGAGAACATTATATTATATGTGGGTCTGTGGGAACATTATATTATATGTGGGTCTGTGAGGACATTATATTATATGTGGGTCTGTGGGAACATTATATTATATGTGGGTCTGTGAGGACATTATATTATATGTGGGTCTGTGAGGACATTATATTATATGTGGGTCTGTGAGGACATTATATTATATGTGGGTCTGTGAGGACATTATATTATATGTGGGTCTGTGAGAACATTATATTATATGTGGGTCTGTGGGGACATTATATTATATGTGGGTCTGTGAGAACATTATATTATATGTGGGTCTGTGAGGACATTATATTATATGTGGGTCTGTGGGAACATTATATTATATGTGGGTCTGTGAGGACATTATATTATATGTGGGTCTGTGGGGACATTATATTATATGTGGGTCTGTGGGGACATTATATTATATGTGGGTCTGTGAGGACATTATATTATATGTGGATCTGTGGGGACATTATATTATATGTGGGTCTGTGAGAACATTATATTATATGTGGGTCTGTGAGGACATTATATTATATGTGGGTCTGTGAGGACATTATATTATATGTGGGTCTGTGAGGACATTATATTATATGTGGGTCTGTGGGAACATTATATTATATGTGGGTCTGTGAGGACATTATATTATATGTGGGTCTGTGGGGACATTATATTATATGTGGGTCTGTGGGGACATTATATTATATGTGGGTCTGTGAGGACATTATATTATATGTGGGTCTGTGGGGACATTATATTATATGTGGGTCTGTGAGGACATTATATTATATGTGGGTCTGTGAGGACATTATATTATATGTGGGTCTGTGGGGACATTATATTATATGTGGGTCTGTGGGGACATTATATTATATGTGGGTCTGTGAGGACATTATATTATATGTGGGTCTGTGAGGATATTATATTATATGTGGGTCTGTGAGGACATTATATTATATGTGGGTCTGTGAGGACATTATATTATATGTGGGTCTGTGGGGACATTATATTATATGTGGGTCTGTGAGGACATTATATTATATGTGGGTCTGTGGGGACATTATATTATATGTGGGTCTGTGAGGACATTATATTATATGTGGGTCTGTGAGGACATTATATTATATGTGGGTCTGTGGGGACATTATATTATATGTGGGTCTGTGGGGACATTACATTATATGTGGGTCTGTGGGGACATTATATTATATGTGGGTCTGTGAGGACATTATATTATATGTGGGTCTGTGAGGACATTATATTATATGTGGGTCTGTGAGGACATTATATTATATGTGGGTCTGTGAGGACATTATATTATATGTGGGTCTGTGAGGACATTATATTATATGTGGGTCTGTGGTGACATTATATTTTATGTGGGTCTGTGAGGACATTATATTATATGTGGGTCTGTGAGGACAATATATTATATGTGTGTCTGTGGGGACATTATATTATATGTGGGTCTGTGAGGACATTATATTATATGTGGGTCTGTGGGACATTATATTATATGTGGGTCTGTGGGACATTATATTATATGTGGGTCTGTGGGACATTATATTATATGTGGGTCTGTGAGGACATTATATTATATGTGGGTCTGTGGGACATTATATTATATGTGGGTCTGTGAGGACATTATATTATATGTGGGTCTGTGAGGACATTATATTATATGTGGGTCTGTGAGGACATTATATTATATGTGGGTCTGTGAGGACATTATATTATATGTGGGTCTGTGGGACATTATATTATATGTGGGTCTGTGGGACATTATATTATATGTGGGTCTGTGAGGACATTATATTATATGTGGGTCTGTGGGACATTATATTATATGTGGGTCTGTGGGACATTATATTATATGTGGGTCTGTGAGGACATTATATTATATGTGGGTCTGTGAGGACATTATATTATATGTGGGTCTGTGAGGACATTATATTATATGTGGGTCTGTGAGGACATTATATTATATGTGGGTCTGTGGGGACATTATATTATATGTGGGTCTGTGAGGACATTATATTATATGTGGGTCTGTGAGGACATTATATTATATGTGGGTCTGTGAGGACATTATATTATATGTGGGTCTGTGAGGACATTATATTATATGTGGGGCTGTGAGGACATTATATTATATGTGGGTCTGTGGGGACATTATATTATATGTGGGTCTGTGAGGACATTATATTATATGTGGGTCTGTGAGGACATTATATTATATGTGGGTCTGTGAGGACATTATATTATATGTGGGTCTGTGAGGACATTATATTATATGTGGGTCTGTGAGGACATTATATTATATGTGGGTCTGTGAGAACATTATATTATATGTGGGTCTGTGAGGACATTATATTATATGTGGGTCTGTGAGAACATTATATTATATGTGGGTCTGTGAGGACATTATATTATATGTGGGTCTGTGAGGACATTATATTATATGTGGGTCTGTGAGGACATTATATTATATGTGGGTCTGTGGGGACATTATATTATATGTGGGTCTGTGGGGACATTATATTATATGTGGGTCTGTGAGGACATTATATTATATGTGGGTCTGTGAGGACATTATATTATATGTGGGTCTGTGGGGACATTATATTATATGTGGGTCTGTGGGGACATTATATTATATGTGGGTCTGTGAGGACATTATATTATATGTGGGTCTGTGGGGACATTATATTATATGTGGGTCTGTGGGGACATTATATTATATGTGGGTCTGTGAGGACATTATATTATATGTGGGTCTGTGAGGACATTATATTATATGTGGGTCTGTGAGGACATTATATTATATGTGGGTCTGTGAGGACATTATATTATATGTGGGTCTGTGAGGACATTATATTATATGTGGGTCTGTGGGGACATTATATTATATGTGGGTCTGTGGGGACATTATATTATATGTGGGTCTGTGAGGACATTATATTATATGTGGGTCTGTGAGGACATTATATTATATGTGGGTCTGTGAGGACATTATATTATATGTGGGTCTGTGGGGACATTATATTATATGTGGGTCTGTGAGGACATTATATTATATGTGGGTCTGTGAGGACATTATATTATATGTGGGTCTGTGAGGACATTATATTATATGTGGGTCTGTGAGGACATTATATTATATGTGGGTCTGTGAGGACATTATATTATATGTGGGTCTGTGAGGACATTATGTTATATGTGGGTCTGTGAGGACATTATATTATATGTGGGTCTGTGAGGACATTATATTATATGTGGGTCTGTGAGGACATTATATTATATGTGGGTCTGTGGGGACATTATATTATATGTGGGTCTGTGAGGACATTATATTATATGTGGGTCTGTGAGGACATTATATTATATGTGGGTCTATGAGGACATTATATTATATGTGCGTCTGTGAGGACATTATATTATATGTGGGTCTGTGAGGACATTATATTATATGTGGGTCTGTGGGGCATTATATTATATGTGGGTCTGTGGGGACATTACATTATATGTGGGTCTGTGAGGACATTATATTATATGTGGGTCTGTGAGGACATTATATTATATGTGGGTCTGTGGGGACATTATATTATATGTGGGTCTGTGAGGACATTATATTATATGTGGGTCTGTGAGGACATTATATTATATGTGGGTCTGTGGGGACATTATATTATATGTGGGTCTGTGAGGACATTATATTATATGTGGGTCTGTGAGGACATTATATTATATGTGGGTCTGTGAGGACATTATATTATATGTGGGTCTGTGGGGACATTATATTATATGTGGGTCTGTGAGGACATTATATTATATGTGGGTCTGTGAGGACATTATATTATATGTGGGTCTGTGGGGACGTTATATTATATGTGGGTCTGTGAGGACATTATATTATATGTGGGTCTGTGAGGACATTATATTATATGTGGGTCTGTGGGGACATTATATTATATGTGGGTCTGTGAGGACATTATATTATATGTGGGTCTGTGAGGACATTATATTATATGTGGGGCTGTGGTAACATTATATTATATGTGGGTCTGTGGGGACATTATATTATATGTGGGTCCGTGAGGACATTATATTATATGTGGGTCTGTGAGGACATTATATTATATGTGGGTCTGTGAGGACATTATATTATATGTGGGTCTGTCAGGACATTATATTATATGTGGGTCTGTGAGGACATTATATTATATGTGGATCTGTGAGGACATTATATTATATGTGGGTCTGTGAGGACATTATATTATATGTGGATCTGTGAGGACGTTATATTATATGTGGGTCTGTGGGGACATTATATTATATGTGGGTCTGTGAGGACATTATATTATATGTGGGTCTGTGGGGACATTATATTATATGTGGGTCAGTGGGGACATTATATTATATGTGGGTCTGTGAGGACATTATATTATATGTGGGTCTGTGAGGACATTATATTATATGTGGGTCTGTGAGGACATTATATTATATGTGGGTCTGTGGGGACATTATATTATATGTGGGTCTGTGAGGACATTATATTATATGTGGGTCTGTGGGGACATTATATTATATGTGGGTCTGTGAGGACATTATATTATATGTGGGTCTGTGAGGACATTATATTATATGTGGGTCTGTGAGGACATTATATTATATGTGGGTCTGTGGGGACATTATATTATATGTGGGTCTGTGAGGACATTATATTATATGTGGGTCAGTGGGGACATTATATTATATGTGGGTCTGTGAGGACATTATATTATATGTGGGTCTGTGAGGACATTATATTATATGTGGGTCTGTGGGGACATTATATTATATGTGGGTCAGTGGGGACATTATATTATATGTGGGACATTATATTATATGTGGGTCTGTGAGGACATTATATTATATGTGGGTCTGTGGGGACATTATATTATATGTGGGTCTGTGGGGACATTATATTATATGTGGGTCTGTGGGGACATTATATTATATGTGGGTCTGTGAGGACATTATATTATATGTGGGTCTGTGAGGACATTATATTATATGTGGGTCTGTGAGGACATTATATTATATGTGGGTCTGTGAGGACATTATATTATATGTGGGTCTGTGGGGACATTATATTATATGTGGGTCTGTGAGGACATTATATTATATGTGGGTCTGTGAGGACATTATATTATATGTGGGTCTGTGAGGACATTATATTATATGTGGGTCTGTGAGGACATTATATTATATGTGGGTCTGTGAGGACATTATATTATATGTGGGTCTGTGAGGACATTATGTTATATGTGGGTCTGTGAGGACATTATATTATATGTGGGTCTGTGAGGACATTATATTATATGTGGGTCTGTGAGGACATTATATTATATGTGGGTCTGTGGGGACATTATATTATATGTGGGTCTGTGAGGACATTATATTATATGTGGGTCTGTGAGGACATTATATTATATGTGGGTCTATGAGGACATTATATTATATGTGCGTCTGTGAGGACATTATATTATATGTGGGTCTGTGAGGACATTATATTATATGTGGGTCTGTGGGGACATTATATTATATGTGGGTCTGTGGGGACATTACATTATATGTGGGTCTGTGAGGACATTATATTATATGTGGGTCTGTGAGGACATTATATTATATGTGGGTCTGTGGGGACATTATATTATATGTGGGTCTGTGAGGACATTATATTATATGTGGGTCTGTGAGGACATTATATTATATGTGGGTCTGTGGGGACATTATATTATATGTGGGTCTGTGAGGACATTATATTATATGTGGGTCTGTGAGGACATTATATTATATGTGGGTCTGTGAGGACATTATATTATATGTGGGTCTGTGGGGACATTATATTATATGTGGGTCTGTGAGGACATTATATTATATGTGGGTCTGTGAGGACATTATATTATATGTGGGTCTGTGGGGACGTTATATTATATGTGGGTCTGTGAGGACATTATATTATATGTGGGTCTGTGAGGACATTATATTATATGTGGGTCTGTGGGGACATTATATTATATGTGGGTCTGTGAGGACATTATATTATATGTGGGTCTGTGAGGACATTATATTATATGTGGGGCTGTGGTAACATTATATTATATGTGGGTCTGTGGGGACATTATATTATATGTGGGTCCGTGAGGACATTATATTATATGTGGGTCTGTGAGGACATTATATTATATGTGGGTCTGTGAGGACATTATATTATATGTGGGTCTGTCAGGACATTATATTATATGTGGGTCTGTGAGGACATTATATTATATGTGGATCTGTGAGGACATTATATTATATGTGGGTCTGTGAGGACATTATATTATATGTGGATCTGTGAGGACGTTATATTATATGTGGGTCTGTGGGGACATTATATTATATGTGGGTCTGTGAGGACATTATATTATATGTGGGTCTGTGGGGACATTATATTATATGTGGGTCAGTGGGGACATTATATTATATGTGGGTCTGTGAGGACATTATATTATATGTGGGTCTGTGAGGACATTATATTATATGTGGGTCTGTGAGGACATTATATTATATGTGGGTCTGTGGGGACATTATATTATATGTGGGTCTGTGAGGACATTATATTATATGTGGGTCTGTGGGGACATTATATTATATGTGGGTCTGTGAGGACATTATATTATATGTGGGTCTGTGAGGACATTATATTATATGTGGGTCTGTGAGGACATTATATTATATGTGGGTCTGTGGGGACATTATATTATATGTGGGTCTGTGAGGACATTATATTATATGTGGGTCAGTGGGGACATTATATTATATGTGGGTCTGTGAGGACATTATATTATATGTGGGTCTGTGAGGACATTATATTATATGTGGGTCTGTGGGGACATTATATTATATGTGGGTCAGTGGGGACATTATATTATATGTGGGACATTATATTATATGTGGGTCTGTGAGGACATTATATTATATGTGGGTCTGTGGGGACATTATATTATATGTGGGTCTGTGGGGACATTATATTATATGTGGGTCTGTG
The DNA here is from genome assembly GCF_046119375.1 of Phyllobates terribilis. Lineage (NCBI taxonomy): Eukaryota > Metazoa > Chordata > Amphibia > Anura > Dendrobatidae > Phyllobates > Phyllobates terribilis. The sequence continues at coordinate 3,822 of NW_027363774.1, read as the reverse complement.
GGGACATTATATTATATGTGGGTCAGTGGGGACATTATATTATATGTGGGACATTATATTATATGTGGGTCTGTGAGGACATTATATTATATGTGGGTCTGTGAGGACATTATATTATATGTGGGTCTGTGGGGACATTATATTATATGTGGGTCTGTGAGGACATTATATTATATGTGGGTCTGTGAGGATATTATATTATATGTGGGTCTGTGAGGACATTATATTATATGTGGGTCTGTGGGGACATTATATTATATGTGGGTCTGTGAGGACATTATATTATATGTGGGTCTGTGAGGACATTATATTATATGTGGGTCTGTGAGGACATTATATTATATGTGGGTCTGTGAGGACATTATATTATATGTGGGTCTGTGAGGACATTATATTATATGTGGGTCTGTGAGGACATTATATTATATGTGGGTCTGTGAGGACATTACATTATATGTGGGTCTGTGAGGACATTATATTATATGTGGGTCTGTGAGGACATTATATTATATGTGGATCTGTGAGAACATTATATTATATGTGGGTCTGTGAGGACATTATATTATATGTGGGTCTGTGAGGACATTATATTATATGGGGTCTGTGGGGACATTATATTATATGTGGGTCTGTGAGGACATTATATTATATGTGGGTCTGTGGGGACATTATATTATATGTGGGTCTGTGGGGACATTATATTATATGTGGGTCTGTGGGGACATTATATTATATGTGGGTCTGTGAGGACATTATATTATATGGGGTCTGTGAGGACATTATATTATATGGGGTCTGTGAGGACATTATATTATATGTGGGTCTGTGGGGACATTATATTATATGTGGGTCTGTGGGGACATTATATTATATGTGGGTCTGTGGGGACATTATATTATATGGGGTCTGTGAGGACATTATATTATATGTGGGTTGTGAGGACATTATATTATATGGGGTCTGTGAGGACATTATATTATATGTGGGTCTGTGAGGACATTATATTATATGTGGGTCTGTGGGGACATTATATTATATGTGGGTCTGTGGGGACATTATATTATATGGGGTCTGTGAGGACATTAATATTATGTGGGTCTGTGAGGACATTATATTATATGGGGTCTGTGAGGACATTATATTATATGTGGGTCTATGAGGACATTATATTATATGTGCGTCTGTGAGGACATTATATTATATGTGGGTCTGTGAGGACATTATATTATATGTGGGTCTGTGGGGACATTATATTATATGTGGGTCTGTGGGGACATTACATTATATGTGGGTCTGTGAGGACATTATATTATATGTGGGTCTGTGAGGACATTATATTATATTGGGTCTGTGGGGACATTATATTATATGTGGGTCTGTGAGGACATTAATTATATGTGGGTCTGTGAGGACATTATATTATATGTGGGTCTGTGGGGACATTATATTATATGTGGGTCTGTGAGGACATTATATTATATGTGGGTCTGTGAGGACATTATATTATATGTGGGTCTGTGAGGACATTATATTATATGTGGGTCTGTGGGGACATTATATTATATGTGGGTCTGTGAGGACATTATATTATATGTGGGTCTGTGAGGACATTATATTATATGTGGGTCTGTGGGGACGTTATATTATATGTGGGTCTGTGAGGACATTATATTATATGTGGGTCTGTGAGGACATTATATTATATGTGGGTCTGTGGGGACATTATATTATATGTGGGTCTGTGAGGACATTATATTATATGTGGGTCTGTGAGGACATTATATTATATGTGGGGCTGTGGTAACATTATATTATATGTGGGTCTGTGGGGACATTATATTATATGTGGGTCCGTGAGGACATTATATTATATGTGGGTCTGTGAGGACATTATATTATATGTGGGTCTGTGAGGACATTATATTATATGTGGGTCTGTCAGGACATTATATTATATGTGGGTCTGTGAGGACATTATATTATATGTGGATCTGTGAGGACATTATATTATATGTGGGTCTGTGAGGACATTATATTATATGTGGATCTGTGAGGACGTTATATTATATGTGGGTCTGTGGGGACATTATATTATATGTGGGTCTGTGAGGACATTATATTATATGTGGGTCTGTGGGGACATTATATTATATGTGGGTCAGTGGGGACATTATATTATATGTGGGTCTGTGAGGACATTATATTATATGTGGGTCTGTGAGGACATTATATTATATGTGGGTCTGTGAGGACATTATATTATATGTGGGTCTGTGGGGACATTATATTATATGTGGGTCTGTGAGGACATTATATTATATGTGGGTCTGTGGGGACATTATATTATATGTGGGTCTGTGAGGACATTATATTATATGTGGGTCTGTGAGGACATTATATTATATGTGGGTCTGTGAGGACATTATATTATATGTGGGTCTGTGGGGACATTATATTATATGTGGGTCTGTGAGGACATTATATTATATGTGGGTCAGTGGGGACATTATATTATATGTGGGTCTGTGAGGACATTATATTATATGTGGGTCTGTGAGGACATTATATTATATGTGGGTCTGTGGGGACATTATATTATATGTGGGTCAGTGGGGACATTATATTATATGTGGGACATTATATTATATGTGGGTCTGTGAGGACATTATATTATATGTGGGTCTGTGGGGACATTATATTATATGTGGGTCTGTGGGGACATTATATTATATGTGGGTCTGTGGGGACATTATATTATATGTGGGTCAGTGGGGACATTATATTATATGTGGGACATTATATTATATGTGGGTCTGTGAGGACATTATAATTATATGTGGGTCTGTGAGGACATTATATTATATGTGGGTCTGTGGAGGACATTATATTATATGTGGGTCTGTGAGGACATTATATTATATGTGGGTCTGTGAGGATATTATATTATATGTGGGTCTGTGAGGACATTATATTATATGTGGGTCTGTGGGGACATTATATTATATGTGGGTCTGTGAGGACATTATATTATATGTGGGTCTGTGAGGACATTATATTATATGTGGGTCTGTGAGGACATTATATTATATGTGGGTCTGTGAGGACATTATATTATATGTGGGTCTGTGAGGACATTATATTATATGTGGGTCTGTGAGGACATTATATTATATGTGGGTCTGTGAGGACATTATATTATATGTGGGTCTGTGAGGACATTATATTATATGTGGGTCTGTGAGGACATTATATTATATGTGGATCTGTGAGGACATTATATTATATGTGGGTCTGTGAGGACATTATATTATATGTGGGTCTGTGAGGACATTATATTATATGTGGGTCTGTGGGGACATTATATTATATGTGGGTCTGTGAGGACATTATATTATATGTGGGTCTGTGGGGACATTATATTATATGTGGGTCTGTGAGGACATTATATTATATGTGGGTCTGTGAGGACATTATATTATATGTGGGTCTGTGAGGACATTATATTATATGTGGGTCTGTGGGGACATTATATTATATGGGGTCTGTGAGGACATTATATTATATGTGGGTCTGTGAGGGACATTATATTATATGTGGGTCTGTGAGGACATTATATTATATGTGGGTCTGTGAGGACATTATATTATATGGGGTCTGTGAGGGACATTATATTATATGTGGGTCTGTGAGGACATTATATTATATGTGGGTCTGTGGGACATTATATTATATGTGGGTCTGTGGGGACATTATATTATAATCGTGGGTCTGTGGGAGGACATTATATTTATATGTGGTGTCTGTGAGGGGACATTATATATA